>NW_027185755.1:1197466-1250269 GCF_028583685.1 Petaurus breviceps papuanus | reverse complement strand
GGCTTTGAAAACCCAGATGTTGGTGTTTCCCTCTCTGGTAACTGCGACTAGGTATGGATATAATGGTCAGACAGCTGGAAGCCTGTCTGCTAATCTGTTTCTCTGTCTGTCTCTTTTCCCCCTGAACTAGGTAAATGATATATGTTTGATTAAAGCAAGATTGTTAACCCATTTTGAGCTGCTTTCCTTTAGAAAAGCAAATCTAAGAACCTGTGTTGGCAGCCACCCTGGGTATGCTAGGGTGCTTGCTGCTACACACTGGTAGAGTTTCCCACCCCTTAAAACAATTAAATCCCCAGTCTATTCCTTATCCTACCCACTTGGTTTTTCCAATGTGGCTGGACAGGCCAAACTCCTTTGGGTGATTATTGATCTCTTCCAGGAAGCCCTCTAATGTCCTGTGACCTGATGCAATCAGCATGGTGTCATCCCCATGTGGAGAACTTCACCATCCACAAGGCATCTTTACTTGACCTGGTAACCACACTGGATCCCCTCTATAACACTGGCAAATCTTGGGTGAACATACATCTCATTTTATGACGGATGTGTATGATCAGAGAGTCATTGAACAGGATTTTCTCTGCTATGGCATCTTTCAAGGAATCCTGAAGCCTCCTCATATGCAGATGAGAACCACCTCTCTATAAAAGAATTTATAAGCTTTGTTCTTCTGAATCAAATGTGGTGTTTATTTCCATAATAAACAACAAAATAGGATCTTATATTTTCTACATCTTTCAGTTAATCAGAAAATGGTAAAGATGTGGTCCATTGTCAAATATCCCTTGTGAATATCTGCTTTTTCCTTACTCTCCTTACTCACCCTCATTTGGGATGCCCTTGATTCATGTATAGATGACTGTCATAAAGACTGTGTGTAGTTGGAAAAAGAAACAAATAGGTTAGTAGTTATTGATGTTCTCCTCATTGCCTTTTTTCATATTAGTAAGGCCCAGCTTTTTCCATGCCTTTGTCCTCTCCCCCTCCTCCATTTATAATGCATGTTCCTATACTTATGTATAGCACATAAAAGCTCTGGAGTCACCCACATTCTGACTAGCAAGTCAGGTCCAGACTAAGCCCTATTCCCTTAGAGTTCTAGGAATAATCCTTTGGAGTACAGAGTTTCCTCCAATGCTATCACTCTTAATCCCCATCCAGTATGTTTCTTCCAGGGTAGTTTCATTATGCAATATCTCTCCAATTTCATCTAACCAGTGATTAATGCTCCCAATATCATGTAAGCTACTTGCTTTCTCCTCAATATCAGTTATCTAGTTAATATCAATTGGTTTTTACAAAGGGATATTTACTGAGAAGATATAGCAGGGAAAAAATCTCCCCAAACCATTTTATGACTGGGGAGAGTAGAATCAGACTTAAAAGTGGACTCTACTAAATATTCCCACCACTGAGTTCACTTCTGGATGTGGCATATTGCCAGTGTCCACATTGCCTCCTTGCTTGCAGAATAAGGTGTCTTGGCTGCCAGGCTGACTCCCTTCTGGGGTTGGTTCAAACAGGTTGCTCCTTGGGACTAGCTCCTCCATGAACTCTGCTGCAGGGGCCACTAAAAGACTGCTATAGATGCTTGTCACTGTATCTCTGGTGACTTTTCAGGCCTATTCAACTTTCCAAGATCATTACCTAGTCCATTCCATCTCTATAACCATTCACCTACATAAAATTAAGAAAAATAGATACACTAGAGATAGAAGAATAGTGACACCATGGTAACCACATGGGGAGATAAAGAAGCTGCTGCTACCATTCCCCACACTTAGAGACTTACAAGATTTCTTTTCATTTGAAAGGCTTTGAAAAAAAATAAAAATTAAAAAAAAAAATGTTTAAAGGCTTTGGGGGAGAGAATGGTGGAGTTCCTCTATTAAAGCCTTTTGCACGCAGGTTTAGTTTTAGATTAGCAGCCAGTCAAAAGGCTTTTCATTGACTGTTCCCCAAGAAAACAACTACAGAATTGGAGTTGGAGGCAATACCCCTTCATTGTGTCATCATGCATTTCTGGAAGCAAGTTCCCAAGTCTTCACATGGGTAGACAGATAGATAGATGGTAGCAAGCTAGTTTGTGAACACTCCAAAGACTGGGTCGCTGTTGGTCAGTTCCCCAATACATTTGCACATCTCATTTCCACCCATAGTAGAATGGAAGCTCCTTGAAGGCAAAAACTGTTTCATTTTACTGTTGTTATCTTTGTCATTTTTGTATCCTCAATTGTTAGCACTGTGCTTGGCACGTAGAAAGTTCTCAATAATGCTTGATGGATTAAATTAAAACAATATAAAATGACATTTTAAAATGAATGTCAGCTTTGAAATCTTTACCACTCTCAGTGGTCTGAAATGTCACCTTCCCCGGTTGTTTGTCTGTGCCTGCATTTCTCGAACTTGCTGAAAGACCTTATTGAATTGTCGCCATTGGTAAAGACTGCAGAGTTGTCTCTTTTTTGGCTAAGCATATTCATTCATTTGCGCACACACACACACACACACACACATACACACACACATCCCTATCATTTGACTGGACCTGCAACTATTATCACAAAATTGTCTTCATGGGCTATTCAGTATAATTTTAACTGACAAACAAAGGAAGCCCTATTGGCTATCTCATAGGCTGACCACTGAGGGATGAAGCATCATTTCTGCTTCTACTCCTGCAAATCTATCTCCCAAGTATTTCTTGTGTATTCTTCTCTGGAATCTTCTGCCTTTTTCTCCATTTAAGATGATGATTCTCTTTTCAAATACACCCTTCACAGTGTGGCATTACACAATCACAGAACTGGAGAGCTGGCCATCTAGTCTAATCAATATATGAAGGAATCCCCATTACAAAACACCCAACAAGTTGTCATACAATTTCTAATTGTAAACCTCCTAGGAGAAAACCACCATCCACCTCCTGGGACAGCTCCTTTCACTTTAGGTTAGCTCTAGTTAGGAAGTTTTTCCTTATATCAAATTGAAATTAGCCTCTTTAAACCTACTACCCACTGTTCCTAGTTCAGCTCTCTGGGGCCAAACAGAATGAGTCTAATTCCTCCTTCATGCTAACCTGTTCCCTTTGATTCTTGTCTTCTCCAGGATAAATATCCCCATTTTTTTCAATGATACTATATTCCTCAGAGAAGCTTAAGATCATATTGGGGAAGCAATCATCATCAAAACAAGCTGGTACTGGTTAAGAAATAGAGTGGTGGGTCAGTGGAATAAATTAGGTATATAATACACAGTAGCAAATGACCATAGTAACCTAGTATTTGATAAACCCAAAGATCCAAGATGTAGGGACAAGAAAACATTATTTAACAAAAATGCTGGGAAAACTGGACAGTAGTTTGGCAGAAACTAGGTATAGACCAACATCTCAAAATGTATAACAAGATAAAGTCAAAATAAGTACATGATTTAGATATAATTGTTATCATAAACAGATTAGAGGAGCATGGAAAATTTTACCTGCCAGATCTATGAATAAGGTAAGAATTTATGACCAAACAAGAGCTAGAGAGGATCATGGGATATAAAATGAATAATTTTGATTACATAAATTTAATAGAGTTTGCACAACAAAACCAATGCAGGCAAGATTACAAGGAAAGTAGGAAACTGGGATGGGGATTTTACAGCCAGTTTCTCTGACAAAGGCCTCATTTATCAACTATATAGAGAACTGAATCAAATTTATAATAATACAAGTCATTCCTTAATTGATAAAGGATCAAAGGATACGAACAGGCAGTTTTCAGAAGAAGAAATCAAAGCTATCTATAATCAAGTGAAAAAATGTGTTAAATCAGGATTGATTAGGGAAATGCACATTAAAACAATTCTGAGGTGACACCACATACATATCAGGTTGACCAATATGACAGAAAAGGAAAATAGCAAATGTTGGAGGAGATGTGGAAAAATAGGTACATTAATGCATTGGTGGTAGAGTTGTAAACTGGTTCAATCATTCTAGAGAGCAATTTGGTACTATGCCCAAAAGGCTATAAACTGTGCATACCCTTTGATCTAGTAATACCACTACTAGGTCTGTATCCCAAAGAGATTTTTTTCTTTAAGTAAAAGGACATATATGTACAAAAATATTTATAGCACTTTTTTGTGGTGGATAAAGAATTGGAACTTTAGAAATGCCCACCTGGCCAGGTGGCTCAGAGAGTAAGAGCACCAGCTCCAGTGTCAGGATGACCTGGGAATCAAATCCAGGCTCAGATACTTAGCATCACACCCAGAAATAACTGGCCATGTAGCCTTGAGCAAGTTACTTAACCCCGATTGGTTAAAAAAAAAAAAATGCCCATCAATTGGGGAATGGCTGAATAAGTTGTGGTATATGATTGTGATGGAATACTATTATGCTATATAAGAAATGATGAGCAGGATGGTTTCAGAAAAACCTGGAAAGACTTACATGAACTGATGCAAAATGAAGTGAGCAGAACCAAGACAACATTGTACACAGTAACAGCAACATTGTATGATGATCAACTGTGAATGACTTAAGTATTCTGATTGTTACAATGATCCAAGACAATTCTGAAGGACTTATGAAAAATGTTATCCACCTCCAGAGAGAGAACTGATAAAGTCTGAATGCAGATTGAAGTATATTTTTCTTTCTTTTTTTTTTTTTTGCAACATGGCTAAAATAAAAATGTGGGTTTTTTTTTCATGATTTCACACATATAATTTATATCACATTTCTTGCTTCACAATGGGTGGTGGAGTAGGAGGAAGGAAGAGAATTCAGAACTCAAAAAAATTAAATGAATGTTATAAAGAATCAATTTAAAAGAAAAAAATTTAACGATCCTCTATGTTTGGCTCTTGCCATATCACACTGTTGGCTCTTCTATTCCATTTCATCTTCTTGATTCAGCTCCAACAATTTATCCTATCAAGATATTTTTTTTTCCCCATCCTGGCTGGCATCCAATGTGTTAGCTACCTCTTCCAGACGATCACAGCCAGGATCACCCCCACTCTCTCAGGACTCAGAAAACATTTGGATACATACAAAAATATAAGCAGAGTTAAGCACATAGTTATACATGTGATACATGCAGATAGTTACAACCATCTAAGTAGATACTCCCTCATTGAGACAGTTACAGACATACTGCCCACATGCACAGTGATATACAGGGAAGTATAAAAAGAGCTACATATACATGCAGTTACATATACATACAGATATATGCATGACTGTGGACACAGATACAGTTACATGATATGCTGATATACAATTTCACATGCCACAATAGCAGCAGACATCCACAGATACCCAGAGTTACACACAGATTGTTGGCCAGAGCTCCCCAGCACTCAGCTGTTGCAGCCACAACTCCCAAGTTGTGCACACAAGTATACAAAGCTCCACAGAGAAGCAGACATACAAAGGGAACAGATACAATTCTTCATTCATTCAACAAACTCTAAAGGAAAAAAGGCCTGTCACTGTCAGGGAGACAGGGAGTCAAACCGGAGCCCTGAGGTTTTATTAAATTTGATTCATTAGGTCACAAAACTTATAGCTGAAAAGATCCAGCTGATTCAATCCCTTCATTTTGTAGCAGGGGAAATTGAGGTCCAGACTCGTGAAAGGATTTACCTCTGGTCACCCAAATAGTGGGATATTGGAGTGCTGTTAAATAGGTCTGGATTTGGAGGCAAAAAAATCTAGGTTTGGGGTGGCTAGGTGGTGCAGTGAATAGAGCACCAGCCCTGGAGTCAGGAGGACTTAAGTTCAAATCCAGCCTCAGACACTTAACACACACACACACACACACACACAAAACTAGCCGTGTGACCTTGGGCAAGTCACTTAACCCCAGTTGCCCTCCAAAAAAAAATCTAGGTTCAAATTCTGATTCTGCCACATTTATTACCTGCATCACTTTGGGCAATTTATTTAACCTTTCTGGGCCTCAGTCTCCTTATCTGTAAAATAAGGGGGCTGGACTAGATCACATCAAAGGTCCTTTTCACATATAGGATTATAGTCCCAGAGGTAAGATTACAACCCAGGTCACCTAGTTCCAATTCCAGGCCTCTTTCTTCTAGGCCAATCTGTTGTTGAATTCAACAAATATTTATTATGTAAGTACCAAGTGCAAAGGCATTGTCCTGGAAAGAGAAAAAAAAAGAAAAATTACATAGTCCCTGCCCTTACAGACCTTGTATTCTAAGGTGGGGGAAGGTGGGTTGTGGAGGAAATTATATTAACACAGATAATTATTATATAAGACAGAGTATGTGTGAAGAGGCAAAAGAGAGATACCAAGGTCTCTAGAAGAAGAAAATCTGAGGACATAGAATGCATTTTCAGCTGTGGTTGGCGGAGGCTTATAAAGGTTCTATAGAGAAGGTAGGAAGGTGGCCTTGAAGAAGAGGTAGAGATATTTGTAAGGGTTGGAGCAAGAGTATCATTCTGGGTACGGAGATATGAACAAAGGTACAGAGACAGGAGAGGGGGAAAAGCAGTGGGGAACAAAGTAGCTCAATTTGTCTGAACTAGTCTGAGATAAAGTTTAAAGATAGATGGGAATCAGGTTGGAGGAAAGGGGTGTGCCTTGAATATCAATAAGGCCTTAGGCAAAAGAAATACTGTGAAGTCACTAGAACTACTGGTTTTCTCAGCACGTTCTTACGCTGTTGAGCGCCTCTCCTTCTGAACACTTTCTTATCTCCTGGCTTGCATCCTTTCTTCTAGTCCTTCTCCTACTCTTCTGACCATTTTCCTTCTCTGCCCATTGTTGAATCATAATCATTCTCCCAACCATTAAGTGTGAGTACTTCCAAAGTTCTGAATGAATGCGATACTCTCTATACTCTTTCCCCTGGTGGTTTCATTAACTCCCATGTCTTCAATGTTTTATCTAGATGATGTTTAAATATGTATGTGACCTACAACACAGAGTCAGCCTTTCACAAAGAACTCTATATCTGGAATCTTACAGAGCCAGGATGAATCTTGGGGGCAGCCTGACACCTCCCCCCCCCAAAAAAAATGGGAAGTCAAGCTTTTTATTCCTCCTCACTTCATGGTTTATTATTTCCTTCCCCTCTAGTGGAATTCTGGGGAAAATCTCTAAAATAAAGTTTAGGTATGGCTCCTGTCTAGGGTCTCCCCAAAAAAGGATCTACAACCCTAACTGATAGAAAGTGAAGTGAGCAGAACTAGAACAATTTATACAATAACAATCATGTAAAGACAAATGACTCTGAAAGACTTTGGAACTCTGATCAACACAATGACCAACCACAGTTCCAAAAGACTCACAGTGAAACCTAGTATTCCCCTCTGGATAGAACACAGATGGACTCAAAGGATTGCTAGAAGTCTATTTTCTTTTCTTTTTTCCCTTCCTTTTTTTCTTCCTTCCTTCTTTCTCTTCCTTTATTTCTTATTCTCTTCTTTTTTTTTAACCTGGCTAATATGAGAATTTGTTTGGCCTGACTATACGTATTTATAATGGATTTTGCTTTTCTCGGCTTTGCAATGGATATGGGAGGGGGATAGAAGAGGGAAGAATTGGAAACTGAAAATAAAATAAAATTAAGTAAGCAATCTATCCATGGACCCCAGATTAAGGACCTTTGTTTTAATTAAAATGAAGGTTTTTGAGAATTAAGATCACTTAGGTATTAGTAGGTAGGATAAAGTGGATGGAAAAGAGATCAATTAGGAAGTTGTTACTACAGTCCATAGTAGAGATGATGAGGGTTTGACTTAGAGTAATAATAATAGCAGCGTTTTCATTGTTCAGTCGTGGGCCAACTCTCTGTGATCCCATTTGGGGTTTTCTTGGCAAAGATACTGGAGTGGTTTTCTCATTTCCTTCTCCAGCTCATTTTACAGATGAGGAAACAAAAGCAAATAGGATTAAGTGACTTGCCCAGGATCACACAGCTAGTAAGTCCCAGAGACGAGATTTTGAAGAGGAGTGTTTTCTAATTCCAGTCTGCCACTGAGGTGTCAGACTAGATTAACTTGGAAGGTGATGATATTAATAATTGTTGAATCAGGTCGATGATGGTCCCATTAACTGATGTAGTCAGTCAACAAGCAATGTAGGCACAACAAAAATCAGGAAATTTCAGGGAAGGGACAGGTTTGGTGAAAAGATAATCATTTCATTTTGGTACATGCAAGCCAGCTGTTCAGGACCTCCTGGGTTGAGTAGTATAAAAAGAGATTGTGAACATTTCCATAAATTGAGAGACATCTGTGGGCATATATTTTTCCCAGAGTCCTAAGGTTTCTGTTTCCTTTAGCCTTGGAGAAACTTCAGCCCAGAGGGAGAAAGAAGCTGACTCTTCTCTTCATGTTCTACTTTTTCCAGATGACTAGAAGAGAGGCAAGTCAAACATAAGAAAGGGGAAGCAGCAAGGTCTGAGATTGTTCTGTGAGGCTGGGCATGGACCTGAGGCAGTATGGACAGAGAAGACCACAAGTTGGCATGTCAGTGCAGGCCAGACCAGACCAGGTTGAGCTTTCAGCTGGTTGGGCCACACCTAATAGCATTACCATCACAGTGAGGTCGGGCAAAACTCCAATTCAAAGTTTCCTTCTCCCCTTTTCCCACAGAGTATTTGCTGAGGAATTATGGCTCATTAGAGTTAAAACCTACCCAATACTTTTCCTTTCCATCCTCAAACCCCAGTCTATCTGGGGGGGAAAGGGGAGGGAAAGTAACCCAAACTCTGTGTGTATGTATGTAGACAGACAGAGAAAGAGAGGAGACATCCTAAACACATTAGTTTCATTTGTGCAAAATCTTTTACATATTTATACAACCAAAAGTCATTCCCCAATAGATAAGTGATCAAAGGATATAAACAAATTTCTCAAAAGACTGCAAACTATTAACAATTATATGAATGTTCCAAATGACTAATAATAAGAGAAGTGTAAATCAAAGCAGCCCCAAGGTTTTGCCTCATATTTAGCAAAATGGCAAAGACAGCAAAAGATAGGACTAGTAGATATTGGAGGGGCTGTTGGAAGTTAAGCACATTAGTACATTGTTGGTGGAGCTATGAAATGTTACAACCATTTTGGAAACCAATTTGTAACTCTGCAAATAAAATGACTAATAAATAAATAATAGTAAATAATAATAATAACGATAATAAATGAAGTGACCTTTTGACCCAGAGATTCTACAATTAGGCTTATTTCCCAAGAAGGTCATTAATAAGGAAGCCCCCATTTTATGGATTTGTTATTTTAATGGCATAATGACATTTAACAACGAATACTTTAAAATGTTAACATTTTAAATTTCAAATAAGGTAAATATTAATAGGGGGCTGCTAGGTGGCACAGTAGATAGAATGCCTTGGCCTTGGAGTAAGGCTCATCTTCTGGACTTCATATCCAGCTTCAGACACTTACTAGCTGTGTGACCCTAGGCAAATCACTTAACCCTGTTTGCCTCAGTTTCCTTGTCTGCAAATGAGCTGGAGAAAGAAATGGTAAACCACTCTAGTATCTTTGCCAAGAAAATCCCAAATGGTTTCATGAAGAGTAAGGCACAATTGGACCATAAATATTAACAGATATAACTCACATAAATAAAAGCTCTTCGGAGGAACCTCAGTAATGTTTAAGAGTTTTTAAAAGGCTTCAGATACCAAAAAGTTTGAGAACTGCTCAGCTAGATTCTACTGCTAGACTGTAATCCACCTTAGACTCAGCTGGTCCCTGACAGGAGGAAAGAAACTACAAGTGGTTAGCAATAGAAAAGGCTATGCTGCATTGGTCAGAGAGCCATCTGGTGGTCAAACAATGTATCATCGTTCCTCTCCCACCTATCTTTTTTTTTTTAACTACTTAAGGAATTGACTTCACATGACAGCCTGATGTTCTCTGTAATAGCAGAAATCAGAGGAATATGAATTCACTAATTGGTGTATTTTTAGAACTAGCATCATGCCACACTCTGTAATAAATAAAAAAAATCTAGCAGGAAGTGTAAAATGCAGATCTGGAGCCTAGGGATAGACATATGATTGGGAATCATCTACACAGAGGTGATAACTGATGTAGAGGAATAGATGAGAACATCATGGGAAGTGAGCATAAAAACTTTAAGGACAATTAGATGCAAAGGACTTGAAGGCAGGTGTCCTACTGGGGAATGGCTGACCAAATTGTGGTGTTTGTGGAATATCACTGTCCCACAAGAAATGATGAAATGGATGATTTCAGAGAAAATGGGGAGAATTTTATGAACTGATGTAGAGCAAAGTGAACAATTTCTGCCTTGACAACATTATAGAGAAAAACAACTTTAAAAAACTTCAGAATTCTGATCAACCCAATGATGAACCATGAGTCTGGAAGAATGAAGATGAAACATGCCTCTCCCCACCTGACAAAGAGGTGACGAATTTATAGTGCAAAGAGGCATACGTTTCTAGATATGGCTAATGTGGGGATTTGTTCTGTTGAACTATTCAGCTATATATTGCTTTTCCAGTTCATTCATTGCTGTGGTTTTAATGTGGTTAATTGGGGGTTCTGGGAGTAGGAGGAATGAATTAATAAATTAAATACTCATTACCTGCAAAATAAAAATAATAAACTATTTTTTTAATTAAAAAAAAAAAACCTGAAAAAGGAACCAGTGAAGGAGGTGCCAGAAAGGTGAAAGGGAAGTCAGAAGTGCTTAGTGTCAGAGAAGACAAGGGAAATTAGAATCCCAAAAGCAAGTCAATTGTCAAATGTGGAGGAGAGTTACCTGGTGACCATGGAACTGGTGAGTAATGAGAAGATTCAAGGCTGGAGGTTTGTAGGACTGGAAGTCAGGAAGCATCAGAAAATAAGGGATGTGGTGTCCCTGGGGAAAGTTAGGCCTCAGAAACACACGAATATCACAATAACATATCTTCTCAAACATATAAGCACACACCTTCCCAAGCACGAAATGCTCACATACACTTCCAAAAACATAAACATATACACACAGGGAGACCTCGTCAGAGACCCTGGATTCAACCAACTCTTCCTCTGACACAATGTGGGACCCTAGGCAATGACCTTCCCTTTTCTAGATCTCAGTCTTCCCATCCGTAAAACTGAACTAGGGACGCTCTATATCCCTTCAGGTCAACTCCTTAACCAATTCCTTCCCAGAGCTGTAGGAACAAAAAAAAAAAAAAAAGTTGAGCAAGGGGAAATCTCCCATTGGCCGTGGATGGCGATGCTCGGCCAATCATCGAAGCGGTAATCTGCAGTCTCTCACCCCGCCCCTTACTGGCCCCGGGAGTGTTGCGGTGCTGGCGCTAAGTGGCCCTTCGAGCTAGCGCCGGGGTCATCCTGGCAGGCCCACCTGTGCTCTGGCTCTGTCCCCTACCTGAGGCCTGGACTAGCCTGGGGCCCAACCTCACGTTGAGCAGCCAGATGCAGACCACGAATAGCTGGTATTCTGGAAACTGAGCTGCTGGGTTGAGTGCACTAAAGTACACAGCCTCCGACCCTTGCCTGGGGCAGAGACAAACCTCTCACCTTCAAGCAGCTTCCCCCCCACCCCCACCTCCACCCAAGCTCCAGCTTTGGGACCAGCCCAGCACCCAACGCCCAACTTCAAAGCCCTGCTTCTGGTCCAGCCTTCTCCTAGGCCTCACACCTCCAACTCCATCCCCCTTCCTGGCTCCTAGATCTAGCCCATCCCTGGTGGCCTGGAAAGTACACTAATGTGACATGGGCAAGCCACTTCTCAACGGGCCTTAGTTTCCTCAAGTGTAAATTACGGAAGAGTACTAGATGGGTTGGACCATTCCTTCTCCCTTATAATCTGATGGCCTTCTGGCCTTTACCCTAGACGTTATCCCAACCCAACTATTAGCTCCCAGGTTTGGGCCTCCAGATCTGATTCAGCCCGACACCCAAGTTGCCCCTTGGTCCTCTCCAGCTGTGCCAACGTTTGGTTTCAGGCTAAAGCCCTGAAACCCTGGGAAGGATGATCCCCAGAAACAACAGAGGTACTTTCCCTTCCCTATCATCCCCTTTCCCTTTTCTGGGCTGACAGAAATAATCCCTCTTTGGCCTGAGATGACAGGTTCTTGGCCAAAGTTCGTCTCCCATGGTTTTCCCCCTGTAGCTTCCCAGTTCATCCCTAGCATCTGTCCTCTTGATGTTCTCCCTAAGGTTCTTCTTCAATGTCACCTCCAGTGTCTCCTTCCTCTTCATCTCTCCCTCCCACTCCCACCTTAGTCTCTTCCCCTTCAGTATTCCCCAGGGCTCTGCACTCTCCATACACATTATCCCCACACATGCCTGTGTTCTGGCTGCCTCAGGGCTGAACCAGCCTTCCCTCTCTCTCCCCCTCCCTTTTCCCTGTCTCCACCCAACTGGACACAAAGCCCTCCCTCCTCTGTTCTGTGCCTGTCCCTGCTTGGAGCATCTGAACTTGCTCCAAGAGTATCCAGGGCAGGTGACCCAGTCCCTTCATACTGCCTGCCCCCCCTCCCCACGAGAACAGGGTAAGGAGTAGTGGCATATTTGCAGCATTCCTTCTCTTCACCCAACCCACAAGAAGGCCCTCGGGTAACCTACACTCACCCTGGAAGCCAAGCAGGTGGCCCTTTTGAATTGGTTCTAGGAGAGCAGGTAGGATCTCAGATTCCTTTCACAGTTCCTTAACCATCCAGTGTGCCTGGAGCCAGCCATGCACAACACCTGCCAGGTTTTGGCCAAGCATCGAGTCTGGTCTGATGATCCACACACAAACCAGGTGATTGCTCAAAAGACCAGTCCACATGCTCAGGGCTACAACAAGAGACTGCTCCTGGTGGACCTGATCTGCATCCTTCTGGGTAAGTCTGTTGGGCCACAGCTGAAGTTCAAGGTCAGGGTCAAAGGCATAGACCAAGGATGGGGGGGGGGTCCCCAAGGCCTGGAGAGCTCAGGATTGAGCTCAATTGTCCCTATTTCTCCCTCTCTGCTTCTATGCCCTCTAAGGTTGCATGCAGCACCTGGAATACTTGGGTAGACCTATGTGCAGGTGAATGGCAGCCAACAGACCAAGAGAAGTACCCATAAGCTGGCCCACTTCTACCCCCAGGTCTTACTCCAGCTCATGTTTAGTGTGGCAGAACAGAAAGAACATGGGATTTGGAGTCAGAGTAGCTGGGTTTGAATATCAGCTCTGCCATTTCCTAGGTGCATGGTCTTAGGGAAGTCAATTTCTCAGGTTATAAAGTGAGAGAATTAGACTAAATAATTTCTAAGGGCTCTAAATAGCTCTAAATTCTGTGGTCTCATTAATGACTCCTTGCCCCAATTCTTTTTTTTTGGGGGGGGGGAAGGCAAGGCAATTGGGGTTAAGTGACCTGCCCAAGGTCACACAGCTAGCATGTCAAGTGTCTGAGGCTGGAATTGAACTCAGGTCCTCCTGACTCCAGGGCTAGTGCTCTGTTCACAGTGCCACCTAGCTGCCCCCTTGTCCCAACTCTTTACCCCATTCCCACCAGTCAGGCATGCCACTTTCCTTGGGAGGGTTCAGAACTGTGACCTGCCTGAAGTGAAACTCCATGTCCACAAGCCCACATCTAAGTTAGCAAGGATTCCACCGGGGGAAGAAACTGGGGCTAGTCACCTTAATGTCCAAATCAAGTTTTCTACCCAGGTACCAGCTCCTGACACAAATTTTTCTGAGCTGGTGACCCTCTGGGGGAGGTCAATATGTTAGAAACAGCAAACTTCTAGGACAGTCTGAGACCCCTCCCCACACCCTGGGCTAATCACACCTGTCTCAAGAAAACCCCACACCCTGACACTATTACTGAGCCGCTCACTTCCACAAGGAGAGAACCAGGTGCCCAAACGTCTGCTTGGATGCTCTCAGCCCCAGACTTTCTCCCAGGACTGGGGGAGGGGTGGGGGGAAACACTGTCGAGGCTACCCTCCCATTCCACTTTCTGAAGGCAGAAACACAACCAGGGAGATGACCACATTTTCAGCCCTCATTGCTTCTGGCCAGGGTCTGAGTCACAGAGGTCCCCTTCCCTAAGGCTTTCCCTCATCCCACATCATAAGCAAGTAGGATCCGTCTTTTCAGGAGGGTCATGAAAGGGTTGGATGCTTGGGTCTCTTCCATGCCTCTTCCTGCCCCAAATGTTTGCTGCAGGCCTTCATCCTGCATGATGGATTTGGGAATCACTAGAAGTATTATCCTGTTCCTAGTCTCCATCCCCTTCTTCGTGTGTGAGACAAATATTGTGGACCCCATCCATACTGGCTTCTTCTGCAATGACAGTAGCATCCGCTACCCACTAAAAGTTCAGTCCATTGACAACATCATCCTCATCTGTACTGGCCTTTTCATCTCCATCACCTCTGTAAGTGGGGAAGGAAGGAGGGGTGAGCCTTGGTCAGGGCCCTTCCCTTCTCTGGACCTTGGTTTCGTCATTTATAAAATGTGGGGGTTGACCAAGGTTATTGCTGAGGTGCGTTCCAGCTCTGTCAGTCTTATGTCCTAAGCTGCCTTCCAGCTCTGGTACTCTATGCATATCTGTGCACCCAATCCCAGCAAATGAAATATACAGCATCAAATCCCACCTTCCCCCTCCTCAAAGTGCTATCACATTGATGAATCTGGAATCGAAAGCTGACCTCCAGTCCTTGCTAGCTCTGTCGTCTCAGGCAAGCCATTCAACCTCTGTGAGCCTCAGTTTCCTCATCTGTAAAATGGGGGAGATAATAGCATTTCCCATTTCTATTTCAATTTCAGGTTTATAAAGCACTCCCTTCTTAACCCCACGAGGCAAGTCATAGTAGCATCAGCCCCTAAGGATTGATGTAAGGATGAAATGAGATAATGTACAGAACAAGCTTTGAAAGTACTATATAAAAGTCGGCAATTATTACTCTCTTTCTTCAGAGAGCAGAAGTGCCAACTTTCTAGACTTGAGTTCAGAAAAGACCTGAGTTTGAATCCTGCCTCAGACACCTCGTAGCTATGTGACCTTGGGGAACCCCTGTGCTTCAGCTCCCTCATCTGTAACACAGAGGATAATAATAACACCTCCCAGAGTTGTGAGGATCAACTGAGATAGCGAAAACTCTTTACAAACTTTAAAATGCTATAAAAATGCTGCTTCTTATTATTATTCAGAGCATCTACCTTTTTCTGGCAACGTGAGAGATCTTTTTCTTTTTTTTAGTGAATAGCAGAAGCCTTCTATTTTCTTGGTCAATGAGGAAAATTCTGTATTTTCCCACAGATCAAAAATGCTACCTTGGGGAAGGGGCTTGTAGAGGAAATCTGGCCTTCTCTCCACTACAATGGAGCAGGATAGCAGTCTTTTGCCCCTCCCACAAATGGAACAAGAGGGCCATCATACACATAAATGATGCTGGGGGCATGGGGGGAGTGTATAATTAAATTAAACCCTTAATCACAACTCCTCCTACTCCCAACCTTGATTCAAGGGGACCCAAACTAGGTTTCCAAGATAGAGGTGGGAGACTCTTGCAAAGCTGTCAGAAAATTGGGGAGGACATTGGGTCTCCAGGGGCAAACTAGGTAATGGGTTCAAATGCTATCATAGATCACTCTGGGAGAGATACAGTGGTTACGCTGCCAGCAGTTGACCTCGCCAGTACTGGGGAGCAACATCTGCATGGCTGTGATCTATAGAGAGCTGAGTGCCTTCCTCTTCGGAGTCTCTATGAATCAGTCCCTCACCAGTATGGCCAAGATTTTCACAGGCCGTCTCCGCCCCAACTTCCTGGCTGTGTGCCGCCCTGCCCTGGCCCACCTGAAATGCACCCATGGCTACATCACCCACTATAACTGCACTGGGGCTCCGACTGAAGTATCTCAAGCCCAGTAAGGGGAACTGGCCCCTGACATGGGAAAAAATGGAGGGGAGTCTGTAGGGGGTAATCAATCACATGGGGGCATCAGGTTATAACGGAAAAGGCGTTAGACTGGGAGTCAGGAGACCTGGATTCAAGTCCCAAAGCTACTACTCAACTCATCATCTGACTCAAGCAGGTCATGCCCCCTTCTAGTTCTGATATTCGTGTTCTGTATTCTAAGGGCCTCCTCGCTCAGACATTCCATTCTCTAATGGCTGTCTTCTTGCTCTGATCACAAGGGTTTTACAGTTCTGTGATTTGTTGGGGGGAGGGAGGACGTTTGGGGGTACCCAGAGCAAAGGCTACTGCAGAAAGCCCTGCGATCTGGCATCCATCCAGTGGAGGGGCAGCTTCTCCATTAGCTGCCCCTCTTGCCCACCACTGCAGGAAATCGTTCTTTTCTGATCATGCTGCCTTCTCTGCATACTGTGTGATCTATCTGATGGTGAGTATCTGTGAAAGCAAGGGTGGGAGGAGGCTGTGGGTCTGCACAGAATCCAGAGATGACTCCATTGTGCTCCCAGAGAGAGGCTGTGGAGCTGGGCACCGCCTGGCACAATCCAAACAGAACTGGCGTTTGTCACCCAGGCAGCCTTTGTCTAGGAAGCCAAGCAGCCCTGCTGCCAGGCCATGTGAAAGTAACAGGACAAAGGCAGAATCAAGCCCTCTGGGAGGGCCTCTCACTGTCCCCCGACCTCCAGCTCTACCTGCAGGCTCGACTCGTTTGGGAGTGGTCCAAATGGCTCAGGCTCATGCTCCAAATCATCCTTCTGCCCTTACCATTGCTGGTGGGTTACTTGAAAATTCAAGATTACTGGCAGCATCCTTTGGATGTACTCACCGGCTTCCTACAGGGGCTGCTCACAGCCATCTGGGTGGTAGGTCCTAACCCCAAGGAGATGGGGGACACTAGGGTGCCAGAGTAGTTGCATGGGGACCCTAGTACAGAAAAAAAGATAACCTGACTGGGACTTGGGATGTGACCTTGGGCAAACTGCTTCTCTTCTCTGCACCTCAATTTTCCCCTCTGTTGAACAGAGATCATGGAATAGGGTGATGAGTGGGAATGCACTCTGGAATGAGGGGGGTAGGTAGAGGTCAGGAGAGAAGACCAGGACTTTTCCCCGCCCACAGCTCTGGGAGGGAGGGAGCTGGGATCCCAGATGCCAGAAGTAAGGCTGGGAGAGAGAACAAGCTGCCTTGGTACACCCTCCCACAGGCCTTCTTTATCTCCGATATGTTTCTTTCCAAGAAGAGCTTGCCTTCAGTGTCTTCCTCCTGCTCAGAGAGCCAGGATTTGGGTGAACAGAGTAGCTGCTAATCTTGGTGTCCCTCCAACCCCCAGCAGTCCACCAGCTATGGGAAGCTTGGTGTTCTCCCACCAAGGCCACGTAACACACCCTCTCTTCTTTCCTACCTCCCCAAGCACATTAAATATTGCTCAAAGATCATGGGTCAACAAGTCCAGACCCTACTCTTTAACAGAGGCACCCCGAAAAAGTGGAAGATGCCAAGTGACTGGAAGGAGTGAGACAGCAGGAAAGTCTACCTTCACCTGTGTGGACAATAACTCAACTATCAAACAGTGAAAGAAGCTACCTGTTGTGGCTGTGGAACTATACAGGAAGCACTAGCCTAATTCAGGCTATTTGAACAGGAAGTTGGCCCTTCCCAGGTGGGCTTAAAACCAGAAATCCCACCCCAAACTGGAACCCTTTTCTGGCCCTCTCTCCATGGTAAGGAGAGAGGTGTTCAAGAAGTTACGGATCTTCACTCAGGAAGGACTGGGCATCCTCCCTCTCAGTCCTTAACCTTGAGCCCTCCTGATGCCCTGCCTCCCCTCCCCCCCAATTATGTGACCTGTACATTGCTTTAAAATAAATGGTTCAGTTAGTAGTTCAGGGTGAAACACTTCTGAGGGACCTGGGAACCACAGATGTCTCAAGAGGGAGGAGCAATGAATCTACACGCTTACTGCCCCCAAGGTGGGAAGCTGCAGGTTGGGAATAAGGAAGCCTGGGTTTTCATCCTAACATTCCCCCTAAGTTACTGTGTGATATTGGCTAAGTCCCTTCCCTTCTCTGGGTTTCAATTTCTCTATAAAATGGGAATGGGGGGTTTGAGCAGGGGAATCTTCAATGACCCTCCAAGCCCTAAGGACACAGTGAAACTGGGTGGGAGATAGAAGGCTGTGTTCTTGGCCCCTCTCCTAGCACAGTCTGTCCAAAAGCAAAGCAGATTTCCTGACTTCAGAGACCTAGGGTCACCCATTGAACCCTCCCCCGACTCAGGACTGGGCTGGGGGAAAAACATGGCATTAAGGCCCAGTTGGAGGAAGGAACCAATCAGACCAGAGCTTCCGGGGTAGAGGGGATTTGCAGTCTTTCCCAGGAGAGTGGGGATAGTATTGAGCGATGGGGGGAGAAGGTAGATTCTTGGCTTGTGTGGAACCCCATGTGAGAGCAAATAGCCTGGGAGAAACCATGTGTTCCATGTATGTTGGTTCTCCCACTGCATTACTCAAGAGAGGCTTATTGTGGAAGCACGCTGCCCTGAACACTACGAGGGGCTCTTTGTGGGATGTGCAGGCCTCATCCCCACACTCAGCCAGGGAGCAGCAGAGCAAAGGGAAGGTCCAGCCTAGCCACTGCGCTGAAGAGTGGGGCAAAGGTTAGCATTAATTCTAATACTCCTCCCCGACCGGGAGCCAGGGTCTCCAACACTGGTGACCCTGAACCTCTACAATGCTTTGATCCCCTAAACTCCAGTATTCAGCACTCTGACTCACGCCCCACGCCCACCCCACACACACCCGGGAACCTTTACCCCAAACCGATCTCCATGGTTCTGACTCCCCAAACTCACACAGCCAAAAGCAATGACTCTCACCCGTAAATTCAAGGAGTGAGCGTGGACTAGATAACTCCTAAGGTACGTTCTACACTCAATGAGCACCTTCCCGAGCTTTCTTCTCACCCTCACCCCCCTTACACACCCCAAATCAAACCACTCCAACCACCTTCGCCCAGGATCTCTGGTCCAGGAGCCTCAGGAAAGAACAAGTGCCAGGTGTCTCCCCCTTCCCCAGAAAGGAGAAGGACAGGGTCTAGAAGGACGGAACTGTAAGCTAGTCCTGCCCCCTTGAGATCCAGCTTGGAGGCCGGCGTGGAGGAGGGGGCTCCAAGGTCAAGTTCAGGGTTCGCAGTTCGGCCAGTCCTAGTAGAGCTGCTCTGACTTAGCCCAAGGCCAGGAAGGAGCCGGACACTGGGGAGGGCCTTCACAGCGGAAGGGAGGCAGTCGCAGTGCGCAGGGCGGCGCCCCCACCGGACCCACTAGGAGTCGCACGTGGCCACAGCCACGGCCCCCGCCCCTAAGGTTGCAGGTGCAGCGAGTTAGAATGCGCATGCGTCCTGGGAGAATTTTTAGCTGGGCGGAACCGTGGGAGGGCAGTGAGCGGGCTCAGCTGGGAGGGAGGGGGCGGGGGCGAGAGCAAGTGACGTGTATGGTGACGCTAAGCTGCGCGAGGGGACATATAAGGGGCGGCCCGGCTGGAGAGACACACTCAGCGCGCGCCTACCCCTCCCCAGGAGTGTGAGGACTGGAGCGCGCGCGCGCCCCCCCCCGCGGCCACCATGCGCGAGATCGTGCACCTGCAGGCGGGCCAGTGCGGCAATCAGATCGGAGCCAAGGTGGGGGCAGCCCTCGCTCCCTTCCAGGCGGCGCGTGCGCAGAGCGGGGTGCCTGGGGCGGGCCTGGGGCCCCAGGGTGGGGGGTAAGGGATCGAGAGAGGTTCAGAGCTTCCCCCTGCCCCAGGAAGCCCTATAAGGGAAACTGAGGCAGCATTGTTCTCCCCCAAGGGACTGGGGGTGGGGGACTTTGGAGTCCTAATGAAAGATGGGGGGAGGGGTAGCAGGAGCTGCATGGGGGAGGGAGGGTGTCCTTTGGAGGAGAAAGTAAATGGGCTGGGGGATGGCAACCACCACGCCAATGGGGGGGGGGGGGGGGGAACATCCCAATTTCTGCCCCTGCAGCGGTGGCCGCAGTGTCCAGGGGAGAGGAGCGGCTCAGGCTTTACAGTAGTGGTCCCGGGCTGCACAGCTGGCTCTTTCTGGCTATAGCAGACCTTGCTGATATAAATAGACCCGCCCTTGTTCTCTGCGCCAACACCCTCTCCCACCCAGCACACATACACACATACCCCGTTGTTGGGTCCAGGCAGCCAAGTCAGCCCTGCCCCAGGAACCCCCAGGGTGAGAGGAGCCAGCTGTTGGAGCCCTCCCTGCTTTATCCACCTACTCTGTCCATCTCCCTGGCTCCCCAGTGGCTGTCCCGATGTCCCATTCCACTTGTCTGTGCCCCTCCCATGGATTGTCAGTCTCTGGGTGCCTTCTCTTGTTCATCATCTCTACAGCGTCATCCCCCTCCTTTCTCTCTTCACCTTGTATATGTAGGTGGCTGAGGACCTAGTTATTTGTTGGGTGTATTGTAAGTGTGTGTAGGGTGGGTTCTCTTAGGATCCTTCTCCTCTATAGAAGCTCTGGCCCCACCCTCTTCATGATTTTCCTTGCCCTAGTTCTGGGAAGTGATCAGTGATGAGCATGGCATTGATCCCACTGGCACTTACCATGGTGATAGTGACCTACAGCTGGAAAGGATCAATGTTTACTACAATGAGGCCACAGGTAAGCCAGTCTGCCAGGGGCCTAGTGGTCTGTGTTCCCAGTGGGGTGGTCTGGTCACCTGGGTCCCTGATGGGAGCTGGGGTGTGGGTGGGGGTAGGGAATGGAAACAGGGTAAAAGATATCTGAAAGATATCTCTCCTCAGGAGGGAAATATGTGCCCCGAGCAGTGCTGGTGGACCTGGAGCCAGGGACCATGGACTCGGTCCGTTCTGGCCCGTTTGGGCAAATCTTCCGGCCAGACAACTTTGTCTTTGGTGAGTCATAGAGAGACAGA
The DNA here is from genome assembly GCF_028583685.1 of Petaurus breviceps papuanus. Classification (NCBI taxonomy): domain Eukaryota; kingdom Metazoa; phylum Chordata; class Mammalia; order Diprotodontia; family Petauridae; genus Petaurus; species Petaurus breviceps. The sequence continues at coordinate 1,229,400 of NW_027185755.1, read as the reverse complement.
TGCCTGATTGTTATTATTGTGCTTACAAAGACCCAAGCAGTCACATGTGTCTCCCAAGAAGTAGGGGGCAGGCTTTAAGAGGAGCCTTTTCTTTTTAGGGTACTAGGTGTCCTAGCTTTCCCTCTTTTCTTTCTCCCCTCTATCTTCTACTGTTTCATTCTTAGCAGAAGTGAAACTGGCACAGGGGCTCTCCCCAAAGGGTACAATCGAGGAGTCCTACCTCCCACCTGCCCCTTCCTCCCACAGCTGCTTATGGAGTTGCTGTTCCAAAAATGTGGGCTGCTTGCTTTAGGGGTCCCAGCTCCCACCTCCTCTTGTGACTAAAGACCTCCCTTGTTCATTCCAGGCCAGTCTGGGGCTGGGAACAACTGGGCCAAAGGTCACTACACAGAGGGTGCTGAGTTAGTGGATTCAGTCCTGGATGTAGTTCGGAAGGAGGCAGAGAGCTGTGACTGCCTGCAGGGCTTCCAGCTGACCCATTCGCTGGGTGGGGGCACAGGCTCAGGCATGGGCACCCTGCTGATCAGCAAGATTCGTGAGGAGTACCCAGACCGCATCATGAACACATTCAGCGTGGTGCCCTCACCCAAGGTGTCAGACACAGTGGTGGAGCCTTACAATGCCACCCTCTCAGTCCACCAGCTGGTGGAGAACACAGATGAGACCTACTGTATTGACAATGAGGCCCTCTATGACATCTGTTTCCGTACCCTCAAGCTCACTACACCCACCTATGGGGACCTCAATCACCTGGTTTCTGCTACAATGAGCGGAGTCACCACCTGCCTCCGTTTCCCGGGCCAGCTCAATGCTGACCTGCGAAAGCTTGCAGTGAACATGGTCCCCTTCCCCCGACTCCACTTCTTCATGCCTGGCTTTGCTCCACTCACCAGCCGAGGGAGCCAGCAGTACAGGGCATTGACAGTCCCTGAGCTCACTCAACAGATGTTTGATGCCAAGAACATGATGGCGGCCTGTGACCCCCGCCACGGGCGCTACTTGACAGTGGCTGCCGTCTTCCGTGGCCGCATGTCGATGAAGGAGGTAGATGAACAGATGCTGAATGTTCAGAACAAAAATAGCAGCTATTTTGTGGAATGGATCCCCAACAATGTCAAGACAGCGGTGTGTGACATCCCACCCCGAGGTCTCAAGATGGCAGCCACTTTCATTGGCAACAGCACTGCCATCCAGGAGCTCTTCAAACGCATCTCCGAGCAGTTCACGGCCATGTTCCGCCGGAAGGCCTTCCTCCATTGGTACACGGGTGAGGGGATGGATGAGATGGAGTTCACTGAGGCTGAGAGCAATATGAATGACCTGGTCTCAGAGTACCAACAATACCAAGATGCCACAGCAGAAGAGGGGGAATTTGAGGAGGAAGCTGAGGAGGAGGAAGTGGCCTAGAGGGCTTCCTACTGGGTCTGTCCCACAGACCCCACCTTGCCCTCCACAGTTCTGACCCTATATCACCCTCATTCTTGTCTGACACTATTCCCCTAGATTCTGCCTTGACCCTGTGTTCCCTCAGTTTCTCTGCTCGAATCACTTCATATTGTCCTCTGACCCCACCAAACCTTTATTCCCTCTAATTCTCTTATACTGTCTCCCTGATTTGTCTTCAACCCCATCCACACCCAGCTTCTCTGATCCCACCCAACCTTTTATTACCCCAAATTCCCTGATACTTTCCCTGACTTTTCTCTGACCTTATAATCTCCCTCATCTTCTCTGATTCCTCTAAACCTTGGCTCTCCTATTCTCTCTCTGAAACTACTCCTGAAAAGGGGGGGACCGACACCACGAGAGAGGTATTTAGACCTAGAAGAAACTTTGAGATTATCAGCCATTCTTCATAAAAAAAGGGCCTTGAGTGATGCACATAGAGAGAATGATGGAGTTGTCCCCCCTAGTCCTTCGGTGTCTCACCTCTTCCAGATAAATTCCTTCCTCCCCCAAATAACTCCACCCTATGCTATGTTGGGCACGTTTTCATTTTAACAAATGAGCATGCACTAACTCCCACCTTAGCCTAGTGTTGTGATTTGGATGGGACTGGCAGGGAGGGGGTGGGGCTCAGTGAATGTCCCTGAACATTTAGGCAATAAAATCATGATAACACACTTGTGTGGAGAAGTCTTATTTGGATGGAGGTATGGGCTTCAGAGGAAGCTGGGGGAAGGGGATTATAGGGGCCCCTTCCCCGGTTGTCCAGAGAAGTCAATGCCTGTCCCCCGGCCCATATCTGGGACCTGGCACTTGTGCCTAACCAGCAGCTGGGCTTAGAGAGCATGACCTACCCCACCCTGCTCAAAATAGCCCTAGGCTGTGAGCCTGGTCACCTGACACCAACCCGCATCATGTTCCCTTAGGAGGGAGGCAGAGCTGAAAAGGGCAGAAGCCCAGAGAAGGGAGATGGGACAGACTGCTCAACACTGAAGGACCCCAGGTTTTCGGAAGCAGAGGCAGATAGCCAATCATAGCACTTGGCTTCATCTCTCCCTTTCACCACCTGTCTTTAGAGCCAAATTCCAGCTATTGTCATAGGTTTCAGTGCTGGAAGTGATCCCAGAGGTCCAATCTCCATATTTTCCTGAGATGAGGAGACTTGCTTATGATTACACAGTCAGCAACAGATCCAATATTCAAAAGTCCTCCCCCTCCCAATACCACTGATACCACACTTTGACAAAACAAAATCTGTCCTTTGTTTGATGTAATGAGAGTTCATTGTAACAGATACCTTGGGTACCTGACAAAGGCCTATTCGTCATTCAGGACAGTGGAAGAACTATTTGGCATATCCATGAAATTATGTTTGTATTCCCTACCTGTTCCTAAAGCTAATGGCTCGTTAGAGAAAAGAGGATCATTGGTTTGAAAACTAGAAGTGTTGAGGTTTCAGGTTTCGGGGTGCTTAAGACCCCAAAATACCAACATGTCAGGTCCTGCCGAATGAATTTGATTCAAGTCTTCTCTCAGCCAGAGTAAAGCAAAGTATATTAAAGATTCACCTTAATGGGTAAACTCTTAAGGAACCTTGGTATCTGTGATGCTTGTATTGGACAAGCGGGCCAGAATCTTCTGACAGAGTAAGTCTGCCCTAGAAAATTCTCAGCCTTCCTTCTCATGGAAGCAAGATGGGGTCTTATATACAGAAAGGTTGTGGGAGGAATCTAGGGGTGGTCTAGAGGAGGAGTTTGGGGAGGGTCTTCAGGAGGAGTCAATGAGGTCCCACACCAGTGATGAGAGATTAAAGGTGGGAAGTAGCTGGAGGCTACCTGCAGTGAGACAATGGAAGGCTAGGCTAATTTAAGGGTGTATAGATATTTTGGGAGGATCAAGTGTGGGAGCTAACTGGACAATGGAGATCTAGGCTAGTAACCCTTTGGGAAAGTTCTAAAGAAAGGCTTATGGCCTCTGGCAAATGTCTCATCAAATAAGAAGATTCAATCAGAGTTCCAGGGGGTTCCCAGAGCTGTATTTCATCCTAAGGAGCCTTGTAAAGGTCTTCTACTCTGCCAACTTGTACCTTGGTTTCCCCATTGGCTAATGATTTACATTTCCATACCAGAGAATCAGACTGGGGATGTGGGCAAGTGACTTTAACTAAAGCCACTTTGGAAACAAGCAAACAGATGCACACTTTGATGTATGTATACATGTGAGTATGTGTCTACATGTGTACACATGCATCTGTATGTATACATGTACATGCACATATATACTTTTGGAGACTCCAGATAAAACAGAATGTGGATGATCTGGGGGTATCCCATCTCCCTTGAAGCAAGAATTTTCTTTTGTTTTTTTTTTTCTAGAGTTGATTGCAATTTTATTAACACATTGGCCAATTTTTTTTTTGGAGGGGGGATGCGAGGCAATCGGGGTTAAGTGACTTGCCCAAGGTTGCACAGCTAGTTAAGTGTCAAGTGTCTGAGGCCAGATTTGAACTCCGGTCCTCCTGACTCCAGCGCCAGTGCTCTATTCAGTGTGCCACCTAGCTGCTCCCCAATCTTAAATGAAAAATATTTAACACATAAAGATATAACTTATATAACTATGACATTACAGGAATGTGTCAGGTGGGTTTGTTTTTTGGTGCAAAGTTTCTCAAAAAGTGATGGCTTTGATGACACTGATACTCATTCTTTTTCTTTCATGATCTCTACCCACCACTACCTCCCCCATTGAGCTAATTAAAAAGAAAAGAAAAGGCAAGATAAAGCTTTGGATCTATACGTAATCCAGGAAAACAAATTCCCATATTGACCACATCTGATAATGTGTCTCTGTACTTTTCAGTTCATGATCCCTGTCAGGAGGTAAGTGGTATGCCTTAGCAACATTCTTTTTATGTTAATCAGAGTTTTAAAGTTTTTCAAAGTTTCTCTGCAACGTTGTTTTGGGGATATATTCTTGCTCACTTCACTCTGCATCAGTTCATAACAGTCTTCCAAGTTTCCTCTGAAACTATCCATTTTGTCACTTCTTAAGGCATGACGATATTTCATGACATATACCACAATCTGTTTAGCCATATCCAATAGAAGGGCATCTCCTTAGTTTCCAGTTTTTGGCTAGGACTAAAGGGCTAATATGAATATTTTTTTTAAAATATGAATCATTTCCCATTGATTAATTAAACTTTTCACTGAATAAACTTTTCTCCTCTCCCTCTTAAGTAAGTGAATGAATGAATGAATTAAAAAGCATGTTTTAAGAACTCAGAATTTGAAAGTAGTGAACCTGACCATATCTTCAAGTTTATATTCTAATGGGGGGAAACAGCACCTCTAGGGATATGGTGGAATGTTGAGTAAAGAAAAGAATTTTGGTCTGAAAAGTTGCAGGGATTGTGATTGGAACTATGGAGCAGTTCATTAATATGCCCTCTGCAAAATCAACAGTAGCATTGATTTAATTTTTATTCAGAGTAAGGAATGGGGAGGCTGTCCTGGCCTGTTTGGTAGGGTGAATAGCAAGATGGCCATACTGGATGTCTCCATGAGATAGGAACATTCTAGCTAGATAACAGTGAGCTAGGCAATCTTGGGCTCATTCAGTTGTCAACCAATGCAAGGTAAACGCAGGGAAGGACTCCCAGACTGAGTGGATTAACTCAAAGAAAGAACAAGTTTAGGGGAACTGGCAGTAGATCCGGTGGAGCAGGTCCAGAGTTCTCCCATCTGTTCTCCCCCGATGCTCCCACCAGCCAGCTCCCAAACATGGTTCCCATCAGGACCTAGCTCTGTTTCTTTCTCCATCCAGTCCCCAACTTTGCACTGTGCTCTCTCTGTCTGTGTCTCTGTCTCTATCTCTCTGTCTGTCTCTGTATCCTCTGTCTCTGTGTTTCTCTCTCTGTCTCTGTGTGTCTCTGTCTCTATCTCTCTGTCCCTCTCTCTCTGTGTTTCTCTCTCTGGACTCAGTTCTATTTCCATCTCTCTCTAGGAGAACATAATTTGTACCTAGGTCAGTTGGAGTAAATCCAGTGCTGTTGGGCACTGAGGGTGCCTCCAGGAACATGAACGCGGTCTGTGGATATGTCTGTTTCCACAGCTGCCCACTTACTGACAAATTGGTATCCCTGATGTCAGAAGTATAGTGTTGTGTGCATGGCCACTCATTGTTTCTCCCCTGGAGGAACAGGAAATGGTGTGAAGGTGTGTGTTTATTTGTGTTTCTCTAAGTACCTCCTTCTGTGTGTGTCCTCCCACTGCACAACTCAGACTCCCTCTAGTGGTCTTCCTGTACCTGGACTTCAAGGTAACAGAAGAGCCAGTGGGAGGAGGGACAGAAGAATAGGGACAGAGAGATGGACAGAGCAAGGGGAAGGAGCCTGGGAGAAAGGGAGGCAAGGAGACTCTGGATAGGTAGGAGAGACTCAGCAAGCTGCAAACCAATTCCAGTCAGCTATCAGAGTTCACCTAGCAGGAGCCTAGCTTTGCCCAAGTGGTTCAGGTGCAGTGCTGGCCTCTGGCTACTTCAGCTGTGATCTGGACCTAGAGACAACTCCTCAGCCCCACTTCCTCATGGGGGAGACTAGGAGGCAGTGTGCCTAGGTTCTGCAAAGCAGGCAAGGGAGGGGAGAGTTGCCTCCGGGGACGTCACCCAGCAGACTTCCTCTCTAAGCCACACAGGAAGAAGAAAGGGCCCAGCACCCAGCACCCCTGGCCCGTTGCCTCAGCACAGGTCCCAGTAGGGACCCCCAGGGAAGCCTGTCCTGGCCACACTGTGCTGCACACATTCGGCAGGGGGACCATGGGATCCGGTATCAAGTAAGGCCCAGGCATCTCCCCATACCCCTTAAATATAGCCCAAGGGTAAGGACTTGAACAGAGAGAGCCCTTCTTGTTGAGGTAGGGGGGAAACAGGGGAAGGGAGGGAACAGATCTCATGATAGAGAGGAGAGTGAGCTGGCTACAGCCCTAAGGACGAAGAATCGTTCTGCTAAAGCCACCTCAAAACCTTCCTGTGTAGCCTCCATCATCTCGGATCCCCTTCAGCCTGTCTCCAGGTCTGTCTCTATATGCCCCTATAGTCTCTGCTAGTCTGAGCTTCTGTGTGTCTCTCTTTCTCCCTGTCCCTTCTCTCCTTCCTGTCTGTCTCTGTCTCTCTGTCTGTCTCTTCATGTCTCTCTCCTTTTGTATTTGTCTTTCTGTTTCTCTGCCTCCACCTCTCAATCCTTCCTCACTTCTGTAGGCTCTTCTGACTGCTCTCCTAGGAGGTGACTGGAAGGGATGGATGATGGGGATAAGAGAACCCAGGTGTCGTGTGCCTTCCCAGAAATACAGTGCAGTCAGTGAGAGATTCTGTGCATGAGGACAGAAAAAGGCACAAAACCAGAAACTGAAGACACACAGAGACCCAGGGACATGCACCAATCAATCAATAAGTATATTAAGTACCTACTGGGTATGCTAGGCATCTGTTAGGCACTGGTATGCAAAGAAAAGGAGTTTACATTCAAAACATAAATAGCTACATTCAATGTAGCTATTTTTACAAACTAGATCCAAGGACAGGGAGAGATGCACAACAGCTTAGGTGACCCTGGAAAGGCTTCATGCAAAAGATGACAAAAGCTAAATCTGGAAGGAAATTCAGCATTCCAGGAGATGGGGGTGGGGAGGAAAGGCATTCCAGGCATGTGGGACAGACAATTCAAAGGTATGGAGGTAGGAGATGGAGCATCAAGTGTGGGGAACAAGAAGGCCAGTTTGGTTGGATTGAAGAGGGAGTAGAGGGGAGGAATGTATAAGAAGACTGGAAAAGTGCCTTGAGCTAGATTGCAAAGGACTTTAAATGTCAAACCTTGATCCTCAGGGTTATAAGGAGCCTGTGGAATTTACAAGTAGGGGAGGGTGGCCCAAACAGACCCAAGCTTCAGGAAAATCATGTTGGCAGGTTTGTGAAGCTTGAATTGGAGACCTGAGACAGACCAGTGGGGAGGCCATTGAAATATCCAGCTGAGGGGTAATGAGGCTCTGAACTTGGGGCGTTGAGGGGGGAGACAGATACAGAAATAGACCCCAAGGTATGGACAGGCTGAGGATTTGAGATTTAGAGCTGAAAGATCATCTAGCCCAACCTCCTCATTTAGCAGATGAGGAAACAGGTCCCAAGATCTGAATCCGTATGTTCACAAAACAAACTTGATACTTTTTTGAGTCTTTGCTCACTTTGCTTCCTACACGTGGAAAATTCTTGCTCTCTCTCCTTCACCCATTGACCTCCTGTCTTTCTATAAAGGCCAACTCAGATCCTCCATGAACCTTTCCTGATTCTTCTTGTTAATAATTATTTTTCACCTTGGTTTGCATTTCAGTCCTTTGTACCTCGGGTCTTTAATGCATTTACCAAGTATTACTTGTACTATCATTATTTGTAGGTGAACCATATCTTCCTACTAGACCTTAAGCTCCATGAGAATAGGGGCTGTGCGTTATTTAAACTTTTGTTGATCAGCCAGAGCTGTATACAATGTGCTGTACAAAGTAGGCAATTAATAAATGTTTAATGGATTAAATTTTATTTAAGATTGCCAAGGATCATACCAGTATTAAGTCATAGAGCTGATGCAGAACAAATACGTAACAATGTTTGTTATACTTTAAGGTTTACAAAGAGATTTACATGTGTTATCTCTCTCTTTTTAAGATTTTTCTTTTTGCTTTTTGGAGGGGGGAAGGTAGGGCAATTGGGGTTAAGTGACTTGGCCAAAGTCACATGGCTAGTTTTGTGTTAAGTGTCTGAGGTCAGATTTGAATTCAGGTCCTCCTGACTCCAGGGCCGGTGCTTCATTCATTGTGCCACCTAGCCGCTCTGTGTTATCTATAACTTTTAATCCTTACAACAACCCTGGGAGGCACTTATTACCATTTTTTTTTTTACAGATAGTAATAACAACTAATATTTATATATTGCTTACTTTGTGCCAGGCACTGGGCTGAGTGCTTTACAATTGTTATGTCATTTGATCTTCATGACAACCTTTGGAAGTAGATGCTGTTATTATCTTCATTTTACAGATGAGGCAACTGAGGCAAACAGAGGTTGTAACTTGCCCAGGGTCACAGAGCTAGTAAGTGTTTAAGACTGGATTTGAACCCAGGTCTTTCTTCCTGACTTCTGGCCTGGCATGCTATCTACTGAACCCATTAGCTTCTGATGAGAGTGGTTAAACGATTTGCCAGGCTTGTAAGGGTTCAGACTCAGTCCTTCCTGACTCCAAGTCTAGCATTCTATCCAGAGTGCTCCCCAGAAACATCTAGATAAGCAGATACACACAGACATACACACCCTGGGTACCTGAGTTGCTGGAGCCTCAGCCCTCCCACCCCTCTCTGTTCCACAGGGAGGATCCCAAGAGAGCATTTGCTTGGTTCTTTGAGGCTGCCTACCCCACCTCTCTGCAGGAGGGTAAGTTGAGGGAGTTCATGTGGTAGGGTCAAGATGAGGGTAAGAAAAAGGAGTATAGATGGTAAGGCCCTTGAGCTGAGGCTAGGGGTGGCAACAGGGAAGTTTGGGTTGTTTGGGAGGCCTCAAGTTCACTAACCAGCTGTCCCTGCAGCACCCCCCATCTTGCGCCAATTTCCTAAGGATTTCTGTGATCAGGTACGTGCCTATCCCTGCCCCAGAAGCCAGGGTCCTAACCCTACCATCCCCTCCTTCCTCTATGAGGGCCCCAGCCAAAGAGAGGGATGGGGGAGGGGCAATAGGACCCCAATTTCCAGACCCTGATGGGGGGATGTGGAGGCCTCTATATCCAGTCTGGACCTTTTCTACTCCTATCCCCCAAACCCTGGCCCTGGCCAAGCTGCTCTGCCTCTGTTTCCATCCCTAGGAATTAATGCAAACGGTACCCAAATTCTGTTTCCCTTTCGACTTGGAGAGGTGAGGAGAAAGAAGCAAAGACACATAGAGAGACAAGGGAGCACCAGAACACAGAGCTATGCACAGTCAGAGAGACAGAGATGCGGGCAGAGGGCCTCTAAGGCTGGGAGGGAAAGAGGAGAGACTGCTGGATGGGATGGATTTGTGCTCTGCTGAGGGGGAGCCTTCAGGAGTGGAGTGGAGGCACTGAGTGGCTTTCCCTCCCTCCCAACACTTACCAGGGCAGGCCACAGTCTAGCTGCCCAGCACTTCACCTTTGTCCTAACCGACTTGGCTGGAAGCCGAAGATTTGGCTTCTGTCGCCTGGGGACCAGCGCCAGGAGCTGCCTCTGCATACTCAGGTTGGGAGGGGGGCAGGGAGTGAGAGTGGGCTGGGGGCCAGCGGGCCTAGGGTGTCCCTAGTTCTGTCACGGATTAGCTGTGCACTTGGGTAAGTTCCCATCCCCTCCCTGAGACCCATCTGTCAAAAGCTAGGAGGTAGAGGGGAACATGCCCAAATGATAGACTCTCTAAGGTTCCTTCCAGCTCCAATGTTCTATTCTAGCCCCGCTGCCCTGGGGCTGGGATGGAAGAGGGATGGGATCCTACTCCATCCCAGAGCCAGCTGCCCCTTCTCCCCTCAGTGATCTGCCCTGGTTTGAGGTTTTCTACAAGCTGCTTAACAGTGTTGGGGACCTGTTAGCCCAAGATCAGGTAAGACCCCCTTTCTTCTCCCTTCTCTCCCTTGCCTGCTTGTTCCGTTTCCCTGAGCCTCGCTGCCTCCACTCACAGGTCTCTGAGGCTGAAGAACTTCTCTCTGACCTGTATCTGCATCCAGTACCTGGGCCAGAGGCCCCTTTGGGACTCTCCCTGGTATGTACCCCATTCCAGAATATCTGGGTCTCCACTACTTCAGGGTTCCAACTGGGAGAGGACAGCCTAGTAATAAGCCTCTTGGGCTGGACTGGAAAAGTGCTTTGGTTCCGTTCTTCACTTCTACCTTTCAATTTGGATCCTCAGGACCCCCAAGAGGGCAAGCTAAGAATTACCAGTCACCCCAGTTCCCTTCCTCCTGCACCTGGGACCAATCAACTGGTGAACAGGGAAAGGGCTAGGGTAGGAACTACCATCTGGGGGTAGGGAGCAAAGCTTCTAGGAAACTGCAGAGAACAGAGGGGACCTCAGATAGGATCCAGTTACCTATCTTGTCAGGAAAACTGGTGGCAAAATCCAGTGAAGATCTGGTAAATGTCAAAACAGGACTAGTAGGGAATCAAAGTAGGTTTTAACTATCTTACCATTAGTAGACCTGGTGGGATCTAATGAGGTATGTTGATGCAAATCTAATGGCATTACCTTGTAAGAATACTTGGGGATGGTGTAGAAATTTGTTGGGATGGGAATGCTCCTTTCAGAAGTTGGTGTTAAAAGCTCATAGAGATCAAGTGGAGGGCTTGGGTTAGTTTGGAGGGGCGTGGGGAGATCTGATAACAAATGCCAGGAGTAATCAAGAAGGGAGTGGTGAGAAAATTATGGGGAAGCCAGATTCCTGTAGATATCTGGAAGTCAAGAACCAGCCTGATCTGAAACCTTGATATTCCTCCCTACCCTCAGCTCTCTTGCTTCATTGCTCCAGATTCTGGACGCCTGCCCTCCATCCCAGAAAATGTGAGTTGTGGTCCAACCAGGGAACAAGGCAAGGATGGGCAGGGGTGAGGGCAGGAGCTTGGGCTGGCCAGAGGCAGAGACTTCAGGGCCAGCTGGAACTGCTATCCCTTGTCTATCCAACTGCTTGCAGAGGAACCTGACGGAGCTGGTGGTGGCCGTGGCTTCAGAGAACATTGTGGGCCTCTATAGCTCTCTGCTCAGTGAGCGCAGAGTTCTACTCACTGCCAGCAAACTCAGCACGGTGAGGGCCAGCTCTATTCTGTCCTGACCAGGCTTGAAGATGGGAGGAACAGAGACTAGGGCAATGGGATCCTGAGGACCAGAGGAATAGGGATGAGAATTCAGGGGCTGGGATTATTCAGGAATGGTAGCGGTGGCTCCAAGGGCCCAGAGTCTCTAGGATAAGAGTAGTAAGGATTCCTTTTGGTGGGAAAGGGAACACAAGGGACAGGTTACTGGAGAACAGTGTGAACCTCTGGGCTAGGGGGCCCAGAGACCCAGGAGTTAAAGGTGAAGGTATAAGAGGATTTCTGAGGACAGGAGAATCTGAACCAGGAATATGAACAAGGGTGCTTGTACCAGGGGTCCAGGAGGAGGGACAGGTATGAGAGGAAGGAGTATCTATGGACAGGGAATTAACTCTGGAGCTGGAGTGATAGGGAGTGAATGTGGAGTGGAAGGATCTCAGGTCCAGAAACACTGAAGACAGCCATTTCCCATCTTGTCTCTTATCCCACTCCAAGCCTGTCTGGGCAGTGGGTAGGGCATACAGAGATCACTCTCTTTTTCGGAGCAGTATGGAAAATATTTCCAGGACCAGGGGATAAGAGGACTATGTGTTGATAGACCTAGGAGTCTATGGGAATCTGTATAGTTGGGCTGTGGGCCTTTAACTACTTCCTCTCTTTGGATCTCCATCATTCCCAGCTGACCGCCTGCGTCCATGCATCCTGTGGCTTGCTGTATCCTATGCATTGGGAACACATACTCATCCCCACACTGCCTCCTCACTTGTTGGACTACTGCTGGTGAGGAGTCAAATGGGGTGTAAAGGCAGGCAGGCAGGCCTCGAACATGGTGACCTCCCAAAGCTAGCTTTCTCTCCCTTCCCCTACCTAAGTCATTCTCCCTCTGCCTGCAGTGCTCCCATGCCTTACCTCATCGGTGTCCACACCAGCCTCATCGAGGTGAGTGAGGTTGGGAAACAAAGAAACAGTTGGCTCCCAGTCCCAGAAATTAGAGGGTAACCTGAGTCTCTCCCCTTAGAGGGTGCGGGACAAGGCCCTGGAGGATGTGGTCATCCTGAATGTGGACACAAACACCTTGGAGTCGCCATTCCAGGATGTAGAGACACTTCCCCCAGATGTGGTCAGTCCTTATCTGCCCTGTGACCTCCTTCAAGGCTCTCTATGTCTCTCTTTGACAACCATTTCCCATCTTCTCTCTTATCCCACTCCAAGTCTGTCTGGGCAGTGAGTAGGGCATACATAGATCACTCTCTTTTTTTGGAGCATGATGGAAAATACTCCCAGGGACCCTTTCTTCTTGGTCTTTCCTTATGTTCCTAGAAAATGAGGCACTACCTAAGAGCTGCTGAAATAATAGACCAGGAATCTGGGAGACCCAAATTCTTGCCCTTATTTGTTCTGAACTCAGTGTGACTGAGCAAATTACTGTTCATTCACACCTTAGGCCTCAGCTTCCCCTTCTGTAAAATATGGAGGCTGTGTTTGATGAGGAAACTATGGTGTGATGGACAGAGCATTAGAATCAGGGAATCTAACTTCAAAACTTGATTTTGCTACCTTGGGTGATCTTGGGCACCTCCCATAACTTCTTGGGGCCTGTTTCCTCATATGCAAAGTGAGGGTGTTATATTGGATGATCTCCATGGTCCTTTACAGCTCCAAATCTATGAAGATGCCTTTCAGTTTGACGTTCTAAAGTCTCTCCCAGCACTGTCATACCACATTTTGTATAAACCACCTCTCACCCACCCAAAGACCCTTCATTCTTAGTCTTTGTGGTCATGTTCATGTTCTGGGGACTGAGTCCCTTATGTGCCTGCCAGGGAGAGGAAGGGGAAGATGCTGCCCCTCAGGTCCCCTTGTTCTACCTCTTCCTGGACCAGGTGTCTCTCCTGAGACTAAGGCTAAGAAAGGAAGCACTGGCTGCTGGTGATGGTGTATCTCGACTCTTCCTGAGGGCTCAAGCTGTGCTCTTTGGTGGCTACAGAGATGCACTGATCTACAGTCACGTGAGCAGATATCCAGATGCCCAGGCCTTGGGGGAAAGGGATTAGAATACTGGGGCTTGGGGGGCAGAACTCCTGAGTCGCTGAAGCCACTAGGGGATGGGCATGGGTGCAGACAGAAAAGGATTCTTGGGTTCTATTACTTAATTTCTTTTTAATCAGCTCAACCAGGTGATGATGGGGTGGAATGAAGGGTTAGTGCTTGGTGGCTAGGGTGGTGGTCAAGAAGGTGAAAGTAAGAATACAGGAGAGACACCTTAGGATACAATGGCCCTCCAGGGACAGCCCATGAAGTTCAGTGAGGAGGCTTTCCTGGCTCAGAAGCCAGGACCTCTCCAGGCCTTCAGACAAAGTGCCATCCACCTCCAACTCTTCAAACAGGTAGATCTAAGTCAAGCTGTAGGCACTGGGGGGCTGGTGGCCAGGTGCCATGGCAGGCCATAAACCTTCCTGACTCTCCCTCCCCAGTTCATTGATGAGCGCTTAGAGAAGCTAAATTCTGGGGAAGGCTTCTCAGACCTATTTGAGCAGGAGATCACTAGCAATGGGCTGGCCTCAGGTGAGAATTTAGGCTCCTAGCTCCGGGAGTTATCCCAGGCCTCTGACTGGGGGTGGGAAGAAAAGGGAATGACAGACCAGTCTGAAGATCCAGAGCAAGTTTCCTTCTTCCCCAAACCAGGAAGCCATCGATCCTACCAGCTCTGGGCAGACAATCTGAAAGTAAGAGCAGTCTCTCCACTCCTCCCCACCCTCCACCCCCCACCCCTGGGCCTCAGCTATCTATCCTCCAACCAATTCCTTTAAGACCAAAGTCGTTCCTTTTTCTCCCTGCGTTCTTCCCCCTTCCCCCACCACACCCAGCAATGAGCCTCTCCTGTATCCATCCCCAGAAAGGTGGAGGAGCCCTCTTGCATTCTGTGAAAGCCAAAACCCAGCCAGCCGTGAGGAACATGTACCGCTCTGTAAGGACCATGCTGGCAGGAGATGGGGGTGGGGCAGCAGAGACCCAAGCTCGGTGCCAAACTGGGTGGGAGGTGGGGACTGAGAATCTTGGGAAGAGTAGAGCTTTCATAGGGCTCAGGGGCAGGGAGGGACCCTGGGAGGCCAGGCTAGGGAGGTCACCTCCAAAGAAGGGGAGGAGCTTACCTGACTGGCCTGGAGGAAGGGCAATCTGCTAGTATTCTTGCTAACTAGTTTCTAAGCTCGTTCAAGTAGTGAAAAGCTTTTCTACAAATGGAACAAATTTTAAAATTACACAGTCCGTTGTGTTACATTCTTGCACACTCTAAATCTTGGTGCTTGGGGCCTTTTTGACCCAGCCCTAGGCAGCGATGGCTCAAGGAGCAGTATAGGGTTGGGATCCAGGAAGATCCAGCTGGGTTCAAATCCCACAGCTAAGACCCCGGGCAAGTTATGTTACCACTGGTTTCCTTAATCTGTAAAATGGGGACTATACCAGTAAACTCTTACTTCCCCCTGCTGAGAGGATCAAAAGAGGGAATATAATTCACTTTACAGACTTTAAAACAGCTTCATAAATGGCTGTTCCAAATCCAGAATCCCCTCCAATCACAATCTCTTTCCCTTTTTCCCATCCCCAGGCCAAGATTGGACTCAAGGAAGTACAAAATCGCCTAAGATACAAGGTAAGACAGAGGGACTGACAGGAGGTCCAGGAGTTCGGAGGGATTTATGGCTTAGGAACCTCCCTTCTCCCCCTCCAGGATAGTGACTCCCTACTGCAGAGGGGAGGTTCTCTCCGGGTTCCAGTCCCTGACAACCGCTCAGAACGTCTTCAACACCGTCTGCCCATTACCCACCACTTTGGCCAGGTAAGGAACACCCAGTTACCCCTACATGTTACCACCTGGGTACATGACCAAAACCCAAGACCCACTTTGCGCCTTGAAGAAAAAAAGTCTGGGAATTGCTAACTTCCCCACTATGTCCCTTCCAGTCCAGGCCCCTTCGACCCCGGAGGTCCCAATCCCGACTAGAGGATGGAGAGCCAGGGAGAGAGGAACAAAGGTAGGCTGGATTCCTCCAGGGCTGGGATTCTGGATTTGGAACTAGAAGCTGAGTCCTCTGTCCTCCCTTAGGGAACCTCTCTCTGGGGCCAAGGAACCCTGGGGACTAGAAGACTTGGACAGCAACTTCCTGGGCTCAGGAGAACTGGACCTGCTTGGGGAGATCCTTGACAATCTCAGCATTGGGATGTCTGGGCCAGGAGAATCCCCTGGTCTGCACCCCAGCCACAGCTTGGACAGCTGCCACTTGGGCCAGGGCAGCTGTTTCAACTTGGTGAGACCCCTTTTAGAGTCTCCTCCAGGTCACCCCTTCCCCCAACCCACTGGACTGTTCACCTCAACTAGTGGAGTCTCCCTAAGATGGGGGAGGGGTGGTGGCATCGACTCCAGGAACTCCATCAGGTGTCAAGGGCACCCTCCTCCCCAAAGTATCTGAGCACTTTACTACCCCCATACGACAATGCATATAATAGCTGTTGGGGCTTTTACAGGACATCTAGCTTAAGAATCCTCTGATTTCTACCACTTAGTAAATGTGACCTGGGGCAAGTCTTTCAACCTCTCTACACCTGAATCATCTATAAAATGAGATTGGACCAGGTGACATCGAGAGTCTCTTTCACTAAATCTCTGGTCCCCAACTAGTGGTCCTCCAGTTTTTTAAACATCTTTAGTGAAGGGATCTCACTACCTTTCCTGGTAGCCCATTCCATGGTAGGGAAATGCTGAGAGTTAAGAACTTTGGTTATATTTCAAGTGCTCTATCAGATCCGCCCAGTACACCAATTCAGCTGATTTTTCTCTACCCCTCTCCCCACCAGATACACCTAGAAGAGGAACCTTCAAAGGAACAATTGCTATACACCACAGTCCCTGCTGCAGCTCTTCCCAATCAGGGATCAGAAGAACTCAGGGCTTCCCAAACTTCTGGGGAGACTGGGGGCCCCCAAGTCCCTTCCCCAAGTCATAGGCCTTTCCTGGCTAAGGAAGAAATTCTAGAGTCAAAGTCGCTGCTCTCCGAGACCCTTGATGTACCTCAGTCCTCCCAAGTCTCTGCAGAGCCTGAGACTCCCACCATCCATGCAGAATGCAGGGCCCCTAGCCCTGTTCATATTCCCCAGAACACTGATAAAGGGGTGCCCCCAGGCCTCAGAGAGAGGGTCTCCATTCAGCCCAGGGTGGCTCAGCTCAAAAAGCAGTTTGAGGGTTAGGGGCAATTCCTCTGGCCAGGCCAAGCTGAGTAAAAAAAATTCAAAGACTAATTTAGGTTTAGGATTCTACCACTCCCATACAATACCAATTTCTCTTGTACCAAGCCCCACCTTAGGCCTTGATTTCCCATCCTGGTCCACCCCCCATCCCCAATAAAGGTGTTTGTCCAGTGCCAGTGACCTCCATCCTCACTCCTGGGGGAGGCAGAATTGTCCTAAACACATTCCAGGCTCTGCCAGTTGGCACCCTTCAGACTTTCCCAGCCAGACCGAGTTAGTTCAACCAGATGAGGGACATAGGGTTTGCAGCTGGTATTCCTGACTCTTTGTGATCCCATTTGGAATTTTCTTGGCAAAGATAGTGGTTTGCCATTTCCTTTTCCAGCTTATTTTACAGATAAGGAAACTGAGGCAAACAGTGTTAAATAACTTGCCCATGGTAGCACAGGTAATACGTGTCTGAGGATAGATTTGAACTCAGGAAGAGGAATCATCCTGACTCCAGGCCAGCGTTTTGTGCATCATGATGACCCCTAGCAGCCAGCTGGTAGATAAGTTAATCTTTTAGATCTGAGGAAACCAAGACACATTTGCTAGCAGGTTGTAACAGAGGAGGGATCTGAGCCCTAACTCCAAACTAAATGGGTTGCCATACTATGCCAGATTGGGAGCCTGGAAGACAAAGGTTCAAATCCTGACTACAATGATCAATAGCTAAGCTATGTGCGCAACTACAGGAAGTCAACATATGAACCTGTCTCTTCATCTGTAAAAATGAATGTTAACACCTTCAGCATCTATTTCATGGAGTTGTAGGCAGGCTTAATTGAGGATCATTGTAGATAAAGCATTCTGCCAACTTTAAAAGCACCAGAGAAATGGCAATTACAATTCCCACCTAGCCGAGAGACCTTCGGAGAGTTTCTGTTAAGTGGGAATGGTACTTGCTCAGGATCTGGAATCAAAGTAAAGCATTAAACGCTAGTTGCTAAACCTCTTTGAGATTGTTTGCCTTCATCAGCAAAAGAATCAGAATTTAGAGCAGAAAAGGGGCCTGGGCAATCAGATGAGCTAAGGTGTGTGCAAGGAAAAACTTAATTACTACTCCACCATTACCCCAGGGCATCAGCCCCACACCCCAACCACTAATCAATCAAATACTGGGTTTGACCTTAAGACCATCTTTATAAAAAATACAAATCAAGCAGCCCCTCCCAGGGACAGTTCTAGAGAATTGGAGGTAGTAGCAATGGAAAGGGAGAGGAAAAAAGAAGGAACCAGGGAGAGGAGAAAGTTTCAGATAAAGGAGGTGGGGGAGGTTTTCCAGAAGGGGTGGAAGACTTTTCCAAGCACCTTCTTTTCAGTTCAAATACCTATTATTATTCACCCAGAAGGGAAGATTAGTCCTGAGAGAGTTAAGTGGCCACTGGGAGGGTGGAATGTTAATCAAATGGCCTCGGGTGGGGGAAGGGGTGCTCCGCTTCAGTGTCCACCAAAGTCTCTGCCCTTCCCCACAAAGGGGAAGGGGGCCCAAACCTTTTGCACCCACTCTAACCCCAGCAGGACACCCAGCCCCACGCCTTGTTCTTCGAGTCCTGGGGACTTGGGGCTGCCTCAGCCGCGTGGGACAACTGAAAGGCAAGGAGACCAGGGTTGAAAGGCAGGAGCAGGCCATGAGGGGAGAGAGCCAGGTGGCCACCACAGTTCCAGTCAGGAAAAGCAGAAGTAGTAGCCGCCAGGACCAGGCCATTGTCCAAAGATGTCCAAAGGCAGAAGTCTGCAGCAGGCTTGGTGCAGTGAAGGTGGCCATGACCAGCAGCTTAACCAGCACCCCCCTGCCCACTCCCTGCCAGCCAGCCCCAAGCATCTGGGGCTCTCAGTGTTACTCCAGATGCCTGAATGGGGTTGTCAAAGTGGTTGATTGCCCAATGTCAGGCAGGTCCAAAATCAGAAATGGGGTATGGGGTTATGTGCAGGAAGAGGGAGGATGCAGTGCTCAGATGAGCCGCTCCTCGGGGGGAAGCTTCAGGTTGGGGGGCGGTGGAGCCCGGGCACCCACCTGCTCTTCACTGCTGGGCCTGTAGGTGCCCTCTGTCTGGCGTTTCTCACGAAGCTTCCGGCCCAGCAGGACCAATGCCACTACCAGGAGGAGGATACCCAGGACTGAGAATACTGTGATGATGGCAGTGACTGCACCCTGGGACTAGGGGGAAGGAGGGGAGTCACCCACTGAGAAGCCATTCATGGATCTTTCCTCATTCCTCTTCCCACGTATTGACACACATACCCCTCCTTTTGCTGCCCCCCCGCCACACACACACACGGAGCTTCCATACAAAAAGGGGCAGGTTGGAAAGGACATTATAACATTGAACATTTTGAACTGCCAGGGAACATCCAGTCCCATCCCACCCCCATTCTACTTTACAAGATGGGGAGATAGAGGCCAAAAGTGAATTTGGGTCAAGGTCATATAGCAACTAAAATCCAGATCTCCAGCCTCCCCTCATCATTACTAGGGAAACCATTCCCACTCCACCAAACTCACCAGGGCCCCGCTGGCTGGTGGTGCTGTGGAAGGGGCAGTAGTATTGTTTTCATACCCAGTATAGCCAGTATCTATGGGAGAGAAGGGAGCAAGGGGGAATGGGTTCCTGCAGTCACGCTCAAAACTTACACCTTTTGCCTCCTCCCTCTCCCCCTTCAGGCCATATCAACCCCAGGCTATGAGCATGGCCTTTACTACTTACTTAGGAGCTCCTGACTCACCAAAGTCCCCCTCCCCCAGGCTCCCGAAACTGGTAGAAAGATTAGAGCCACTCCCCAAGAAGGCTCCAGCTGGACTAGGATCCCAGAATACCTGGGTCCAGTTCATGAGCAGAAACCAGATTTTCCCCTACCCAGTTTCCTTGGGTCTTGTCCCCCTTCAAGCTCCACCCCTTTACCTCTAAGGGACTTTGCCCGGATACAGTATGGGTCAGAGAAAACTCAGAAGGACAAAACTTAATACAAACCCTGACCCTTTCCCCCAAACTCTGGCATCCCTTTCCCCTAGCTCTGAATACCTTCCTCTTCCTCATCCCAGGTATCCTGGCATCCTGCCCTACCCACTCTTGGGACACAAGTTCTAAGACTTTTCCCAGGAGGGGATCCAAATGTCCTGGCTTCCAGCTGGTTTCTTCAACCTAAACTTATCCTTCCTCAGAACCTCAGGGATGACTACCTCCCTGTTCTCCAGGCATCAAGTATAAGACCTCCAGATTATGTTCACGCCACTCCTAAACAAAAGATCTCTGTCCTTGGGGTCCAGTTCTAACCATCTATCCTGAAAGGTGTCCTCACTGGAATCCTACTTCTAATCTATCCCCCTCCTCTCTGAGCTGAGGACCCAAGCACCCAGGGCCCTCACCTCTGTTCAGAGGTATAAGGAAGCCAGGTACCAGTACCTTGAAGTTACTTACTCTGCGTCAAGGCAGGCTGGGGGTTCAATAGTTGCAGGCTCAGTGCCAAGCACAGGCCCAGGCCAGGGCTGCTCGCCATGGGCCCCTGGGGAACCGAACCAGGCCTATGCCGCGGCTGACCTGGCTCCCGTACTCCGGTGGCTATTGCATCTCAGGCTACTGTGAAGGGGAAAGGAGAGGGGAAGAAAGGAGAGAGCCCAAGGCCCAGGAGGGGGAAGGGAAGGGGAGGGCCAGATCCAGGAACCCTGCAGGGCAGGTGCCCCCAGTCTAGAAGGAACTCAGGAGTCCCGTCTCCTAGCTCCCTCACCCACTTTTCCCAGCTTGGAATTAAAGATTAACCTAGCTTGTCCCGGAAGAAGGTCTGGGGTCGAGGAGGGAAGCTGAGGGAAGGGAAGAGTTGGGGCTGAGCTGCCCCACCCCCTACCTGGCGCCAGCTTTCAGCTCTGGTCCTCAGCCTGGCAGTCAGTCCTTCGGTCCCTCAGTCGTCTCTGGCCGGCTCCACCCGCTCACGTGACCCGGAAAGTTTAGTCACTCACCTGGGAGGGGGAGCGCACTTCCTGTCTGTGCACCTGAGCCCCAGGTAAAGGGGCAGGGCTAAATTGGACACACCTGTAACAGAGGACACACACCTGTAAGTTGGAATGACTGTACTGGGGTATATAACCCTGTAATAGAGGCTACATCTATAATGGGAAACACCTGTTAAGGAGACATGCTGGTGGGGGTGGGGCCACATCTGTAATGGGACACACATCTGTAGGGGAATCATGCCTATAGCAGGGGAGCAAACACCTCTAATGGGGGATTAAACCCATGAGGGAAACAAGTAAGAATATGTGCTGGGAGATACAGACTTGTATTGGGAGGATACACACCTTTAATGGGGTAAAAACTTAATGAGGGGCACACTACTGTAACTTAATAGGTAGACACCTGATGAGGGGACATACTTTAAATGGAGAGACAGATTTTTAGGAAAGACACATTTGTAATAGGGGATGCACCTGTTGGCAAGGACAAACCTGTAAGAGGGCCACAAAGTTGTCAAAGGAGTCACATCTTTTAGGGGTCTCCTATTAGAGAAACATACACCTTTTGGGAAATCATACACCTGTAATGGAGGAAGCAAATAACATTAATAGGGGGTAAATCTATCCTATTAATGAGGTCTAAAGGGCAGCTAGGTGGCGCAGTGGACAGAATGTCTAGCCTAGAGTCAGAAAGACTCTTCCTAAGTTCAAATCTGGCTTCAGACACTAGCTGTGTGACCCTGGGCAAGTCACTTAACCCATTTCGTCTCAGTTTCCCCATCTGTAAAATGAGCTGGAGAAGGAAATGGCAAACTACTCCAGTATCTTTGCCAAGAAAACTCCCTAAAGGGGTCATGGAGAGTTTGACATGACTGAAAAATGACTCAAAAGGAGAGGAAAGACATGAAAGAGGTCATGTTTGTAAGGGGAACATAATTGTTAGTGCAAACACCTAAAATAAGGCAAGAGGAACCACATACCTGTTGGGAAAGACCCACCTGTTATGAGGGACATCATTTTAACAGGTGGGAGACACACACCTGTATGTGAATGAAACATCTCAATGATAAGGAACACATCTGTAAGGGGGAACACATCTATATGGGAAAATGCAAGCAAGATTTATCTGACTGAGGATTCACAAGATTCCACCAGTACTAGGAAATCACCAAGGCAACAATTGGATAGTTAATAGATAATGATAAAGAGGGAGGGGAAATGCCTCTGAGTCACACCTCTAAGGAAGGGGAAATTAACTAGAAATACTCTGGCTTTGAAATATGACTTCATGGGAGAACACCTATGTAGAGACACACCTATATGCAGCATATAGGATCATAAATTCATAGATGTTGAACAGAGCTTGAAGGAACCTCATCCACTCCAACCCCTCATTTTACAGATAAGGAAACTCAGGCTCAGAGAGGTGAAAATGACTTGCCAAATGTCACACAGGTAGTGGCAAGGGTGGGATTTGGACTCAAGTATCTTAACTCCAAATCCAACATTTGCTCCATGATACCACATTGCCTCTCAATCTGTAGGAGCCCATCTGTAGGGGTTACACATAGTGGCATTCCAAAATTATCTGAACTGAGTTGCCTTAAGGTCTACATAGCCCCTGTGCTCTCCTCTATCAGCCATCTCTAACTGGATGTCCTATAGACATCTTAAACCCAACATGTCCTAAACTGAACTCATTATCTCTCCTTCTCCAGTTGCCCCTCCTCCTAAATTCCCTGATATTGTGAAGAGCTCCACCATCTTCCCACCCTTGGAAGTTGGAAACCTAGATGCCATTCTCAACTCCTCATTCTCACCTACCATATCCAATTAGTTAAGTCCTGTTGGTTCTACCATTGCAGTATCTCTCCAATATGCCCACTTCTCTCCCCAGTGCTGCCACCATTCTAATATAGACCCTCATTGCCTCACACCTGAACTTTTGCAATAGCCCACAGTTGGTCTCCCTGTTTCCAGCCTGTCCTTACTACGGGCTATCCTTTACTCAGTTATCAAAGTGATGTTCTTAAAGTTCAAGTCTGACCATCCTACCCCACCTCCATTCAATAAATGGGGGGGGGGGATATTACCTCTAAGATCAACTGCTTGGCATTCAAAATCTGGGCCCTTCCTATCTTTTCAGTCTTAACTGGAAAGTTTGTTTCCCCAACTCCATATATTCTTCAGTTCCATGATGTTGATCTCTTTGATGTTCCTCAAAAAAAGACAATCCATCTCCAGATTCTAGGCATTTTTTACTGGCTGTTTCCCATACCTCTAACTCTCTTCCTCCTCTTTGCCTCCTGGCTTCCTCTGCCTTCCTTCAGGTCTCAGCTCAAGTCTCATCTTCTGTAAGAATTCTTTCCTGAACCCTACCCTAGTCTTGGGCCTGATAACCTTCCCCCCACTATTTTATTCTGTATATAGCTGTGTTTACATAGTTGTTTGCAAGATGTCTCCCCAATTAGGACTGTGAACTCCTTGAGAACAGGGACTGCCTTTTGCCTGTAGGTTAGCACAAGTGTCTGGTATGCAGTAGGTCCTTAATAAATGCACGTTTACTGACTGACTCTAAACCCGAGGAAATAGGCTAGGGTCCTACTCGGTTTTTGTGAGAAACTGCTTCATTGCCCCATTCTCACCGACGCCCCCTAGTAGTAGAGATGAGAAACTGCACCAGAAATTTGGGACCGAATGGATATACTCTTCTTTCTGGGAGCTTCCAACAAACATGAGATAAACTCAAGGCCCGCATTTGGTGGGGTTGGAGAGAACCTTGGATAAGCTCAGATCCGGGGAGTCCTGCGTATATTGTGGGTCATGTCCCCTTTAAGGAGTTCCGGAGCCGGGCGGGGCCTAATGGTTTAGGCTCGTGCCGGCAGGGGGTCACCGGGAGGAGGCTGAGCTCAGCCTTGGAAGCCTAAGCCAATGGTGAGCCTGAGAAGGAGCCGGGGCCGAGCTTTGATCTTGGGGTTCTCGGCCAAAATTAGGTCCCGGAAAGGCGCGGGCGGGCTCATTCTCAGGCGACAAGGCACCTTTTAACGAGACTGGGAGAAGATTAGCCGTTAAATCAGATTGGGGCCCCGTGACCCTAATCGGTTGAGAGGGATTATCCAACTCTAGACAGATCCTGGAGCTCTTCCCCCTTACACACAGCAAGTGGAGGGGGTGTTGATTCCGGGAAGGTGGGAAACTGAGTCACGCAAAAGGTTAGAGCACCTGGAATAGCACTTGCATCCAGGCACCTGGTTGGTCGCTAGCCTCTTCCCGCTCCCACATTTCCTGAGTTTAGAAAGAACCCTGATGTCTGGTGTCCCCTGTCCTCACGTCTGCTTACCGACTCCCAAACAATTCTTTCCACCTCTCTTCTAGTCTCATGCGCCAAACCTAGAAGTCTTGACTGCGCTTCCCTCCCCACTCCTCCCCACCTGCACACAGACACACACACACACACACACACACACTCGCACGCACGCACACTCCTTACAATCCCCATTCCTCAGCCATCTCTCTGCTCTTTGTGGTGCCCAGCCATGCTTCCCCTGCCTAATTCCTCACCCTCCTAGTCTGCACTCCCTCAGGGCTGGGATGGAAGGGAACAGGTCCCAGAACCCAGCGATCTCTCCCTCCCACCCAGCTCCTCACCATCCCCTGCTCGCGGTGACTAGATGATCTCGGATGCCTCTTCCAGCTCTGAATCTATGATCCTATGATGCCCCGGTGCTGGAGGAATGGAGGACACAGAACCCGAGAGTTCTAGTCTCTCTGTTCCCCACCACCCCTCACTCTGTTCTCTCAGAATTGGATCTTGCCCTCTTGTCTCCTCACACTCCCCGCTCCCACGGGACTTTGAGGAGGGGAAGACCCACAATCCAGGAATCCCAGATCTTCACCATCCCCCGCTCTCGCTCCAACTGTATGGAGAGGGAGGACCCAGGAGTCCCTGCCCCCGGGTCCTCATGATCCCACGCTTTCTGTTACAAGTTACCACCGGGTGGGTGAAGATGGGGGGTGGGGCGGGGGAGAAGTCCCCTTCTTCCCCTTCCCCCCCCCCCCCGCTCCCACGTGGCTAGAGAAGGGAGGGGAGTATCCTAGAACCCAAGAGTGTCGGTTCTCCAGATCCTCACCAATCCCCCGCTCTCGGCTCCCACAGAGCCAAGGGTAAGGGTAGTGGGGGCGGGGAGGAGGTGCCAGATCTCCGCCGGGCGGCGACGACAAGCAGCGAAAGCCTGTCTGCTTGCCTGCCTGCCAGCCTCTCTCCCTGCCTCCCTCCTTCTCCCCGTTGCTCTCCCAGCCCCGGGGCGGTTATCTGGGCTTTAGCCGAAGGACACAGTCGTTGCTGGGGAGCAGTCCTTGCCTCAGCCCCAGCCTGGCCCGGCCCAGCAGGGCGCGGGCGGGCTGGGAGGGGGGGAGGGGGAGGGGGAGCCTTTAAGCCTTAGCTGAGCCCGGGCCACCCCCTCCCTTTTCTCTCCCTCTCTCCATCCCCCTCTCCACTCCCCCGAGGGCCAGGGGGCCGGACCCGGCAGGGGCATGAGGCAGGTGGTCACTGGGTCAGGCACGGGGTGGTAGCCACGGTGTAGCCATGGCCAGGGCCAGCCCTGGCCGCAGCCCCCCTGCCGGGGACCCCGAGCGCCAGCAGCGATGGGGCCTCCTTTTCGATGAGTTGGACAGCAACAAGGATGGCCGCGTGGACATTCACGAGCTGCGCCTGGGGCTGGCCCGGCTGGGTGCGAGGACCCCGGACAGCGACGGCCAGGTAGGCAGGTGGGCAGGTGGGCAAAAGGTCAGTGACATCTCATTCCCATACCGGGAGGTCCAATAAGCCTACATAGACACCCCTTGGACAGGTCCTCCACCTCTTCCCCCAACCTGCTATCTTCTCTGGTAGCAGTCTGTCCCAGCGGCACCTGCCAGAGCCTGGAATCCCCCCTGGTGGTGCCCATCCCCAGCTTAGCATCTCCCTGGTGGTGCCTAGTTGAACGGAACTTAGCACCAGGCAGTGCTCATCAGGATCTGGAATCATGCCACCTACCTTCTCTTGTTTGGCATGTCCCTGCTGGTACCTCCCAAAGGTGGGAAGACCCTAAGTAGTGCCCCAAATGACCCTGGGCAGTACTTACTGTGGTTCCTATAAATGCTCTCTCCCAAGCAGTATCTTCCCCCAGCCTGGCATTTCACAAGTCTCTCTTCTTAGCTCTTGTCAGAGTCTGGAATAGTCCTAGGTTACCTGCAGAAGCCCCTTGGGAAATAAGAGTCCTCTCCATCGTTGCCATCCCTAGCCTCTGATAGAATCCACTAGGTCAGGGGAGGGAAAACAGTGTGTATGAGTGTTAAGGAATAGAAGGACTTGGCTCAGACAGTTAATTGGCCCAGGGGACCAATTAACTCATACCAATATATCTGTGAACCAGAACCCACCAGCACCGACTGAGGGGAAGAGACCCCCTCATAGGAGCATGTATATAGAGCTGGAAGGGTCCTTAGAGACATCCTAGTCCAGCCTCCTCATTTTACAGGGGCCCAGATGGAGGCCCAGAGAGGTTGTGTAAGGGTTATCACTTTTTAGACCCAGGGGCTTGTCCAAGGTCACACAAGTAATCAGTTGCCAGGTTGGAATTCGAACCTAGATCTTGACTCCAAATCCAGGGCTCTCTTCATCATATGTACTGCCTTTCCAAACTGGGTCAAATGTGGGGGGTGGGGAAGTCTTTAGTGCCATCTAGAGACTGGTCTCCTCTGGGGCATATAACTCTTCTTAAGGGCCTCCAGTGACCCTTGAGTTTAGCCCTTCCTTTCCTTCTGTCTGCAGTAATCAACAGGCTACTGCAGGAAGATAGGTGAACTGGTCCCATCAAATAAGAACACAGTTGGCTGGGGAAGCTGTGCCCACTTGGCTTTCCCTTCCTTGAGCCTTTTGGTCATGGGACTTAGTGAGCCTGATGCCTGGAATGTAAACACAGAGCTGGTTGAGGGTGGGGGTGGGGATGGGGTGTTGGTCCACCCTGCCTAGTTTGCATGCAGGCCACTCTGTGTGTGTGTGTGTGTGTGTGTGTGTGTGTGTGTGTTGGAGGTGGGGGTCTAGTCCTATTCTCCCTCCTTCCTGCTTAGGAAAGGCTAAGGCAAGGGCAGGATCTCCCAAGGAGTGCATCTCTCATGAGCTTGGCTTCATCCCTGTGTATTCTTAGAGTGGTCCAAGGCCACACAGCTAGCATCAAGTTGTTCAAGGATTGTTATCCCCATTTTGGAGGCCCTGAGATTTGTTCAAGGCCACTCTGGTAATAATTTGCAGAGCCAGGATTCAAACTCAGGCTTTTTAACTTGAAATCTTTTCTCTTACAACACATGGCTCCTCATTTCTACCCTCTCTGGGTCAATTTCCTCATCTATAAAATGGTATTACCTATTTACCTACCAAAACAAGCACTTTGTAAACCTTGAACTACTAGAGAAGTGAGAATGGTTGTTATTTTAACTCAGGCCTGTTTATTGCTCTGGAGTGGTAATCTAGCTATCCAGAGAGGGTTGGGGGATTTGAACACCTGAGTTTTGGGCCCCCGAAACTGGGAAAGGGGCGGCTAGGGCATGCCAGTCTTAGCGCTCCTCAATCTCCCCCCTCCCTCTAGCAGAGGGAGGAGAAGGGTGGTCTGCTGCGCCAGCTCATGGCCCAGTCCCCAGTAACATTCTTCTAGCTCAAGAAAGACCAGGAGATAGTGGGAAAAAACAGATTCAAAGTCAGAAAATCTGATCAGTTTCTGGATCTGCCATTTGCTATATAGGTGACCTTGGACAAGTCACTTCCACATGGTGGACCTGTCTTCTCATCTAAAAGGATTGGGCTGAATGAGATGGTCTCTAAGATCCCTTTCATGTCCAAATCCTAATGATTTAAGGATAATGTAAGAGAGGTCCCTCTCTACAAACCCCATGTTGACTGTTTACTTCCCCTACAAGCTCCATCCTGACTATCTCCCCCCAACCCCAGGACATCCTACAGGAGGGAGACATAGACCAAGATGGGGGCCTGACCCTTGAGGAATTCACCCGCTACCTGCAGGAGCACGAGAGACGACTGCTGCTCATGTTCCACAGCCTGGACCGGAACCAGGACGGTGCGGCCAAAACTGGGCTAGGCTGAAGATTCTAATATGGGGGACTCTTCTCTGCCCCAGCCCAAGCTGGGAGGTGTTGGTTGGGCTCAGGCAGGAGACAATCCAGGGTGACAGCCCTGGGGGGAGAGAAGAAGGGGGGTGGCTTCTTCCTGGTGACTCACAGACTATTTTGAGAACAGCCCTTGGTGCCCCTCCTTCTCTCCTTTCTTTATTCCCTCCCTCCTTTCCCAGAGGTTCCACCTACTTCTTTGATTCCTGGGATACCCCAGGCCCCAGTTCCTACAGTTCCTTAAATCCCATATCCCCCTCAGTCATGGCCCATGGCTCCCCCTCTATTCCAGCATATGAGAAGCAACGTGGTAGAGAGAACCTAGGGTTTTCCATCAGGAAACTCTAGGTTCAAATCTTTTCTCATTCCCTACATGAACTTGGACAAGTCCCTTCCCTTTTCTGGAACTAGTTTGCTCATCTGTAATTGGCTTCCAATGTCCCCCTTTATCCCATTGTTCTGGCTCTCTGTTAGGACTCCTTTCTATCTTGGCCATTTGCTTCCTATTCTGTCCTAGGTCCTCTCTCCACTTTGATCCCAAGCCCCTGGGAAGACTCCTTCCTACTTTCTTTTGTGGGTCTCATCTCTTCCAACTCATCAGTCCCCACTTTCCCCTCACTCAAGATCAAGTGGATTCAAAAAACCTCTTTCCCCTATTACCCTCACAGGCCATATAGATGCCTCAGAAATCCAGCAGAGCTTTCAAGCCCTGGGTGTTTCCATCTCTTTGCAGCAGGCTGAAAAGATTCTGCACAGGTAAGTGTCCTAGGTATCCAGAACCCATGTCTATACCCCGACCCCCACCCCCACCATCCTGAAGCCAGGTTTCTCCCTTCCCTCCAAAAAAAACCCTGAACCTGTGTTGTCTTCTCTACCTCCACCATCCTGGACCAAGATGTCTCTTCCCCTACCTATACACACATAGCCTAAACCCATGTGTCTGGGTCTCCCTTTAACCTGAACTGAGGTATCTGCCCCCATCCCCAAGCATACACACACAACCTAGACCCAGGTGTCTACCCTGCAGCCTGAACCCTGGCATCCACCCCCTCCTCCCAATCCCCAGCCCTCCCTCCCTCCCTCCCTTCCCAGTATGGATCGTGATGGGACAATGACCATTGACTGGCAAGAATGGCGAGACCACTTCCTGCTACAGCCTCTGGAGAACATGGAAGACGTACTGAAGTTCTGGAAGCACTCAACGGTGCGCCAACTGGGGGAACAGGGCCATGGGTCTGTTCAATTAGAAGGAAAGGGTCAAGGTCATACCCTGGGAGGGGAAAATAGTGCTGTGAATAGGAGGAGAAATTCAGATGCCCAGGTTCCCAAAGAAAGAGAAGTCCAACAGGGCAGTTAGACCCCAGGGAAGGAGCCATTCCAGGTCAGATTGCCCCTTTCCTCCCTCCCCCCACCTGTCCCCAAGGCTCCTCAGGCCCTAATCCCTTTAGAGGATTTACCATTCTCTGTTTCCTTGGGGTCTTGAGGAACAGAGTTCAGAGACACTACAGCTTTCAAGCTGGTAAAACTTCTGGGGAAGGCCCCCTTCCTACTTCCCTGCAACTTGTAGTGAGGTCAAGGATATACCTAGGCACAATCCCCAAGCGGTTTTGGGTCAAGGGATGGTGGTGGACATTTGGTTGGGACTTGATGGTAAAATCTGGCAGGGTCCTTTGATTAGGATCTGTCAGGCTGAGGTAGCCCCTGATGGGCTCAAGTGGGAACCCCTAAGTAGGATCCAATAGTGAGATCTTGGCAGATCCTTGCGTCAGATGTCCTTGGCAGGACTCAAGTGGGCTCTGCTGGGTAGGAATCTTTAAGTGATGGATCCCATTGGAGCGGAGGCTCTCCTTACCAGAGTGACACACCTCAATTCCTCTTCCTATCCTCTGGTCAGGTCCTGGACATAGGTGAATGTCTGACAGTGCCAGATGAGTTCTCGGAGCAGGAAAAGCTATCAGGCATGTGGTGGAAACAGCTGGTGGCAGGAGCTGTGGCAGGGGCTGTGTCACGGACGGGCACAGCCCCACTTGACCGGCTAAAGGTTTTCATGCAGGTGAAGACCAACCCTTCCCCTGATAAAGCCCATCTTCAGCCAAATTCACAGACCATCCTTTCTTCCCCTCCTCTAACTCCCCAACCAGTAGGCATGGAGACCTTAGATCCCAATCCTGGGTCCTGGGTCCAGAATCTTTTGGAAAGCCAGGACTGAAAGACTCTAAAGTTGGCCCTGCCTCCCCCTTGTCAGGTTCATGCTTCTAAGAACAACCAGCTGAATGTCCTAGGGGGGCTGCGGAGCATGGTCAAAGAGGGTGGCATCCGTTCTCTGTGGCGAGGAAATGGCATCAACGTGCTCAAGATCGCACCTGAATCTGCCATCAAATTCATGGCCTATGAGCAGGTGGGTATAGATGTAGCAAGTATGTGATTATTGTGAGCAAGTATGTAGTTGGACTGTAGGAATGTGATTGATATGGAGAAGCATGTTATTGGCATGAGAAAATATGTGATTGGCATGAGGGAAGAGGTATCTGTTCCCTTGCTTGCTGCCCCTTGGCAGAATATTGTCTCTCCAGGAGCTGGGCAGGGAAAGAAAGAGGGAGGGCCCCTCCAAAGGGATGATTGACACAGATGCCAGAATCCTGACAATCCCCTGTGAACACCTCAGATCAAGTGGGCGATTCGGGGGCAGCAGGAGACGCTGCGGGTGCAGGAACGCTTTGTGGCAGGGTCCCTGGCTGGGGCCACAGCCCAAACCATCATCTATCCCATGGAGGTGAGAGAGGCCAAGGCCAGGGAAAGGACTGGGCTTTTCACTAGGGAAGGCTACCCAGGGAGGCACTAACAGCAAGGCACCTCTAGTCACAGGCTCCCTGGGAGGGCAGAGCAGCATTGGTGGGGAGGTCTGGGTACCATCTTCCCTTCTGGACTCTTTTATTGTTCTTGTTCAGGAGAGTAACAGTAACAGGGCCCTGGGGGTAGTTGGCTTTCCAGGGTAGCTACTATAGCTTACTCACGGGGATAACTGATTTGGGTGTAGTCATGCTAGGGTTATCTGTTTAAGAAAGTAACTGTGGCAGGCAGAACTTTAGGGGTAGCCATTGGAAAGGGAGAAGGGAGTGCCTAACTGACTGAGGACTGTCTCAAGCTTGACTTCTCTAGGCTATAGCTGGCCTGGGGAACCTGTCCTGATTATTTAGCCCTGTCCCAGGGGGCAGTTGTTTCCTATGTACCTGTCCTGGGGTGACCCTTTATCTTAGGGGCAGCTGTCCTATGTGCCAGGGATGCTTGTGGGAGCAGCTCCCTCAGGGGTAATCAGATTCCCTGCCTACTTGTTCTGGAGAGAGCTACTTTAAGGTAGCTGTCCCAGGATAGCTGCTCAGGGGCCTCCTTGCAGGTTCTGAAGACACGTCTAACCCTCCGTCAGACTGGCCAGTACAAAGGACTGCTGGATTGTGCACGGCAGATCCTAGAACAGGAAGGACCCAGAGCCTTCTACAAGGGCTACCTGCCCAACGTCTTGGGCATTATCCCATATGCAGGAATCGACCTGGCTGTCTACGAGGTCAGTCAGTCCCTCCCTTTCTCTATGGGGCTAAAATCCCTGGATACTCTCCTGGTCCTCCCCTCAGCCAAGGACCCCCTCACTATCCCCCTCAGGGCTCAATGCTGCCTCAATTTATCCTCCAGTAGCACAGGAAGACATAACTCCCAGGGAAGGCCCATGAATTGGGCTGTAAAGGCGCTTTGAGATCCCCAGCTCTGGGTCCTCCTCCTCCAGACCCTGAAGAACAAGTGGCTCCAGCAGGACAGCCACCACTCAGCTGACCCAGGGATCCTCATCCTCTTGGCCTGTGGCACCATTTCCAGTACCTGTGGCCAGATCGCCAGCTACCCCTTGGCCCTGGTCCGAACTCGAATGCAAGCTCAGGGTGAGTGAGGCCTGCAGGGAGGGAGGAAGGACTGAACAGGACTCACCCACCCTGGGGCCAGGGTTGACTTCTCACCTCCCAGGCCCAGAAAACCAGTTATAACATAAGAGCTGCAAGCTAATCTCTCAGTCACTTTTTGCAAGCCTGGTCATGGAAAAGATGAGGTGGAAGGATGGGGCAGGAGGGAGTCAACAGGTACCTGGAGGTGCATTGATCCTGACTGTGGCATATCATTCTGGCCCCTCCATTCTCCTCCCCTCCTTCCCCCCCCCCCCCACTGAATGCTCCTGATGCCCGAGAGTCAACAGGGTAAAGAAA
>NW_027185755.1:1190838-1197456 GCF_028583685.1 Petaurus breviceps papuanus | reverse complement strand
AGGCACAAGTAATGGAGGATTACTGAGGGCCAGAAAGAAGCCTGACAGCTCATGGGTCTATTTGGGGTTTCTGAGTCTTCTTGGTGGGCCTAGATGCTGCTCTGGGTTGGTTAGGTTCTGACTTAAGTCTAACCTCCCTCCATCTAAGGCTGTAGCATGAATGCTACCCTCCCCGTCCCCTAGTCCCCGAGTCTGGCCATGAGGAAGGTCAGGGAGGGGTTGGACCTGAACCACTGAGCAGAATCTGATTGCTGCCCTTCCACTACCTCTCCCAGCTTCCATCGAGGGTGCCCCACAGCTCACCATGCTGGGCCTTTTCCGCCACATCCTTTCCCGAGAAGGGGTGTGGGGCCTGTACCGAGGCATTGCCCCCAACTTCATGAAAGTAATTCCAGCTGTCAGCATCTCCTATGTCGTCTATGAGAACATGAAACAGGCCCTAGGGGTTACAACCAGGTGAGGGGCTGAGGGTTCCTCCCTTCCCCTCCCTGCTGGATCCTGTCCCTTCTCTTCTGGATCCTGGTGATAAGACCAACCCCCTGTGCCAGATTTCTTGGCTACTCCTGGAACCTGCAACCAGCTGATCTACCCCCACCTGGTCACTGACACTGGATCACCGGAGGAACCTGTCCCAGGATCTACTCTGCATGGCATTGGCCCTGGATTCCCAACCTCTGGTGGAAGTGGGGATGGAGGTGGCACTTCACCCCTATCTACCCACTGCACTGACTTGGGAATAATCTGGTCTCTTCTCCAGTCCTTTCCCCACGCCCATGTACTGCATCACCACTGGGTCCCCAATGGGCAGTGCAAATTCCCTGGACCTTTCCCCTCTATCCCCCAGTTCCACACCCCCACACCCCATCCATGGTAGTGACACTGTTGTACTCGAGCCCTGACTCTTCTCTTGTCACCACAGACAGATCAGCCCAACACATCTGTGGGGGAGACACACTAGCCAATCCCAGCTAGAGGGAGGGGACCCTATGGCCCCAGGCAGAGACCCGCCAGGAACCCAGAGCTGAGGATGAACCTTATACTGGTTTCTCTCACATTCCCTTTTCTTTTCCCCTTTTCCCATTCCTCAGCCTTAGGTAAGAGATGAGTTTGAATAAGGCTGAAAAGGGACCCAGGACAGGGCTAGGACCTCCTGCTGAGCCATACTTAGGTCCGTGCCCCTCCCTCCAGAATCCTCCAAACACACACATTCCAATTGTGCAGGAAGATAGAAATAAAGAAAGAAGTCTTAAAAATCACCCAACCCAGGTCTATTTTTCTATTGGGGATAAGAAACAGCTCTCTCCTCCCATCCCCAAATGCTCCCCCTCCCACCAGCACATACTCTCCACATCCTTCCCCATCCTCCAAGGAATCTCTGTATAGACTGCACTTTATAGGTGGATTCTGAGATTGGAGGTGGAGGTGAGGTCTGGGAATCAAGGTATTAAAAGGTCTCCTGCCTGTGAAAGCGGAGAATCCAGTACCTATGGAGAGGCGGTATCCAGAGGTCCCTCTTCCCCTACCCATGCTCCCTCACCCCCCAGTTTGTCTGCCTGTTTGTGCACCATTTCAAAGGGAAACAAATGAATACATTTTTCTAAGGCCCCAGGGCCAGCCCGTGTGGTGTCTTTATTTGGGAGGGGTCGGGGAGAGAGGGGGCTTCAGCACTGGCCTGGGTGAAACCCCTCTGTGCAAAAGTTACCATCCCTGGGGCAGAATTGTAACTAGGAATTATTGTGCCTGAGGCAATATCATGGGCAGAAAAGGGGTTTGATAAGAGCAGAGAACTGGCTCTGGTCTCAGGTAGATGTGGAAACAAGAGATAGTCTTCCCCAGAGAGTCTAGACCAGAGGTGGGGAACATGCAGGCTCGAGGCCACATGTGGAGTCAGTCAAAGGGCCACACTTGAGGACCTAGAGGACCATATGTGATCTCAACCACCCCTCCTCTAGTACATGGCTCTGTAGCACAGCCTTCTGCTCCTCAATCTTGGAGCCCTTCTTCAGGAAGAGGCTAGTGGTACATACCTGTGGGTGATAGCCTTCCTCCTCTCCCTACCCCAGAACTGGGACTTTTGAGCCAGCAGATAGACTAAGGCTGAGGGTCATGCACTGGAGGACCCCGAGAGGCAGAAAGCACTATCCCCCTAGATCCCAGAAACATGGAAATGCTACAAAATGCTAGGAGAGCACTATAAACTGTGATAGATGGGGCACTTGCCCTGCCTAGGCCACATGGACTACTGAACTGTGGAGTCAGAGACTTGAAGAATGTCTTAGAAAGGATCTCAATGGTCATGCTTCCTCAAAGCCTGGGGAAACTGAAGGTCAGAGGCAGAAAAGAATATTCTTAAAGAGGTCATACAGTGATTTAGGGGCAGACTTAAACCCAGGTCTTTGGATTTCAAATCTAGCACTTTTTACTGCTCTAGGAGATTAGACCTGGGTTTAAATCCCAGATTATGCTTCATAGTTGGGTGAGGTCAGATGAGCCCTTTGACCCTCAGTTTCCTCACCTATAAAATTAAGGGGTTGCCTGAAACCAGAAGTTCTTAATCTATGGTCCATGGACCCTTCGGGTCATTGGATAGATTTCAGAAGATTCATTAATTTGGCTTTAAAAAAATATTTTGACTATTATTTTGATATAATTGGATTCCTTTGTAATTCTATGTATTTCATTTTATACATTTAAAAACATGATTTTGAGGACAAGGTCCTTAGGTTTCATCAGCCAAGGGTGGGAGGGGAGACAGGATGGTGTTCCAGGCCACACAAACATGCTAAAAACCTTTTTAGGTGATCTCTAAAGGCCTTTCTAGAAGTCAGTGGTATCTTATTGTAAGTGGCACCAAGCTTTGAGTCAGGCAATAGAAGTTCAAGTTCAAATTGTCATTTGACTTTGATTAGCTGTGTGAATCTGGGCAAGTCACTTAACCTCGCTAAGCCTTGGTTTCTTTTATAAAATGCCGATGATAGTTCCTGCAGCACCTTAGAGGGTTATTGTACCTTAACAGGGTTATTATGAGGAAAGTTCTTTGTAAATCTTAAAGCACCAAACTGGAACGATTATTAACAATGTATGACCCATTTTAAAGGTAAAGGAATAACATTTATAATCAGCCAGCCCAAGAGGTTTATAGAATTTTAATAATACAATTTATTGATAGGATTATTTTTTAATTAATTTATTTATTTTTAGTTTACAGCATTCAGTTCCACAAGCTTCTGAGTTCCAAATTTTCTCCCCCTCTCTCCCCTCCCCCTCCCCAAGACAGCATACAATTTTACATAGGCTCTCTATATATTCACATTAAACATTTTCACATTAGTCATGTTGCAAAGAAGAATTAGAACCAATGGAATGAACTATGAGAAAGAAGAAACAAAACAAAAAAGAGAAAGAGTAAATAGTATGCTTCAATCTGCATTCAGACTCTAATTCTTTCTCTGGATGTAGAGAGCATTTTCCATTGTGAGTCTTTTGAAGTTATCTTAGATCTTTGCATTGCTGACAAGAGCTAAGTCTATCAAAGTTAGTCATCTTACAATGTTTGACTGTAACTGTGCACAATGTTCTGGTTCTGCTCCCCTCATTCAACATCAGTTCATATAAAGTCTTTCTAGGTTTTTCTGAAGTCTACCTGTTCATCATTTTTTATACCACAATAGTATTCCATTACATTCATATACCACAACTTGTTCAGCCATTCCCCAATTCATGGACATCCCCTCAATTTCAAATTCTTTGTCACCACAAAAAGAGCTGCTATGAATATTTTTGTACATAGGGGTCCTTTTCCCACTTCTATGATCTCTTCAGGATACAACCCTAGAAGTGGTATTGCTGGGTCAAAGATCACTTTTTATAGTCCTTTAGGCATAGTTCCAAAATACTCTCCAGGTTGGATCAGTTCACAACTCCACCAACAATGCATTAGTGTTCCAATTTTTCCACATCTCCAGCATTTATCATTTTTCTATTTTGTCATGTTAGCCAATCTGACAGGTGTGATGTTATACCTAAGAGTTGTTTTGATTTGCATTTTTCTAATCAATAGTGATTTAGAGCAATTTTTTTTGCTTTTTTTTTTTTGGAGGGGCAATTAGAGTTAAGTGACTTGCCCAAGGTCACATGACTAGTAAGTGTTAAGTGTCTGAGGCCAGATTTGAACTCAGGTCTTTCTGACTCCAGGGCTGGGGCTCTATTAATTGTGCCATCTAGTCGCCCCTAGAGCATTTTTTCATATGACTATAGATAGCTTTAATTTCTTCCTCTGAAAACTGCCTGTTCATATCCTTTGACCATTTATCAATTGTTTTCTTGTATTCTTATAAATTTAACTCAGTTCTTTATATATTTTAGAAATGAGGCCTTTATCAGAGACACTGGTTGTAAAAATTTCCTAGTTTTCTGCTTCCCTCCTAATCTTGGTTGCATTGGCTTTGTTTGTACAAAACCTTTTTAATGTAATGTAATCAAAATTATCCATTTGTGATAGTAATGGCAATTAAAGATTCTCCTGTATTGGCTTGGTTTTCAAATTGATTGTGTTAAAACCCAGAGTTTGTTAATCCCACCTGTGGGATGGGCTTGTTGATGTGAAAAGAAAGTCCTGAACTGGAAGGAGCTGGTGACGTAGATTTGGAGAGATAAGAGAGAGGCGGAAGATCTTTTTGGAAGCAGCACCTCGTGGAGAGAGAGAGAGACTAAGAGAATTGCTGGTGGCCGCTTTGAATTGCCCTGGACTTTTGAGACCTGCCCCCTGAGCTGCCAAGGACTGAGGAGACATGGCTGTTTTGCTGGTACTTTGTCTGTCTGTTTTGATGTTGTTTTGCCAGATTTGTCCACTGGTGAAAGACAGTCCTTTTGTTGAAGAAGTCCTGGAACCTGGCTGTTCGCTAAGAAGCCCTGAGACTGTCCTGCAGACAGAGAGTGAATACTGTCCACTGGTGAGGGACAGTGCTGTTGTTGCAGGGGTCTGGAGATTGTCCTGCAGACAGAGTGAATACTGTCCACTGGTGAAGGACAGTGCTGTTGTTGCAGGGGTCTGGGAGCCTTTCTGTTGGTTCAGAAGCCCTGAAGAAGGATTTTCTTGTTGTATGTTTACAGAAATCCTGGGAGAGGGCTTTGCTAATGTGTTCAGGGGTTCTAGGACTGTTCTACAGACAGAGGATAAATTCATGAAGGGACTGGCAATGTATCTTATGGCCTTGCTAAGCCTTGTCTCCCCAGGAACTAAGATTGCTGAGAACTTGCCTCGTGTCAAGATGAAGAAAAGACCTCCATTTGGGTATTAAGTGCTGTGTTTAAACTTGATGTAACTCTGGGGTAGATTCAATTGTGATCCAGGGGTGGGGAACTTTTGACCTTATTGTGCTCTGTGATTGACAAATGAAGGTACTTTACTTATGTTTGGAAACTAATCTCCATTTGAGAAGAGGGGCTTTGTGGTGAACTAAATGAAGGTATAGCCTAGGGGTGGAGTAGTATTTAGAACAGGGACTTAGTAATTGATTGAATGATTGCAAGGTCCTGGGGTGGGGTAGTCCTTGGAGATTATTTAATCACATTTAGTAAATGCTGTATTTGGAATGATGTCATGTTTTGATCTTCTCTGTTCTTGGTTTGTCACTGAATAAAATGGAGAGCACCTATGCTGGTATTCTGAACCTTGGGAAGTTGCCTTTTACCTTTTTAATGTAATGTAATCAAAATTATCCATTTTGTATCCATTTCATAATGTTCTGTCTCCCTTGTTTGATCATAAATTCTTCTGTTCTCCATAAATCTGACAGGTAAACTATTCCTTGCTCTCTCAGTTTGCTTATAGTATTAGCCTACATATCTAAATTGTGTACCCATTTTGACTTTAGTTTGGCATATGTTTTAAGATATTGGTCTATGCCCAGTTTTCCCAGTAGTTTTTGTCAAACAGAGAGTTCTTATCCCAGAATCTGGAGTCTTTGGGTTTATCAAATAGTAGATTACTATAGTCATACTGTGTCTTGTGTACCTAACCTATTCCACTAATCTACCACTCTATTTCTCAGCCAGTACCAAGTGGTTTTGATGATTGCTGCTTTATACTACAATTTAAGATCTGATATGGCTAGGCCACCTTCCCTAGCATTTTATTGATAGGATTATTAAATATTATTAATAAAAACAATACAGTGAAGTTGTACTAACTTTTTTCTAAGGGCCTTCCCACTTCAAACATTCTATAGGTCTGCAACTTTGGGAAATTTCACTCCCCCAAGTTAGATGTCATTTCAGTTCTCAGGGTAACAGTATTTGATGACTTCACCACTGATTCTGTGACATCATGCCTCCTCCCCAGGGAGGGGGCCAGGCTTCCAAGGGGTCCTTCATTTCCTGTGCTTCAGAGTAGCCAAGCGGCAGCCAACCAAAGCCCTGGAAGGAAACCCACTGTCCCGAGCCTTTCTTCCCCCTTCTCCCCCCACCACTATGGATACCCATGAGAGAGATCCCAACTCTTATATCCAGACCTTTGGACCCCACCCCTACCACCACCAGGAGAAACAGCAGGTGAATTCACAGGGCCAAGTCCAGATGGGGGATCTCCAAGGCCCCTGTTCCCAGGGTGGGTGCAAA
>NW_027185755.1:1185039-1190738 GCF_028583685.1 Petaurus breviceps papuanus | reverse complement strand
GGTCACACAGTGAGTCAGTGTCAAGTGTCTGAGGCTGGATTTGAACTCAGGTCCTCCTGCCTCCAGAGCCAGTGCTCTATTCATGGCTTAGCTGCCCCAGGATGGTACAAAGCTTGGGAGAAGATGGCAAAGCAGGGGCCAGGGCCAAGCTTTACATCTCAATCCAAAAATGCTAGAAGAGGCAATCACTGAGTAGATAATCAATCAGGGTCCTCTCACCCTCAGTGATTAAAGTCTGGGGGGCAGTTTTCTGTGGTTTAGGATATTGATCCGATTTATAGAAACCCTGGAACTTGGTCTGACCAGGTGCTGGACACTGGTGATCACCTGATGGTCCCGGTAGAAGTGTTGCGGGAGACCAACAAAACAGTCTGGTGGAAGTTTCTAGTCTCAGGGGCTGTAGCTGGTGCTGTGTCACGT
The DNA here is from genome assembly GCF_028583685.1 of Petaurus breviceps papuanus. Lineage (NCBI taxonomy): Eukaryota > Metazoa > Chordata > Mammalia > Diprotodontia > Petauridae > Petaurus > Petaurus breviceps. Next base: position 1,190,318 of record NW_027185755.1, on the reverse strand, counting down.
ACTGGGACAGCCCCTCTGGACAGGGCTAAAGTCTTCATGCAGGTACAGACAGGCAAGGAATACAAATAGGAACTGGTCTGGGGGCAAGGCTAGAGAAAGGGAGGAGGGCAGGATAGTGATGCGGATGGGAGTGATGATGAAGGGTGGGCATGAGAATTGATTGGGGTTGGGGATGGGCATGGGCATGGGCCAGGGACTGAGCACAGGGATGGGGACATCCTCTCCCTGTGTACCCAGGTTTATGCCTCCAAAGCAAACATCATGAATTTGCTGGGGGGCATGAGGAGCATGATTCAAGAAGGTGGAATTGGCTCCCTGTGGCGGGGAAATGGCATCAACGTACTCAAGATTGCCCCTGAGTATGCCATCAAGTTCTCTGTCTTTGAGCAGGTGGGAGGAGAGGCTGAGACTGTTCCCACATCCCCTCTTAAGAGCTGGACTCTGACTCCGACCTGGGCCCACCCTCTTACACAGACCCTGAACTACACTTTCACCTGTTCTAGACCCTAGATCTGTACCTGATTCAGGTTCTGACCTTCCCAACCAATATTAGTTTTATCCTAATTTTCACCTTGTTTCTGACCCAGGCCCAGGCACTCATTCTCACCCTCATGTCTGTACTATCTTTCACTCAACCCTGACTCTGACTCAGAACCTAGTCCTACAGCATTCTTTCTTTCTTTCTTTCTTTTTTTTAAAGCAATTGGGGTTAAGTAACTTGCTCAAGGTTACACGGCCAGGTGTTTCTGGGTGGGTGCTAAGTGTCTGATCCCAGATTCGATCCCCAGGTCATCCCAACACTGGGGCCGGTACTCTTACTCTCTGTGCTACCTAGCTGCCCCAACAGCCCTCTTTTTAATAGCCCTCCAGTGTCCACCTTTTTTATCATCCTCTGTCCAATAGTACCCACAACATGTCCATCTCACCTGAGGTCCCCTTCTACCATTTCTTCCATCCAGCCTTTTGGGGTTAAAGGAGCAAGAGATTACAGGGATGGCCCTGAGGGTTTGGGAAGTCAGGAAAAGAATTTGGGGGAAGGGACTCTGGGAAGGGATTGGGAGAGGGTAGGGATAGAACTATTAATTCTTCCCTCACCCCTTTCTCCCCTGTCACCTCCTCACTTCCTACAGTGTAAGACTTCCTTCTGCAACCAGAAAAACCCACAGCCCTTTCATGAAAGAATCCTGGCTAGCTCCCTGGCAGTGGCCATCTCCCAGACTCTCATCAACCCCATGGAGGTGAGCTCTTGATCCATAGTTGTCTCTGTATAATTAGGCAGGATGGGACTGACTGGGGGACAGAATTCGTGTGCCCTATCCCCCTGCCCCTTCCTGCCAGAGTCTTTCAGATCAGATCAATTTCTCTGGGTCTTTGCCTGACAAAGTGGGAGGTGGGATATCCAACTTCTGAATCCAATGTCCAACCCCTCCTGTTCCCCTAGGACATTCTCCAGGCCCAGGCACCTCATAGAATCATGAGATTTAGAGCTAGAAGAAACATTAGAAACCATCCAGTCCAACCTGAATATTTTACAGATGAGGAAACTGAGGGCCAGCAAGATGAAGGGACTTGCCCAGAATAACACAGTTAGTAAGTAGCAGAGCATGAATTTGAACCTGGATACTCTGACTCCAACTCCAGGTGCTGAAGACCCGGCTGATGCTCCGGCGGACGGGCCAGTACAATGGACTACTGGATTGTGCGGGCCAGATCCTATGGCGTGAGGGAGCCCAAGCCTTCTATCGGGGTTACTTGCCCAACATGCTGGGCATTGTGCCTTATGCCTGCACCGACTTGGCTGTCTATGAGGTCAGGGATCCCAGGGCACAGGCTGCCCTGGGTCTCCCAGTGATGGGATAGAGGATCACTGCAGGAGTGGGGCTGGTTGCATGAATGGATGAGGGTACACTGAGGGCAAGGGGAAGGGTTTACGAAGGAGAAAGGCGCTCAAGGACACCGAAATCTTTTGGCCCAACACTGCCCTCTTTACTTTTTCCCTCCTGATAGTCTCTCAAGTGGGTCTGGCGCTACTTAGGGTTTGAAACAAACAATTCCAGTGGGATGGTCAGCCTGTTGTCCACCACACTGTCCAGCACCTGTGGCCAGATGGCCACCTACCCCCTGACACTGGTGCGGACAAGGATGCAGGCCCAAGGTAAGACACTCTCTAGTCTATCTCTCTCTCCACTATTAAGATACCCACTTTTTCAAAATTCCACTGGGCACCAGAGACCCAAAACATCTGTGTGGTAGGAAGGGATTTGAGATCCCTCCTATGTCTGAAGGAAGCTGAGGGTCTAGAAAAAGAATTGTGGAAGGGATGCCTAGAAGCCTATTAGACTTCCAAAGTAGGTCATAGAGAGGAAACACTTGAGGATGGGAGATTAGGTTGCTTTCATTTCCCCCTTGTTGTGGATTGGCTACCTCTTGGGGCCCTGCTAATCAAATCCCAATTCTATTTGTTCCCTTGGTGGCGGATAGAAAAGGGACCCCTGACTACTTGACTTCTTGCCCTGATACTGGATCCTACCCCCTTCCCTTATACTTCACAGACACCGTGGAGGGCTCAAAACCCACCATGCGAAGTGTCTTTGGAAAGATCCTTGCCCAGCAGGGTATGCCCGGCCTGTACCGGGGGGTGACCCCCACCCTCCTGAAGGTGCTGCCAGCAGTGAGCATCAGCTACGTGGTGTATGAAGCCATGAAGAGTGCTCTGGGAGTGACTAAGTTGCCTCCCCTCTTGTCTGGAGGGCTAGAGGGCCAGAGACGCCCCAATCAGAGGCTGGGGAGGATCCCCCACCCAGGGAGCCTGACAGAGTCGGGCCAAGGAGATGCTAGGCACATAAGGCCAGCTCAGAGCCCTTTCCAATGCTCTTAGCCCCAGAATGGGAAAGGCAGGGAGGACTCTAGAGTGAGGCCTATTTCCCAAATCTTCCCAGGGGCTGGATGGGGTTCCTCCAGACCAAGATTCAGTTTTGGAGAAGACAGTGAAAGTGGTGATAAAGGAGTAAATCATCTATTGTGTGGCATCTGTGTATGTGGGTGAGATGTGGGGTATGGGCCAAGTGTAACTGAATTGTAGGAGGGAAACCAGTGATCCGAGACAGCTGTGGGACATCGTTGGAGCCTGGGCCTCTGTGCTGTGGGAAAAAAACTGGTGACTGAGGACAGCTGAACCAAAAGGGATCCTAGGATCCAGGTTACCTGGAACATGCAAGGGAAAATGGAGCCTAGAACACTTGAGTTGTGGGAGGAGAACTGGAGGCCCAAGTCACAGCATCTCATTTCCATTTTCATCAGGGTTTCTAAAACTCATACATCAGTGTAATTCTGTGTCTATAGTCTACCTGGATTTTTAGCAAAGCACTAGGCAAGGTCTCTCATTCTATTTTTGTGGGAAAGATGGAGAAGTACGTACTTGTAAAGATCTGTGAATTCAGAACTAGCTTGAATGGCTGAAACCCAAGAGGAATTAGTAATGTTTCAATGTAAATTTGGAAGACAGTCTCCAAAAGATCAGGGATCTATGTTGTTGAACATATTTTTTATCAATGACTTGGATAAATTAGGAATAGCTAACACTGGATCACAGAGTTGAGATTCAAAAAATGCCCAACAGGCTAAAACTTTGGGCCTAATTTTATAAGATGAAATTTAATAGGTGAGGATGACATCCTAAAAGTCTCATATTTTGGGGGTATACTCTTAGGTTTTGTCCTGGATCTTCTTTGCATTTATTGCTGAGGCCTTTATTATATCACCAGTGTCACAGGATCTCAGAATTAGAGCAGGAAGGGACTTCAGTGACCATCTAGTCTGACTCACACCCAAAGGAAATCCCCACTATAGGATACCTGACCATCCAGTCTCTTCCTGAAGACCTCCAAAGAGGAGGAACCCATTCCAACCTTGCTTAGACTCATTGTTAGGAATGACCTGATCATCTGCCTCTTTGCAACTCATGCACATTGCTCCTAGTCTGGTCTTCTGGGGCCAGATAGAACAAACATAATCCTGCCTCTATATATGACAACCCTAACCCTCTCACCTGAGTCTTCTCTTTTCCAGGCTAAACCTCCTCAATTCCTTCAACTGATCATTGTAGGTCAAGGACTCAAGGCCCTTGACCATATGATTTACACTTCTCTGGATACACTTCAGTTAATCAATAAATGTCCTTAAAAGATGTTGCCCAGACCTGGACACAGTACTGGAAATGAAGTCTGACAAAGACAGAATATGGTAGGACTATTACTACCCTTTTCCTGGAAGATATGCTCCTCTATTCAGCCTAAAGATTGAATCACGTCATAACACATCATACATATTGAGCTTTCAGTCCACTAAGATAAGAACTTTTGCTGTTTAATCACACATCCCTCATCTCCCATCTTATACTTGTAAAGTTAATAGAAGTGGGATGGGATAAGTAAGTGCAAGACTTTACATTTATCCCTATTAAGTTTTTTTTTTAAAGCAATTGGGGTTAAGTAACTTGCTCAAGGTTACACGGCCAGGTGTTTCTGGGTGGGTGCTAAGTGTCTGAGCCCAGATTTGATCCCCAGGTCATCCCAACACTGGGGCCAGTGCTCTTACTTGCTGTGCTACCTGGCTGCCCCCCTTTATTAAGTTTACTCTTAGATTCAGGCCAATGTTTGCACTTGTCAAGGCACTGTTATCTAGTGTGTCAACTTTCCCTCCCAGTTTAGTGTCATTTGCAAATTTGATGAGCATACCCATCAATTCCTTTAGCAAAGTCAGCAATAAAAAAAAGTTAATCAGAAATAGGGCCAAGCACAGAGCCCTGGGATTTTCCACTGGAGACCTTTACCACACTGATATTTTAACCATGGACAATTAAGTGAGTCTAGCCATCCAACCAGTTCTAAATCTTTCTGATTATATAAACATCTAGTTCACACCTCACTATCTTCTGCTCAAGGTATGAGAAACTTTATTTTGTAAAAAAATCTACTAAAATCTAGGTAAATTATCACCATGGCATTTTACTCACTTAGTAATTCTGTCAACAACAACAACAAAATAGGACATGAGAGTTGTCTGGCATAACCTGTGCTTGATGAAGCCAGGCTGGCTCTTTGTAATCACTGTTTCTGTTTCTACATGTTCACTAACCATCTCCTTAATGATGCATCCTAGAACTTTTCCAGGAATTGAAATCAAGTTCACTGACCTGTACTTTTGGAGACTCTCTCTCTCTCTCTCTCTCTCTCTCTCTCTCTCTCTCTCTCCCTCCCTCTCTCTCCCCCTACTCCCTC
>NW_027185755.1:1155673-1184939 GCF_028583685.1 Petaurus breviceps papuanus | reverse complement strand
CCTTCCCCCCCCCCACTCTAAATCAGGACACCTATTCTTCTATAATCTTGTGGTACCTTATTTTCCATCATCTTTCAAATATCATTAAGAGTCTCTTAGTAATCCAAAATGCCAATTCTTTCAGGACCCAAGAAGATAGTTCATCTGGACTAGGTGTCTGGAATTCATTGAATTCATTCTTCTACTCCTTGAATCAAAGCTTGTCTTGCTGTCTCCCTTTTCTTGGGTTTCAACTCCCTATTAGTCATTTTTATTCTGTTATTCCAGTACATAAATAATTCTCTGTGCAGAAAACAATTAAAATAACTTAAGCAGCTCTGCACTGTCTCTTTGGTAAATTGCCATCATCCTATCCACCCCAAACAAAGGTCCATCCCTTTTTTTTTTATCTTTTTCTCCTACTAGAGCTAGAAAACAAACAAAACCTTGATAGATGACTTAATAGATAAAGAGCTGGTCCTGGAATCAGGAGAGACCAGTCTCAAATACTTCCTACCAGGGCAAGTCACTTAACCAACCTTTGTCCACCTCAGTTTCCTCAACTGTAAAATGGACATAAAAACAATACCTACCTCACAGGATTGTTGTGAGGATCAAATGAGGATATTTGTTTTAATAGTGCTTAGCACTATGGCCAGCATATATGAGATGTTATATAAATGATTATTCCTTCTTTCTTGTAGTCTTTGATTTCCCTTACCAGTTTCAACTCACTCTGAGCTTTAACATTCCTGATGCCATTTTTACAGGTCTGTGCCATGTTCCTCTAGTCACCTTCTGTTACATGGCCTTGTTTCTAATCTAAGTTGATGATTCAATCATTCTGTAGAGTAATTTGAAACTGTGCCCAAAGACCTATAAAACCATGAATACCCTGCTAGGTCTGGGTCTCAAAAGTGATAAAAAAAAAAAAAGTAAAAGGACCTATATGTACAAAAACATTTATAGTAGCTCTTTTCAGGGGCGGCCAGGTGGCTCAGTGAGTAAGAGCACTGGCCCAAGAGTTGGGATGACCTGGGATTGAATCCGGGCTCTGATACTTAGCACCACACCCAGAAATAACTGGCCATGTAACCTTGAGCAAGTTACTTAACCCCAATTGCTTAAAAAGAATAATATAGTAGCTCTTTTCTGGTAGCAAAGAATTGGAAATTGAGGTGATGCCCATACATTGAGGAATGGCTGAACAAGTTGTGGCATATGATAGTGATGGGATACTATTGTGTTCTAAGAAATGATAAAATTCTCTCAGAAAAAAGTGGAAATACTTACATGAACTGATACAGAGTGAAGTGAGCAGAACAAGGAGAATATCATAACACAGTTACAACAATATTGTAAGATGATCAAATGACCTATTTTCAGCAATACAATGATCCAAGACAATTCTGAAGGAAGTATGATGAAATGTGCTATCCATTCCCAGAGAAAGAACTGTTGGAGTTTGAATATAGACCAAAGCATACTTTTTTTACTTTATTTTTCTTGTTTTTTGGGGGGGGAGGTCTATGTTTTCTTTTTTTTTTTATTTTTAAGCAATCGGGGTTAAGTAACTTGCTCAAGGTTACACGGCCAGGTGTTTCTGGGTGGGTGCTAAGTGTCTGAGCCCGGGATTCGATCTCCAGGTCTTCTCAACACTGGAGCCGGTGCTCTTACTTGCTGTGCTACCTGGCCGCCCCTATGTTTTCTTTTACAACATATAATAAATATGGAAATTGGTTGAAGAGTTTCTTTGTCTCTTCATAAAAATCTTACTCTGCATAGTGTGAATGTCATCATATTGGCCCAGTTTGAGGATAATGGATTGAGCCATGAGTTCAACTGGGATATGCCCTTGAATTTAAATGAGAGTAGAGACATATAGAAACAGATGGAGAAAACCAAAGCTAAGAGATGTAGAAAGGAGAGCAGCTAGACATAGAGATATTGATTTGGGTCCTAGAATAGAAGTTTGCGCTCCTGTGAGGTTCATCTCGGGGAACCATGTCTTGAGAAGGACCAGTGCCCTATCCACTGCACCACATGGATCCACAAAGTTTTGGCAGCCAAGTGCATTGGGCTAAATCTAACCGGATGCAACTTAATAGGGAAAAATGTAAAGTCTTACACTTAGTTTCAAAAAGTCAACTGAAGAAGTACAAGCTGAAGATGACATGGTTAGACAGTAGCTTGTTTGGAAAAGATCTGGACAATTCAGCAGAATGCAAACTCAATCTAAGTCAACTATGACATGATAGCCAACAAAGCTAATGTAATTTGGGGCTGTAAGAGAAGCATAGATTCCAGGAATGAACAGGTGATGCTCGTTCTGCACTCTGCCCTGGGAGTATTCTGTTAAGGAAGGACATTGATAAAGAGAACATCCAGAGAAGGGTAACCAGAGTAATGAAGGACCACATCTATATAAATATCAGTTGGAGGAACTGGAGATATTTAATCTGGAAAAGAAAAGCCTTGGCAGTACATTATAGCTGTCTTCGAGCATTTGAAAGGCTCCCATGTGGAAGAGGAATTCATTTTGCTTTGTTTGGCCCCAACAGACAGAACTAAGAGAAATGGATAGAAGTTTCCAAAAGACAAGTTCAGATTTGAGGTAAAGAAAAATGTCAGTAAATGAAAAATGAATTGAAATAATAATTTGGGCAAAGTTGCAAGATATAGAAGAAATTCACACACATCACAAATGTCTATATATTGTCAACAAAACTTAACAAAAAGAGAGAAATTCCACTGAAAAGCACTACAGAACATATATTATCTACCCCCCAAAAGAACTATATTAATATAACTTTATATAAATAGAGTTAATGAATGGGACCAGTATAATAAAAATGAAAATACTACCTAAATGTTTTTATTCAGTGCCATACCAGAGGGTTACTTTAGAGAACTAGAAAGAATGTAGCTATCTGAAGGAACAAAAGTTTAAAAAAAAACTCAAGGAAAATAATGAAAAGAAGTGGGAAGGAAGGGGGAGTAGCAGTAACAGATTTCAAACCATATTACAAAGCAGCAATCATCAAAAAAAATGGAAGTTGTTAAAAAAAAAAATAGGTCAATCAGTGGAACAAACTAGTGGCACAATGTACAAAAACAAAACCTAGTAACCTAGAGTTCCATAACCCAAAGGACCACAGCTATTAGGATGATTCATCATTTAAAAAGAAAAAGAAAACTGCTGGGAAAGCAATTCAGCAGAAATTAGTTTTAGACCAAAACCTCATACCATACACCAAGATAAGCTCTAAATGGATACATAAGTGAGTTATAAAGGGTTAAATATAAACAGTTTAGAAGAATAAGCAAAAGACTTCCTTTTGGTTATATGAATAAGGGAACAGTGTATGGCCAAACAAGAGAGAGAGACCCACAGAAGATAAAAATGGACGATTTTGATTCCATAAAATTAAAAACCTTTTGCAATTGAAATTAGAAAGGAAAAAATTAGATAGGAAAAAAATCTTTGCATCAAGTTTTTCTGATAAAGATCTCGTTTTCGATCTATATAAGGAATAGATTCAGATTTATATAAGAGTAATTCCATGATTGATTAACCATCCAAGGATATGAGTGGTTTTCAAGGTAAGAGGAAGGAAACAACGATTTATATAGCACCTACCATGTGCCAAGAACTGTGTTAAGCGCTTTACAAATGTTACCTCATTGATCCTTGCAACAACCCTGTTAAATAAGTGCTATTATTAACTCTATCATACAGTTGAGGAAATTGAAGCAAATGGAGGTTAAGTGACTGGTCCAGGGTTACACAGATAGTAAGCATCCAAGGCTAGATTTTAACTCAGGTCTTTCCGACTCCAGGACCAACATTCTATTCACTAGAGTACCCCTGGCCTCCAAGTGTCAGGGGGGAAAACTATCATCAGGCATATAAAAATGCTGCAAATCACTAATAATTAGAGAAATGAAAATTAAAACAACTCTGAGGTTCTACCTCATAACTATCAGAATGGCAAAGATGACAAAAAGGAAAATGATAAATGTTGGATTCTGAATTATGGGAAAACAGGCATATTCATGTGCTATTGGAAGAATTATAAATTGATCTAGCCATTCTAGAAAACAATTTGGATCCAAACAAAAAAAATGCAGATCCTTTGACCAAGGAATACAGCTACTAGGCCCATGGTCCAAAGAGATAAAAGAGGAAGAAGAACCCACATGTACCAAAATATTGATAGTAGCTATTATTGTATTGGCAAAGAACTGGAAACTAAGAGTGTATCCAAGAGCTGAATAAATTTTGCTACATAAATGTGATGTTATCCTATTGTGCTATAAGAAATAATGAAAAACCTGGAAAGGCTTATATGAGCTAATACAGAGGGAAGGGAGAAAAACCAGGAGAACATTTTATGTAATAACATCAAAAAGACAAACCCCTCTGAAAAACTTAAAAAAACTAATTAATATGGTGACCACTCTAGATTCCAGAGGACTGATGATGAAGTATACTACCTACCCCCTGAGAGACAGAGGTAATGATACATTCCTGGACGTGGCCAACGTGGGGAATAGTTTTTGCTTGATTGTGTATATTTGTTCAAAGGATTCTGGTTTTCTCTCCCCACCCATACCCCTCACTTCATTCCCCCCCACTCCCCAACATCAATCAAGGGAGCAGGGAAAGAAAATGTTGCTAAGAGAAAAAAAATTAAGAGAAAAGATTCTTAAAAACTAGAACTGTCCAAAAGTGAAATGGATTAACATATTACAGTTTCCCCTCATTAGAGATATTCAAGCAGAAAATGAGTGACTTACATGTTGGTTGTGTTGTATTGGTTATTTCTTTTCAGGTATAGGTTGGACTATAAGAATTCTGAAGCCTCTTCTAATCTTAAAATTCTGTGATTATGGAGACAATCTGTATACTCTGTACAGATAATCTTTCTATAATCTTCCCCAATCAGAACACCTCCGGAGCACTGTTTAGTTCTAGTGCTTAGCACAGTAGTTGACACATAGTAGGCACTCAGTAAATGCATATTCTCTTCCCCTTATGAGTGCTACATTTCAGGAAGAACATTGATAAGCTGTAGAGTGTAAATTCTTAAGATGATGTGTGAGTCAATGAAAAGAAGAGTTCAGAGAGATGAGATCTGTCTTCATGTGTAAAGGGGATGCTTCCCCCTTCCCATTCTCTGATTAATTTGAAGAGTTTATCTACCTTCCTATAGAACATGTCCATATAGAAGCTTCCTATATGGACATGACCATGAGCATCTCAAGAGGACAGAGAACTTATAATTAGATTTCAGAAACTCAACCTTGCCTTGATGAATTGGCTGGTCTGGAGCCACCCTTTGTTTTAGTGAGTGAGGTTGCCTGTAAGATAATTCAATAGGTTAGGACCTGAGAGGATTGCATCCTAATGGAGAAGTCACCCCTTGGCAAGAGCCTTCAAAAATAAACTATTTAGCTTCTTTCCTGATTTTCCTCTTGTACCTTTCTTTTAGAATGAAGTGGGGGAAGTGTCTTCCTTCCCATTCCCTCTCCCCAAGTAGTTAATGGTGACTCTAGGCAGAGGTACATAGCAGAAGTGGGTCTGTGCTTACAAGACCAGAGAGGAGAGTTTCCAAGAATGGACATTCCTAACCCAAGATAAGACACCAACAAGGACTGTCATGAAGTATCAAGAGGTCTTACAGAAGCATATGGTAGAAGGTGTCATGTGATTATCTCTGTGGCCTGAGAAAGAAAAATCTTAGACAATATTCTTGAACTCCAATCTGTTGTGTAGAAAAGGGGTGACAGTTTATTCCCTTGGCAGTATGATACCAGAACCTAGTTTTTCAGCTGGGGGAGAGAGATTTCTTGTGTTGCACTAGCCTGGTGGGTTGCCTTATAAGTCCAAGAGTTCCTGAACATCCTATCTCATGGAAGGAAGAAGAGAATCCCCATGTGGTTGAAAGAAATTGGCACCTTGACATCCTCCACTATTACAATAAATTATCCATATAATAATGCAGCTCTGATTGGAAGAGGTTGCCTATCTAACAGCCCCAAACCATGTTTGTCTTCTACTGATAATCCAAATCACAGAGTGCTATAGATTTGGGACTGACATTTCTGGACATGGGCAATGTGAGAAATCATTTCTGCCTGATTATGTATTTTTGTTACAAAGGAAAGCCTGGGACTTATCAGAATGTTGGATTGTTGCCCTGCTAGAAGCCTTGAATTTAGTTCCTTCTGGGGGGGGAGACTACTGTGAGTGCTTTATGTATTTGCTATATCTATTTATGTGCTTCTGTCAGTGCTTTTTTTTGCCTGTCACTACATTTTCTTCAGGGTGAAAAAAATGCCTGTCTTATGTCTGGTATAAATTTCTTAACTTGAGAGCTTTTATGGAAATTTGGGACCCCTTCTATGCACATCATAGGAAACCAGACATATGAAAACATTTGGAAACTTTCCAGAGGTAATTATAGGTGGGAGCACAAGAGGAAAAAGAGAAAAATAATTCTTTGGAGGTCAACCTTTCGAATAGTCCATATGAGCTCTGCCAATGGGGCCATGTATTATACAGTTATTTGAAGGATTGTCATGTGGGGGAAGGATTCTGTTTTGTTCCCAGAGGACAGAATTAGGAGCAATGGGTGAAAGTGGCAGAGTGACAAATTTATCACTGATATACTAGAAGACATCTTGACATTTAGATCTAATCCTGATATACAGAGCAGCCTCAGGATATAGTGACTTTCTTCTCATTGGAAGTCTCCCAACAAAGCCTGCACAATGCCATTTACTGTTTTTTTTTAAACATAAATTTTTAAATTTTCAGTTCGAAATTTTATTTCCTGGGCCCTCCCCCATCCATTGAGAAGGCAAGCAATATGATACCCATCATACGTGTGAAGGTATGCAAAACATATTTCCATATTAGCCATGTTGCAAAAAAAAAAATGCAAGAAAATAGAGAAAGTTAAAAAAAATTCTTCAATAGCACTTAGTTCATCATTTCTCTCTCTGGAAGTGGATAGCATTTTTCAACATGAGTCTTTTGGAATTATCATGGATCATTGTATTGATCAAATTAGCTAAGTTGCTTGCCATTCACAGTTGTTTGTAATTACAATATTGTTGTTACTGTGTACAATGTTCCCCTGGTTCTGTTCACTTCATTTTGCATCAGTTCATATAAGTTTTCCCAAGTTTTTCTGAAATCAGTCCCTTTCACTACTTCTTACAGCACAATAGTATTCCATTGTAATCATATGCCATAACTTGTTCAGCCATTTCCCAATGGAAGGGCATCCCTTCAATTTCCAGTTCTTTACCACCACAAAAAAGCTGCTATATAAATATATTTATATGTATTTGTACAAAGAACATAGGCCCTTTTCCCTTTTTAATTTTCTTTAAATCTCTGTGATACAGACTAGTAGTGATATTTCTGGGTCAAAGGGTATGTATAGTTTTAAAGCCCTTTGGGCATAATTTTAAATTGTCCTCCAGAATGGTTGAATTAGTTTGCAACTCTACCAACAGTGCATTAGTGTGTCTGTTTTCCTACATACCCTCTTGCATTTGTTATTTTTCTTTTCTGTCATGTTAGTCAATCTGATGGGTGTGAGGTGGCATCTCAAAGTTGTTTCAATTTTCATTTCTCTACTCATTAATGATTTGGAACTTTTTAATATGATTATTGATAGCTTTGATTTTTTTTCCTGAAAACTGCCTATTCATATACTTTGACTATTAGGGAAAGGCTCTTATTTTTATAAGTTTGTCTCAATTCCTATATATTTGAGAAACTTGCTGTAAAATATATTTCCCAGTTCCCTGCTTTCCTTCTAATTTTGACTGCATTGATTTTATTTATACAAAACTTTTTAATTTTATATAATCAAAATTATCCATCTTACCTTCTATAGACCTCTCTATATGTTTGGTCACAAACTCTTTTCTTATTCATAGGTCTTACAAGTAACTTTTCCCATGCTTCTCTGATGTACTTAGAATATAACCCTTTGCTTCAAAATTGTATGCCCATTTTGAGCTTATTTTGGTATACGTTATGTGATGTTGGTCTATGCCTAGTTTCTTTGAGACTTTTTTCCAGTTTTTCCAGCAGTTTTTGTCAAATAGTGAGATCTTGCAGCAAAAGTGTGCGTTATTGGGTTTAACAAACATTATTATCAAACACAAAGTACTGTTATCATTCACTTCTGTATTTTGTGTACCTTATCTATCCCACTGATCATTCACTCCATCTCTTATCCAGACTGATTTGATGATCACCAGTTTGTGATATAGTCTGATGTCTGATACTGCTAGGCTACCTTCCTTCATTTTTTTTTCATTGATTCTCTTGATAATCTTAACCTATTGTTCTTCTAGATGAATTCTTTTTATTATTTTTCCTAGCTCAATAAACTAATTCTTTGTTAGTTTGATTGATATGGCATTGAATAAGAAAATCAATCTAAGTAGTCTTGTCATTTCCATTGTATTGGCTCAGCCTCCCCGGAGAAATTAACATTTCTCCAATTGTTTAGATGTCTTTATTTGTGTGAAAACTGTTTTGTAATTGTGTTCATATAGTTCTTGTGTGTGTCTTTGGTAGACAGGTAGACTTTCAAGTATTTTATACTGTCTTCAGTTATTTTAAATGGATTTTCCCCTTTCTCTTCCTGTTGTATTTTTCAGGTAAAATATAGACAGGCTGATTCACGTGGTTTTATTTTATATTCTGCAACATTGCCCAAATTGTTTGAGTAGTTTTTTTAGTTGCCTAATTATGTTTTAAACGTGTTTATTTTCCAGGTCCTTGTTGGACTAGATGGTCTCTGAATTTCCTTCCCACTCTGAGATCTTGTGATTCTGAGACACCTTGCTCAGAGAGGGATCACAGAGTCTATTCCCATGGATTGGGTGAATCAAACTCAACCTAGTTCTCTAGAATTATAGGAGGTAAAAGGGTACCCAAAATGACTAGGAAATAGACAAGCTAGAATCTAAGAGTCCTCACTTACAAGAAAAGATATGAGGGATCAGAATGCTTGGGTTATGGAAGAGAGACTGGAACCCAAGATGTTTGGGTTGCACAGCAGAGATAGGCCCTGGGAGGGGTTACAAGGGGAGCTAGGGACCAGGATACTTGGATTGTGGAAGGGGAACTTGAGGGCATAGGATGTCTAGGTTAGTGACAGGACCCTGTGGTTTAGTATTCCATGCTTATGGGAATAGAGCTGGAGCTTATTTTGCCTGGGCTGTGAGAGAAGAGCTGAGAATCATGATGTCTGATTTAAGGGAGAGGGTCTGGAACTTAGGACAACTAGATTCGAGAGGGAGATTGTGTTCAGGACACCTTGATTGTAGGAATGGAACTGTAATCTTTATTGGAAAGGGAATTGGTAGAGTTAACCTGAAGGAGAACAAGGCACTGTGAAAATTATTTGGAGGTCTTTGGAAGAACGTGGGGATGGGAAATTTGAGGAGGCTTGAGAAAAAGGACTCAAGCTCAAAGAAAACTAAAGCTAAGGAGAGAAGGGGTGAGATTAAAGGAAGAGTAGGACTTGGACTAAAGATTAAGAATTTAGTTCAATGGATAGAAAGACCCAGACTAGACCTTGGAAAGAGGAGAACCATGAGGACCAGGTAAAGAAGGTAGAGGACCTGAGGAGAAGGAGGAGGAGAGAAAGGAGGAGAGAGAATTCAAAGAGAAAGATCAACTGAAAGAGAAGGAGGAGATAGCAACTGATAAAACTGTAAATAAGATAAGGTAAATTAGACTAAGTAAGACAAGCTGGTATGACAAGTTTAGTAAGAACTTGCTTAGAGAAAAGAAGGGAAGTTGAGTGTGACTGTTAAGGTGCAAACAAGGTGAAAAACAGAGTAATTTCTAGCATTGAAGAATACTCCAAAAGCAGTTCATCATAAGAGTTCTCCAAGGAAGCTACTAGCAAAAATGGCAAGGAATGGTGATCTCACTCTCAGTAAGTATGGAAAACAGGGCTAATTTTACTGTGACCTGTATTAAATGTATGATGTTTATATTTCTGCCACGATCAAGTAAGCGATTGCTCCCTTTGCTAAAAATGTAGACTGGTCTCCCTCCTAGAAGATGTCAGGAATGTTTCTCCATTTGCCAAGTTATCAGGAAGGATGACGTATTCCTTTAAAAAGTAGAAGAAGGGGAGGCAGAGCCAAGATGATGGAGTAGCAAGAAGTAGAGCCTAGTTCCCCACTCCCAACTCAACCACAAAAATCTAGAAAATGCACCAGAATGGATTCTGATTGAGAAATCTAAGAAAAACTCAGTTTGTCATTTTTCTAACCCAAGGAGGCTTAGGGATACAGATAAGTCTCTAGACTTAGGGAATAGGGTCTGGAGAGGAGCACATAAAGAACATTTCAGTATCTAGGGACTTAAAGAGGGCCAAGACTTGGCACCAGGTCAGGAAACACCAGAGCAGAAATAGATCCTAGGGGATCCCTGAACTAGTGTAGGGTAAAGGAATAAATGCCATCTGGTAGTTTGATTGCCCACAGATCTAGGACAGACTGAGGAAGGGATCTGCACCTAGAGGTGGTGGAGAAGAGTGATCTGGGCCATAGCTATATATTGAGCAAGGAACAAGTTCAGAAGCAGGCAGTGGCTATGTGGCTTTCATTCCAGGAGCAGATCAGAGATTCCATTCTGGCCTCTAGTCCAGGCTGCAAGGGAATAATCAGGACAAGAGTCCTAGATCAAAAGAAAGCTTGCAGTTTAATCACTATGGCCCAGCAGAGTTTCCCAGAGGGCTAATGGTGCCTGAGTTCAGCAGTAGCCTACTTAAACTTCCAACTAGGGACAAGTTGATAGACCCAAACCTTGTCTGGAACTTGGTAGATCTCAGACCAGGAAGACAGTGACCAGACTTTGCCCTCAGATCACATCACTTTGGGAACACTGAAGTCTTGTGTGTTTCCAGTCAGAGCTGTGAAAGCAGCAGGTGAATGAGATGGCATATTCTCAGCCTGGAAATTCCTCCAGAAGTACACAAAGATCAGCCCTAACATAAAGTACAAAATAAAAAAGTAGACTGCAACAATAAGCAAGCATAAAAAGAATCCCACCATAAAGATGAATTATGGTGACAAGGAATCTCAAGACACAAGTTTAAAAGAAGAAAATAACTACAAAATATCTACAAGCAAAGCCTCAAAGAAAAATGCATTTTAAACACAAGTCCAACCAGAATTCCTGGAAGAGATAAAACAAGAGTTGTTTTTTTTTTTTAAGAGCTAAAATGATTTTTAAACCAAATGAGAAGGAAAAAAATTAGAAAATAAATGATAGCTATGGAAGAAAGATATGGAAAGACAATTATGGAACAAGAGGTACAAAACCTTGGCCAAGAAAGTAACTGCTTGAAAATTAGGACTGACAAAATATAAGTTAATATGAAGACATAAAAAATATTAAAATCCCGTCAAAAGAACTGAGAAAAAAAAAGAAAATGTGAGGAATCTCCTAGCAGAAACAACTGACTTAAAAATAGATCAAGGAGGGGGCAGAGTCAAGATGTCAGAGTAGAAGCACGACCTCCGAGCAGCTCCAGCTTCCACCTTCACCAATCAAAGTAAAAAGGGGACTCTGAACAAACTTTGGAGCTGCAAATCCCACAAAATGGCACAAAGAAGCTAACCTCCTGCTGAAGATAGCCTGGCAGGCTGGCAGGAATTGGCCAGCGCAGCGCTCTGGGAGAGGAGCCCAGGCCCGGGTGAGGGGGAGGTTTTAGCCCCAGGACGGGTCTGACCAGCCATTGATGTGAAGGACAAAGTGAGAAGTCAGTGCAGTCTGGACTCTGGGACCCAGTAAGTGGGAGTGCATGGCTTTTGCCCCTGGGGCAAGAAGCTTCTGAGACACCAGGCACAGCCAGCTAGCGCCATGTGGCAGCTTTAGCTCCTGGCCTGCAGAGTGTAGGGAGACCAAGCAACCAGTCTGAGGGGTAATCACTCTTGTTTTAACCTGCTTGGATCTGGATTGCAGTCTAGGGTGGAGGTCCTGGGGTATGTGACCAGCTTGCCTGAATGTGTGGAGGCCTCAGAAAGGGCACCCATCTAATACCTCTGGCAGCTGAGAAAACCCCAGCATTTGGGACAAAATAAAAAAAAAAACTTTGTCCCCTGTCTGGTGGCAGAGTTCTACTGTGGCAAAAAGCCCAGGGGTCAAGTGACTGAGGGGCAACATGACCAGGCAAAGGAAACAAAGCAGACAAAAGATTCCAACATTAGACTCCTATTTTGGGGACAAAAAGGAGCAAAGCATGGAATAGGAGGAAGACAGTGAAGTCAGAACTCCTGCACCAAAAGCTTCAAAGGAAAATACGAGCTGGTTACAGGCCACAGAGGACCTTAAGAAGCAGATAAGAGAAGTAGAGGAAAAATTGGGAAGAGAAATGAGAATGATGCAAGAAAATTACGAAATGAGAGTCAACAGCCTAACTGAGGAAAATCATACCTTAAAAAACAGACTAACTCAAATGGCAAAAGAGGCTCAAAAAGAAAATGAGGAGAAGAATGCCTTAAAAAGCCAAATTTGCCAGATGGAAAAAGAATCTCAAAAGCTGAATGAGGAGAATCATTGCTTCAGAATTAGATTGGAGCAAATGGAAGCTAATGACTTTATGAGAAATCAAGATGCTGTTAAACAAATCAAAACAAATGAAAGAATAGAAGAAATGTGAAATATCTCATGAGAAAAACCACTGACCTGGAAAATAGATCCAAGAGAGATAATTTAAAAATTATTGGACTACCTGAAAGCCATGATCAAAGTAAGAACTTAGAAATCATCCTCCAGGAAGTTCTCAAAGAAAACTGCCCTGATGTTTTAGAACTGGAGGACAAAATAGAGATTGAAAGAATCCACTGATCACCTCCTGAAAAAGATCCCAAAAAGAAAACTCCTAGAAATATTATAGCCAGGTTCTGGAATTCCCAGATTAAGGAGAGAATATTACAAGCAGCCAGGAAGAAACAATTTGAATATTGTGGAAACACAGTCAGGATAACCCAGGATCTGGCAGCTTCTACACTGAAGGATCAAAGGGCTTGGAACATGATATTCCGGAGGTCAAAGGAGCTGGGATTAAAACCAAGAATCACCTACCCAGCAAAACTGAGAATCGTGTTTCAGGGGAAAATATGGTTATTCAGTGGAATAGAGGACTTTCAAGCATTCTTGATGAAAAAACCAGAATTGAATGGAAATTTGACATTCAGATACAAGAAGCAAGAGAAGCATGAGAAGGTAAACAGGGAAAAGGAATCATAAGGAACTTATCAAAGTTGAACTACTAACATTCCTACATGGAAAAACAATAATTGTAACTGATGAAACTTTTCTCAGTATGAAAATAGTTGAAGGGAATATATATATAATGTGTGTGTCTATATATGAGAGTATATGGGCATATGAATACATATGTGGATATGTGTATATATGTTTACAGGTATACATAGATAGAGGGCACAGAACCAATTCAACAGCAAGGGACAATACTTAAAAGGTGAAATTAAGAGGTGAGATAGGAATATAATGAGAGGAGATGGGGAGAGACAGAATGGGGTAAACTATCTCATATAGAAGAGGCAAGGGAAAATGGTTACAATGGAGGGGGAGAATAGGAGGGCAAAAGGGAATGGGTAAACCTTATTTCCATTGAATTTGGCTTGGGGAGGGAATGAAATACACACTAAATAGGGTATCTCACCCTACAGGAGAATAGGGGGGAAGAGGATGAGAGAGGGAATGATGGAAGGGATGGCAGGCTGGGGGGGGGGGGGGAGTTTTAAGCATCCACTTTTGAAAAAGAGATGGGATCAAAGTAGAGAATAGAACAAGTGGGAGGTGGGATAGGAGGGAGGGAAATATAGTCAGTCTTTTACAATATATCTACTATATTATTGTTTTGCATTAGCCACACATGTACAACCTATACTGAACTGCTTATCTTCCCAGTAAGGGTGGGTGACAAGGGAGGAAGGGATATATAAATATACTATTATTAACACTATTTTACATGTAATTGGGAAATAAGATATATTTATTGGATCTCTAAGCACTGGGGCATAGAGATCTACTGGAAAAGTCAAAAGGGGTATGGGAGAAAATATGGGAGACAGGAGATTGGAGGAGGGGATATCCTGTGGGACTGCTAATTTGGGGTGGTGTGTAGGGGAAAAAAGGAGAGAAAATTTGTAACTCAAAATCTGGCAGAAATGAATGGTATAAATCAGAAAAAAATCAAATCAAATCAAAACAACAACTATTAAAAAAAAAATAAATCAAGGAGAGATCATTGGACTACCTGAAAGCCATGAGGAAAAAAGAGGTTAGATATCACATTTCAGAAAATATCAGAAGAAAATAGTTCAGATTACTTAGAACTAGAGAGCAAAATAGAAATTGACACAGCCCATCAAGTCATCTTGTGAAATAAACCCCAAAATGAAAACTTCCAGTGATATGATAGCCAAATTCCAGAACTTCCAGGTCAAAGAAAAAGTACTGCAAACATCCAGAAAAAAAAAAAGAATTCAAGTACTGAGAAGCCACAGTCAGGATCACAAAAGATTTAGCAACCACGACTTTAAAGCAACAGAGATCTTGTCATATGATATTCCAGAAGGCAAAAGATCCAGGCTTACATCCAAGAATAACTTGCCAAGTAAAATTGAGTATAATTCTGCAGAGAGAGGGGGGAAAAAAAGGATTTTTAATAAAACAGAGGACTTTCAAGTATTACTGATAAAAAAGGCTAGAGCTGAGTAGAAAATTTGACAAGTACAGGAACCAAGAGAAGCATAAAAAGGTAAACAAGAGTGAGCAATCACAAGGGACTAAAGATAAAATTGATTATATTTTTATGGAAGGAGATGATACATGTAGTCCCTCTGCTCTCTGTAATCATCAGTGGTCATAGAGGGAGTGTAATTAGATTGAAGGCTTATGAGTAAATATGCTAGGTTTTAATGATTTTCAAAAAAGAATAGAAAGGGCAGGAAAGAAAAACACATTAGGAGAAGGGAGAAAAATAATGGGGAAAATTATCTCACATAAATGGGATGTGCAAGTAGAAGTCTATACAATAAAAAAGATAGAGTTTGGGGGGAGAGCAAGTAACACTTGAACCTTACTCTCATCTAAATTAAGCAAAGGAGACAAAAATATGTGCGTGTGTGTGCATACACATGCAGAACTGGGTACAAAAATACATTTCACCTGCCTAGAAAACAAAAGAAAATTTGGAGGAGACTTAGAGGGAAGGTAGATTAAAGGTAAGATTAGTTAGAAGCAAAAAAATTGCTTAAAGAGAAGGAAATAAACAAAAAGAAGGAAACAAAATAGGATGGAGGGAAATGTTTTTAACAATCATAATTTTTAATATGAATGGAATGAACTCACCCATAAAATGGAAGAGTTTAGCAGAATGTATTAGAAACTAGAACCCAACAATATATCAGTTACAAGAAATACACTCAAAACAAAAACACACAGAGTTAAATTAAGAGGCTGGATAATAATCTATTATGCTTCAGCTGAAATAAGAAAGGACAAGGGTAGCAATCATGATTTCAGACAAAGTAACAGAAAAAAATGTAGACTCAATTAAAAGAGATAAGCAAGGAAACTGCATTTCACTGAAAGGTACTGTAGAAAGTGAATATAGTAGTAGCCACTGTGCTACCCAGCTATCCCTATTAATACAAACTATATATGCACCAAATGACACAGCATTTAAATTCTTTTTTTTTTTTTTAAGCAATTGGGGTTAAGTAACTTGCTCAAGGTTACACGGCCAGTTATTTCTGGGTGTGGTGCTGAGTGTCTGAGCCCGGGATTCAATCTCCAGGTTGTCCCAACACTGGAGCCGGTGCTCTTACTCGCTGAGCCACCTGGCCGCCCCTAAGCAATTGGGGTTAAGTAACTTGTTCAAGGTTACACGGCCAGGTGTTTCTGGGTGGGTGCTAAGTGTCTGAGCCCGGGATTCGATCTCCAGGTCTTCTCAACACTGGAGCCGGTGCTCTTACTTGCTGTGCTACCTGGCCGCCCCAGCATTTAAATTCTTAAAAAGAAAAGTTAAATGAGTTATAGGGAGACATAGAGAATAAACTTACAATTGTGGAATACCTTAATTACTCCCCCTCAGGTCTAGATAAAGAACCCCAAAAGAAATTAATGACCTGAATGGAATTTCATAAAAGATGGATATGACATATCTATGAAGAATATTGAATGTGAATACAAAGGAGTATACCTATATTTCTGTCATGCATGAAACCTTCACAAAAATTGGCCATGTGTTAGGGCACAAAAATCTCACAAACAGATGCAGGAAAGCAGAAATATCAAATGCATCCTTCTCAGATCATAATGCAATAAAAATTACATTAAATATAGGGCCTTTTGAGGCATAAACTGAAAATTAATTGGAAACTAAATGATCTAACTTAGAGAATGAGTGAGTCAAAGAACAAATCATAGAAACAACAATTTTATTAAAGGTTTTTTTGTCTCATCAATGAGACAACTTACCAAAATTTGTGGAATTCAGCCAAAGGAACACTTAAAAGAAATTTTATATTTCTAAGCACATCAATTAAAATGAGAAAGAGCAGATCAAGGAATTGAGCATGCAACGAATAAAACTAGAAAAAGAACAGATTTAAAACCTCCAAACACCAAGATAAAATTCCTTAAAATCAAAGGAGAGATTTAATAAAATTTAAATGTAAAAACTTATGGAACAAATAAAAATAAAGAATGGTTTTATGAAAAAACTAATAAAATAGATAAACTATTGACTGATTTTTTTTAAAAGAAAGAAGTAAATTAAATTACCAATATAAAAAATGAAAAAGATGAATGCATAACCAATGAAGATGAAATTAAAGCAATTTCTAGGAGCTATTTTGTCTAACTATATGCTAATAAAAGTGGCAATCTATATGAAATGGATGAATGTTTACTAAAAATTAAAATTGCCTAGATTAACAGAAGATGAAATAGAACATTTACATAACCCTATCTTACAAAAGGAAAGTGAACAAGCCATAAATGATGTCTTCCCCCTTCCCCCCCCCAAAAAAACTATCCAAGACCAAATGAATTTACAAGCAAATTCTCCCAAACATTTAAAGAATAATTAATTCTAATATTATATAAACTGAAAAAAACCAGAGTGCTACAAAATTCCTTCTATAATACAAATATGGTTTTGATTCCTAAACCAGGGAAAGAAAGAGAACTATAGACCAATTTCCTTAATAAATACTAATGCAAAAAAAATGTAAATGCTATAAGGAGATTAAAGCAATATATCTTAGAGATTATATATTATGACCAGGTTAGATTTATGCCAGGAATGCATGACTGGTTCAATATTAGGAAACCATAATTATTAGGAAATGATTGACCATTTCAATAATAAAAATCATATGATTCCATCAACAGATGCAGAAAAAGCTCTCAACAAAATACAATACCCATTCCTATTAAAAACACTAGAAAGCATAAGAATAAATGGAACTTTAATTAAAGTAATAAGTAGTATCTACCTAAAACCAAAAGCAAGTGTTATCTGCAATACAGATAAACTAGAAGCCTTTCCAGTAAAATCAAGTGAAATAAGGAGATAAAAGTGATGTCCATTATATCCACTATTATTCAGTTTTATAATAGAAAGGCCCATTACAGCAATAAAAAAAGAAAAATAAATTTTAAAAATGATCATAGGAAATAAGGAAAGAATATTATCATTCTTTGCAGATGATATTGTGGTATACTTAGAGAACCTTTGAGAATCAACAAAAAAACTAAACAAACTTTAGCAAGGTTGCAGGATATTTAAAAAGGCCACACAAATCATCAGCATTTCTATATATCATCAATAAAACCCAGAATGAAGAGAAAGAAAGAAAAATCCCATTTAAAATAACTACAATGTAAAATACTTGTCAAGACACATATAGAAAATATATGATACAATTATAAAACACTTCACACAAAGAAAGACAGGTCTTAAAAAATGGAGAAAAAATTCATATTCATTACTTATGGGTAGTCTGAGTCAATATAACAAAAATGACAATACTGCCTAAATTAATTTACTTTTTCAGTACCATGCCAATCAAACTACCAACAAATGAGTTTATAATAAATCTATCTGGAGAAACAAAAAGTAGAAACAGGAAAAAAAGTGAAGAAAGGTGGCCTAGCACTACTAGATGTCAAACTACATTACAAAATGATAATCAAAACACTTTGGTATTGCATAAGAAATAGAGTGGTTGGTGAATGGAATAGATTAGGTGTGCAATATACAGAAGCAAATGAGCACAGTAATCTAGTGTGTGATGAACTCAAAGATTCCAACTATAGTGGCAAAAAGTCACTATTTAACCAAAAATTCTGTGAAAACTGGGAAGTAGTCTCACAGAAACTAGGCATAGACTAGCATCTCACACCATGTACCAAGATAGGTTCAAAATGCTTGATGAATAATTTAAAGAAAGGGGATGAAATAAGCAAAGTAGGGGAGCATGGAAGAAATTATTTGTCAGATCTATGGATAGAGGAAGAGTTCATGACCAAACAGAAGATATAGAGGTCCATGGAAGATAAAATAGATCATTCTGATTTTTGCACAAACAAAACCATAATTAGAAGAAAAGTAGGAAACTGGGGGAGTTGGGAAGGGACTTAAAAGTTTCTCTGATAAAAACCTCATTTCTAAAATATATAGAAGGTTGAGCCAAATTTATAAAAATAAGAGCCATTCCCCAATTGATAAAGTCAAAGGATATAAACAGGTAGTTTTCAGAAGAAATAAAAGTTTTCAATAACCCTAAGGAAAATGCTCTAAATCACTAATTAGAGAAATGCACCTCAAAATAACTCTGAAGTTCCATCTCACACCCATCAGATTGGCTGATATGACAGAAAAGGACAATGACAAATGCTGGAGGGGATATGGAAAAACAGGTACATTAATGGATTATAGGTTCAGTTATGAATTGGTCCACCTATTCTGGAGAACAATTTGGAATTATATCCAAAGAACAATAAAATTGTATGCACCCTTTGGCCCAGCAATACCACTACTACATCTGTACCCCAAGAAGATTTTTAAAAAGGAAAAGGACACACATGGACAAAAATATTTGTAACAGGTCTTTTTGTGGTAGCAAAGAATTGAAAATTGAGGGGATGCCCATCTACTGGGGAATGACTGAACAAGTTTTGGTATATGAATGTGATAGAATAGTATTGAGCTATAAGAAATTATGAGGGAGTTGGTTCCAGAGAAATCTGGGAAGACCTATATGAAGTGATGCAATGTGAATTAAGCAGAACCAGAAGAATAATATACATGACAATAGCAATATTATAAGGAAAATCAGGTGCAAAGGACTTTGTAACTCTGACCAATTCAATTATCCACCATACTTCAAAGGACCCATGATGAAAAATGCTATCCACCTCCAGAGAGAGAAATAATTGACTCAGAGTGCAGATTGAAGCATATTTTTTCATTTATTTTTCTTGAGCTTTTTGGTTTTTGGTTCTTTTGCTTTTTGGAGGGGGGACGTAGGGAAATTGGGGTTAATTGACTTGTCCAAGGTCACACAGCTAGTAAGTGTCTGAGGCCAGATTTGAACTCAGGCCCTTCTGACTCCAAGGCCGGTGGCTCTATTCACTGCACCACCTAGCTGTCCTGTTTTTTTTTTTTTAATATGACTGATTTGGAAATATGTTTGGCATTACTGTATATGTATAATGGATATCAAATTTCTTGCCTTTCCAATGGGTGTGGTAAAGACTGGAGAAAGGGAAGTAATGTAGAACTGAAAATAAAAATAAAATTTAAATTAAAAAATATGGAATAGTTTACCTGTCAAATCTATGGATAAAGGGAAAATTTATTGATGGTACAAGAGATAGGATTATGGGATGTAAAATGGATAATTTTGATTATATAAAATGTAAAATGTTTTGCACAAACAAAACTAATGCAGCCAAGAAAGAAAGCAAAAAACTGGGGGAAAAATTATGGCGTTTCTCTGATACATACCTCATTTAAAAACATATATAGAGAACTGAGTACAATTTATAAAGATACAAATAATTCCCCAAATTATAAACAGTTGAAGGATATGCACAAGCAGTTTTCAAATGAAGAAATCAAAACTATCTATAGTCATAATTTTTTGGATGGGAGGCAATCAGGGTTAAATGCCCAGGGTCATACAACTGTAAGTGTCTGAGGTTGGATGTGAACTCAGGTCCTCCTGACTTCAGGGCCTGTGTTCTATCCATTGCACCACCTCACTGTCCCTGTCATATTAAAAAAAAATACTCTAAATCACTATTGATTAGAGAAATGCAATTAAAACAACTCTGAAGTACCACCTCACACCTATCAGATTGGCTAATATGGCAGAAAGGGAAAATGACAAATGTTGGAGATGTGGAAAAATTGGGACACCAATGCATTGTTGGTGGAGTTGTGAACTAGTCCAACTATTGTAAAGAACAATTTGGAACTATGCCCAAAGGCTATAAAGCTGTGTATACCCTTTGACTTAGGAATATCACTACTAGGTCTGTATCCCAAAGAGATTTTTTTTTTTAAAGAAAAAGGACCTATATGTATACAAATATTTTAGCAGCTTTTTTGTGGGGGCAAAGAATTGGAAATTGAGGGGATGCCTATCAATTGGAGAATATGAAGTTGTGGTATATGAGTGTAATGGAATACTATTGTGGTATAAGAAATGATGAGCAGAATGCTTTCAGAAAAACATGAAAAGACTAGCATGAACTGATGGATCCAAGGAGAATGTTGTACACAGTAACAATACTATTGTATGATGATCAGTTGTGAATGATGTAACTCTTCTCAGCAATACAGTGATCCAAGACAATTTCAAAGGACTTATGATGAAAAATGCTATCTACCTCCAGAGAAAGAACTGATGGAGTCTGAATACAAATTGAAGCATACTTTTTTTTTGGCTTTATTTTCCTTTTATTTTTTCTTGTCTATGTTTTCTTTCACCACATGACTAACATGAAAATATGTTTTGCATGACTGCACATGTATAACATATCAAATTGCTTGGCTCCTAATTGAGGGCAGGGGGAAGAAAGGGAGAGAGAGAATTTGGAACTCAAAAATTTTTTAAATTAATATTTAAAATGTTTTTACATATAATTGGAAAAAATAAAATATTTGAAAATAAAAAGTACTGTTTGTTATGTAGGATGCCTTTCTGGGAGATGGAGAGGGAAGGACACTAGGGATAACTATGATGATATGAGAAACAGAAGATATCATTAAAAACTTTTTTTTTTGCTTTTTAGAGAGGGGAAGGTAGGGCAATTGGAGTTAAATGACTTGTCTAAGGTCACATGGCTAGTTTTTCTGTTAAGTGTCTGAGGTCAGATCTGAACTCAGGTCCTACTGACTCCAGGGCCAATGCTCTATTCACTATGCCACCTAGCCGCCACTATTAAAAACTTTTTTTAAAAAACTACAAATAGTAAAAATTCTTGAGTCTACTTAGAACTATAAAAGAAAGACACAAAAGAACTATATGGACACAATTACAAAATACTCTTTCTACAAAGAAAGACAGATTTAAATAATTATGAAAATATTAATTGTTCATGAGTAGGCCAAGTCAACATAATAAAAATGGCAATACTACCTAAATTAACTTGACTTGCTAAGTACCACACCAATTAAACTACCAAAAGATTACTTTTTAGAACTAGAAAAATATAGCAAAATTCATCTAGAAGAACAAAAGATCAAGAATATCAAGAGAGTAAGTGAAAAAAAAAATAGAAAAGAAAGGGGCCCAGCAGTACCAGTTCTCCAGCTTTACTGCAAAGCCATAATCACTAAAAACAATTTGATATGGGGTAAGAAAAGGAGAGGTCAAACTGTGGAACAAATTAGGTACACAGTGTACAGAAGCAAATGGGCACAGTAGCTTAGTGTTTGATTAACCCTAAGGTCCCAGCTTTTGAGACAAGAACTCACCATTTGACAAAAACTGCTGGGAAAACTGGAAAATAGTCTGGCAAAAACTAGATGTAGACTTAACATCTCACACTGTATACCACAATAAGCTCCAAATGCATATATGATGTAGACATAAAGGATATCATCATGAAAATGTAGAGGAGCATAGAAGAAATTACCTGTTAGATCTATGGAAAGGGGAAGAGCTCATGACAAAACAAGAGATAGATATGTTCATGGGAAGCAAATTGGATAATATTGATTATATAAAATTAAAAAGGTTTTGCTTGTGCAAAACCAATGTAGAAGAGAAACAAAATTATTGGAAAAAATGTGTGCAACAATTTTCTCTGATAAAGTTCTCATCTCTAAGATACATAAGGGAACTACATCAAATTTATAAGAATAAGAGCTGTTTGGGGGCAGTGAGGTGGCACAATAGATAGAGCACTGGCCCTGGAATCAGGAGGACCTGAGTTCAAATTTGGCCTCAGACACTTATTAGCTATGTGACCCTGGGGAAGTCACTTAACTCCAATTGTTTTAAGAAAAAAAGCATAAAAAGGAATCAGAGCTATTAAGCAACAAAATTCAAGTTATCAATAGCTAGATGAAAAAATGTTCTAAATCATTAATAATTAGAGATATGCAAATTAAACCAACTCTGAAGTACTACTTCACACCCAGCAGATTGACAAAGTTGATCAAAAAAGAAGGAAAATGACAAATTCTGGAGGTGACATGGGAAAATAGGTACATTGTTGGCGGAGTGGCAAACTAGTACAACATTCTGGAAAGCAATTTGGAACTATGCCCAAAAGCCATGAAATTGTACTCATTTTTGGATCCAGTGATAGTTACTAGGTTTATACCCCCAAAGAGATTAAAGGAAGAGGAAAACAATTCATGTCTACAAAAAAAATTATAGCACCACTTTTTGTGGTTGCAAAGAAGTGGAAA
Source organism: Petaurus breviceps papuanus (assembly GCF_028583685.1). NCBI lineage: Eukaryota > Metazoa > Chordata > Mammalia > Diprotodontia > Petauridae > Petaurus > Petaurus breviceps. Next base: position 1,161,933 of record NW_027185755.1, on the reverse strand, counting down.
CTAAAAGAATACCTCAATTGGGCCCTCACTGCTACTAGGCAATCCTTCTGCACCTCCCTTATCAATTCACTACACTCTCCACAACAACTCTTCCAAACCTTTTCATCCATCTTCCAACCTCCCGTGGCTCCCCTTCTTCAAGTAAGCTTCTCATCTGAGAACATTGTTTTATATTTTATGGGAAAAATTGAAACCATTAGCTAAGAGCTCCCTCCTCTTCCCTCCTCCTCATCTCATATCACTCAGATCACCATGTCTTTCCTTTCTGACATGGAGATGCGGCCCTATTCTTTACCAAAGCAAATCCCTCTATCTGCACTAGTGATCCCATTCCATTCCATCTCCTCCAACAGATCATTCTCTCTGTCATCCCCAATCTCAATCCCTACAAATATGCTCATGTCTCCCCTATCCTCAAAAATACCTCACATTTGATTCTTCCATTCCCCACAAAGTATTGTCCTTCTGCCCTTTGTAGCTAAACTCTTTGAGAAAGCTGTCTCCACTTTCTCTCCCCCTCACTCTCTTCTCAACCCCTTATAATCCAGCTTCCAACCTTCTCCTTCCACTAAAACTGCTCTCTCCAAAGTTACCAATGATTCTTAGTTGCCCAATCCAATGGTCTTTTCTCAGTCTTTCTTCTCCTTGACCTCTCTGCTGTCTTTGACACCATTCATCACTCTCTCCTCCTTGATACTCTCTTCTCTCTAGGTTTTCAGGTCTCCACTCTCCCCTGGTTCTCATCCTCCTTATCAGACAGTGCCATCTTTGTCTCCTTTGCTGGATCCCCATTTGGATCAGTTGTACTTACTTTGGGTGTCCCACAGACTTCTGTCCTGGGTACTCCATCTGTACCACTTCACTTAGTGATCTCATTGACGTCTATTGACTTAATTATCATATCTATGCTAGGGGTTCTCAGATCTACCTATACTGCCCTAACATGTCTGCTCACCTCCAGTTTTACATCTTCAACTACTTTTAGGAAATCTTAGCCTATGTATTCAGTAGATATCTTAAACTCAATGTATCTGAAACTGAACTCATCTTTCTCCTTAAAAAACATTGCCTCCTTTTTAAACTTCTTTTACTGTTGAGGACAACACCATTCTCCCCTTCCTCCAGGCTTATAACTTAGGTGTCATGCTCAACTCCTTACTATCTCTCAGCCTCCATAGTCAATCTGTTGTCAAGGCCTGTCAATTTCACCTTTGCAATATCTATTGAATACTATGCTGCCCTCCCCACCCCCAACCTACATTTTTGCCTTTCTCCTTTGATACACCCACCACCCTGGTACAGACCTTACCTTGCCTCCTCATGCTTGAACTATCACAATAACCTGCCTGCTGCAAGTCTCTCTTCACTCCAAACCATCCTTCATTCAGTCACCAAAGCTTCCTAAAGTGCAAATCTGAACATGTCATCCTCTACTCAATAAATTCCAGTGCTTTATCAACTCTAGTGTCACTAGAAAATTGAGGGGATGCCCATCTATTGGGCATTAGTGTCCCAATTTTTCTACATCTCTAACATTTGTCATTTTCCCTTTCTGCCATATTAACCAATCTGATAGTTGTGAGGTAGTATTTCAGAGTTGTTTTAATTGCATTTCTCTAATCAATAATGATTTGAGTATTTTTTTTTATGTGACAGGGACAGTGAGGTAGTGCAGTTGAGAGAGCACAGGCCCTGAAGTCAGGAGGACCTGAGTTGAAACACTTTATAAAAAATCCTGTTTGGTGTTCAAAGGCCTTCATAACCTAGCCTTCCCTTCCCCCTCTGCCATCTTTCCACTCTTCTTATATCTTACTCCATCTCATGTACTCTTCAATCCAGTGAAAATGGCCTCTTTGACATTCAAGGAACAAAACACTCTATCTCTCAGCTGCTGGCATTTTCTCTTGCCATCCCCCCATACCTAGATTGCTCTCCCACCTCATCTCTATCTCCTGGTTTTCCTGACTTCTTTCCAATCCCAACTAAAATTACATCTTGTATTGGAAGCCTTTCCCAACCTCTCTTAATTCTAGTGCCTTCTGTCTGCTGATTCTTTCCTATTTACCCTGTAAATAGCTTGTTTGTACATGTGCATTTGCTTCTTATCTCCCCATTTTTTTGTGAGTTCCTTGAGGGCAGGGACAATCTTTTTCCTCTTTTTGTACCCACAGTGTTAAAGCATAGAACATTGCTCATAGCAAGCACTTAATAAATGCCTTTGACTGACAGACAGATGAAAAAGCATCCTCAAATATCAGAGGAAGAGGCAAGGAATGGTGGTAGAGCTGCTAACTCCTGGGTGAGAAGTCATTCTTAATCTGATGATATTATCCTGGCCCAGCTTGTATTTAATATGTGATGGCATCTCCAGCTTTGTCAAAGTGGATGACTACTACCCCCTTCTGGGGATTTATATGGATATGTAAATTCTTATCCATGTGATACTATAGACATTTCAATGTCAGAAGAAACTCAGAAAGGAATGTTGAATATTAATAAATCTTTTTTTTTTTTTGCTTTTTTTTGGGGGGAGGGCAATTGAGGTTAAGTGACTTACTCAAAGTCACATGGCTAGTAAGTGTGTTAAGTGTCTGAGGCCACATTTGGACTCAGGTCCTCCTAACTCCAGGGCCAGTACTTTATTCACTGTACCACCTAGCCTCCCCGAATATTAATAAATCTTAAGCAACAAATTGAAGACTTTAGGGGCGCAGGTGGTATTTTCCTTATTGTCGCCTATTGAAGGCAAGTGATTCAGAAAGAAGGAAACATTTATTCCATGCCTTCTATGTGGCAGACACTTTGCTAAACACTTTATAGATATTATCTCATCTGAGTCTCACAATAAACCTGGGAGGTGCATTCTATTATTATCCCCATCTTACAGATGAGCAAACTGAAGTAGGCAGAGGTTAAATGATTTGCCCAAGGTCAAACAGCTAAGTATCTGAGGCAGTATTTGAACTCAGGTCTTCCTGAATCGAGGCCTTTTGCTCTATCAAATGTGCTACCTAGCAGATCTCAGAAGAGAATGACTGGTTAAGAAGATTAGTCTGAATGCAGATTAAAGAAAGCAGAGCCCAAAGTACAACATCCACAGTGACTATAACATTATAAATGAATGGAGTAACCATGCTCGGATCAAACTTAATGATTAATATTAGTATCATATTGACAAAGTTAAAAGATACACTGCTCTGGGCCCCATTTTCTCCTTTATAAAATGAAAGGGCTGGGCTAGAGGATTTCTAAGGTCCCTTTTAATTCCAAATCTATGATCCTATGACCTTTTCTAATAATAACTGATAATGTAACTTTTTTTTCATGGAATATACATTGCAAAGAAGTTTGCTTGCTTATTTGATTTTGTCAACATCAAATTGACATTGGAACATAAACTCCTGAATGGCAGAGACTGTCTCATTATTATATTTATATTCCCTGAACCTAGCTAGCATAATGTCTGGCACAAAGTTGCTGCTTCATAAACAATTGTTGGTTTATTGATTGATTGAATTTTATGATGTATAAAAACATCAATGCAATAATAACTTTTTAAAAAGATGTCATATTGGATTACAGCAATTACTACTTGATACCAAAACACCAAGTCCTTCCTGCTGTTTAACTCTACTTATTACATCTATATAATTTATCTGTGAGAATAAGCCTCAGAATAATTCCCAAAATATAATATCTTTATTTAGTTCTCTTTTTTTCTTTGCTTTTTTTTTTTGCGGGGGGAGGGGGGGGAGGCAGGGCAATTGGTGTTAAGTGACTTTCCCAAGGTCACAGCTAGTAAGCATTAAGTGATTGAGGCTGGATTTGAACTCAGGTCCTCCTGAGTCCAGGGCTGGTACTCTGTTCACTGTGCCACTTAGCTGCCCCTTTAGTTCTCTTCTTGACTTGCCATTAGGAATATAGTTGGCAACCTTCGTAATTGGGGCACAATGAGATTGGATGATTTTCCTATGGTCACAACTAATCATTGTAAGACACTAGATATGAATCTGGGTATTCCTGACTGCAAGTTCACCACTATCCACAATGTCATATATTCTTCGTAGCAGACAGGTAAAATTCTTTTACAACAAATTTCATCTTATATCAAAATTTCGTCATGTAAATTCAGAATTTGTTGAAAAGAAACTTTGTTCTTATAAGTCATATGCAAGAAAAGATCTTGTTATTGGCATTTGCTTATGGTTGATCCAATGATATATGTAATTATAATGTATGTGATATTTTCAAAATAAAATTTGTAAATTTTCATTTAAAAAGATGACACATGAGAATGGGGTTTTAGTTTCCCATTCATGCCATAAAACACAGATAAGTCAGGGGCAGAATTTTGCCAAATAATTGAAATTTGACAGGATGTCCATCAATTGGGGAATGACTGAACAATTTGTGGTATATGAATGTAATGGAATACTATTGTTCTATAAGAAATGATGAGCAGCAGATTTCAGAAAAATCTGGAAAGACTTACATGAACTAATGCTGAGTGAAGTGAGCAGGACCAGGAGAACATTGTACACAGTAACAGCAACATTGTGCAATGATCAACTATGATAGATTTAGCTCTTCTCAGCAATACAATGATCCAAGACAATTCCATAAGACTCATAATAGAAAATGCTAACCAAATACAGAGAAAGAGCTGTGGAGTCTAAATGCAGAGAGAAGCATATTATTTTCACTTTTTTTGTTTTTTCTTTCTCATGTTTTTTTCCTTTCATTCTGATTCTTTTTGTCACAACATGACTAATGTGGAAATATGTTTTACATGATTATATACGTATAATCCATATCAGATTTCTTGTTGTCTTGGGGAGAGGTGAAGGAATGGAGGGAGAGGGAAAAATTTGGAACTCAAAATTTTACAAAAATGAATGTTGAAAACTATTTTTACATATAATTGGAAAACAAAAAACTATTAAGAAAAGAAATTAGTTTAAAAATATATATTTGCCAACAGTCTTGAAAATCTATTCAAAGAATATTGAGTAGAAAGGGAAGTGGAGGAAAATAATTATTTATGACTATCCACCAAACTAGATATCATTGAATATAGCTACAATGTAGGAACAACAAGTATAGATACCTAGAAGTTCACAGGAGACAAAATCCTAGAAAGTAGCCCCCAATAAAACTGTGACTTCAAATGTACAATAATGTATACAAATACACAATATATAAATGACAAGAGAGAGGAATTGGATATCCTATTGCATGGAAAGAAATTTGACCTCTTAGGAATCATTAAGACTTGGTAGGATGCAATCCTTTACTCGAATATGGTTCTTGAAGGATATGCTTTTGTAAGGTAAAGTATTTTTACACCTGACTGGGACACCTGCCTTGAATGACTTTCAGAATAGCAAGCAGGTGGACTGCAGAAAGTTTATTCAGCATGCAGTTTCTACATGTGCCACCAGGTGGAGCACCAAGTTTTAGCTACAGAATATCTCAGTCCTTGCACAGGGAGAGAGTTCCACAGCCTGCCCAGATCTCTGTGCAAGTCCAAGAAACTGGTCTAGGTTCCCTTGGCCTCTAGCTTGCCCAGCCTACTAGTGGCTTAGAAATAAGCAGATTCTGTTTTCGTTTCTATCTTTTTTTTTTTTTGGGTAAATGTAGCTTGGAAAGTTTGAAGATGATCATCAACAATTCTAAAGTTTATCAAAATTGCTCAGCCCCCATCTAATGGAATCTTAACTCCCCATCCTCAAGGACCACACATTCATATTATAGTTTAAAGTGAATTTATCAAATTGAACAAAAAAATTTTAATTGTCACATTAAATCTTCTTAGCAGCTGGCAACCTGCTGCTTCTAGGAAACTCTGACCAAATATACCAGCATTTGTATCCACTATTATTAAGAACTAAGTTTTTGACTTGGAAAAAGTATCTTTTTCCAAGGGAGAAGACGCTCCCAGATGTCATTTGTAGAGGTGGATGCTAGACTTGCCTCAATATTGAAGTCACAAAGAGAGGAAAGGGAACAGTCACACCAGGAGGTGGATACTGGTCCTCCACCAGCATTACAGGAATACTACTCACTTCTTAGCTGATAACCTGGCATCCTATGGTAATTATAGGGGCTCTCTTACATTTCCAACATGTCCTGTGTTGCTCCCCACAGGTCCCCAGAAGCCTTGCCATCTCATTATCCATGTTTTGTCTTCTAGCATATTCTTCTCATATCCAACTCTCAGTGTCTGTTTCTCTCTATTTGTCTGTCCATCTCCCTATGTT
>NW_027185755.1:1109889-1155663 GCF_028583685.1 Petaurus breviceps papuanus | reverse complement strand
TCCAGCACTCTCAGAGTGTATTTGCCTTCTAGGAACTTCTGACACAGGATAGGACTAAAAGTATGGGAAAGACTATGTAGAACTTTGGAAGAGAGATTTCACTGGAATTTCAGGGTATTGTCCCATTCACCACTACCCCTAGGGACTTATGGACTACAGTGTTTATGGCTTTCCTGAGTTCTTTGTCTTTCACATTTTCTATATCAGTCATAAACCTATGTGCCAGGTACCGTGCTAAGAACTAGAGATACAAAAAAGAGGCAAAAAACAGTCCCTGCCCTTAACAAACTTAGAATCTATTGGGGAGATCATGTGCAAACAAATATATATGACACAAAATATATATGGGGGAAACAGGAAATAATTAACTGAGGAAAGGCTCTAGAATTAAGAGGGGTTGGGGAAGACTTTCTCTAGAAGATGGGATTTTAATTGGGAATTAAAGGAAGCCAGGGAGGTCTGTAGTCAGACCAAAATAGGGGGAGGTGGGACAGGGGAGATAACTGAAAAATGACCACAGTCAAGACATGGAGCATCTTGTTCCTAGAACAACCAGAAGTCCAGTGACACTAGATAGAAGGGTAAATGTTGGGGAGTAAGATATAAAAAGACTGGAAAGGCAGGAGGGTGCTAGGTTATAAAGAGCTGTGAATGCCCAAAGAGCATTTTGTATTTAATCCTTGAGACAATAGGGAGTCCCCTGAGTCTATGGGGGGGAGGGATGGGAAGTGAGATGATCAGACCTGTGTATTAAGAAAAGTGCTTTAGTGACTGAATGGAGGATGGGTTGGAATAGAGAGAGAGATGAGACAAGCTGCCTCACCAGCAGGCTATTACAAGGTGATAAGGGCCTGATCTAGAGTGCTGGTAGTGTGCAAGTAGAGAAGGGGGCATATTTGAGAAATGTTGCAAAGGTGGAATCAACAGATTGGATAGGGGGAGCAGTGGGAGATAGTGAAAAGTTGAGGATGACCCCTAGGTTATGAGCCTGAAAGATGGGAAGCTGATGTTGCCCTCTACGATAATAGAAAAGGTAGGAGGGGTGGGAGGGGAAGGTTTGGGGAAAAGATAATGAATTATATTTTGGATACTACATTTAAAATGCCTACAGGGTATCTAATTTTTGAGATCTGAAAGGTAGTTGGAAATACAAGATTGGAGGTCAGCAGAGATTGAAGCAGGATAAGTATATTTGAGAATCATCACACAGAAATGGTAATTAAATCCATGGAAGTCTGATGACATCCAATCTTGCAAAGGAATGTGGTGAAATAAAGGTTGTCCTTTACTTAGGATGCATGTTGCCTTAAGTGCTTATATAGGAGTTGGGATACGGTTACCCACATTTGGAAAAATATATATACAAGCTTGTGATAGTAATGGCATTTAAAGATTCCCCTGTATTGGCTTGGTTTTCAAATTGATTGTGTTAAAACCCAGAGCTTGTTAATCCCACCTGTGGGATGGACTTGTTGATGTGAAAAGAAAGTCCTGAACTGGGAGGAGCTGGTGACGTAGATTTGGAGAGACAAGAGAGAGGCAGAAGAACTTTTTTTTGGAAGCAGCACCTCATGGAGAGAGAGAGACTAAGAGAATTGCTGGTGGCCGCTTTGAATTGCCCTGGACTTTTGAGACCTGCCCCCTGAGCTGCCAAGGACTGAGGAGACATGGCTGTTTTGCTGGTATTTTGTCTGTCTGTTTTGATGTTGTTTTGCCAGATTTGTCCACTGGTGAAAGACAGGCCTGTTGAAGAAGTCCTTGAACCTGGCTGTTCGCTAAGAAGCCCTGAGACTGTCCTGCAGACAGAGAGTGAATACTGTCCACTGGTGAAAGACAGTGCTGTTGTTGCAGGGGTCTGGAGACTGTCCTGCAGACAGAATGAATACTGTCCACTGGTGAAGGACAGTGCTGTTGTTGCAGGGGTCTGGGAACCTTTCTGTTGGTTCAGAAGCCCTGAAGAAGGATTTTCTTGTTGTATGTTTACAGAAATCCTGGGAGAGGGCTTTGCTAATGTTTTCAGGGGTTCTAGGACTATTCTACAGACAGAGGATGAATTAATGAAGGGACTGGCAACGTATCTTGTGGCCTTGCTAAGCCTTGTCTCCCCAGGAACTAAGATTGCTGAGAACTTGCCTCGTGTCAAGATGAAGAAAAGACCTCCATTTGGGTATTAAGTGCTGTGTTTAAACTTGATGTAACTCTGGGGTAGATTCAATTGAGATCCAGGGGTGGGGAACTTTTGACCTTTTTGTGCTCTGTGATTGACAAATAAAGGTATAGCCTAGGGGTGGAGAAGTATTTAGACCAGGGACTTTGTAATTGATTGAATGATTGGAAGGTCCTGGGGTGGCGTAGTCCTTGGAAATTATTTAATCACACTTAGTAAATGCTGTATTTGGAATGATGTCATGTTTTGATCTTCTCTGTTCTTGGTTGGTCACTAAATAAAATGGAGAGCACCTATGCTGGTATTTTGAACCTTGGGAAGTTGCCTTTCCTTGGCATTACATTACAAAGCTATATTTAGATATTCTCCAGAGTAAACTCTAAGAAGGGGCATATTAGCCAAAGAAAAATAGTGACCTTTTCAGGGAGGTCCATGAGATTAGACCCAGTTTTCATTAGACTAGAGTTTGGGGAGCCCTGGGTCATAGGTTATCAGGGATGGGGAATCTGTGACCTTCTAGGTCCTTGAGTGTAACCTTTTGACTGAATCTAAGTTTTATAGAACAAATCCTTTTATTAAGGGGATTTGTTCTGTGAAGTCTGGATTCCATCAAAGGGCCACATTTAAGAACCTAGAGGGCACATGTGGACTCAAGGTCACAGGTTCCCCACCCCTGGGACTATTTTGCATCTGATTCAAACCAACAAAGAAGAATTTATTTCAGGACTGGAAATGATAGAAGCTTTAAGAGGAAGTGACCACTCTATTTTAAAAGTCATGATAAAGGAGAGGAAAGTTGTGAAATAATTTCACATTCACTCTAGATTTAGAGAGTGCAGATTTCAAAGCTTTTAGACAAAATATATATGTACTCTCATGGAATAAAATTCTAGAGGGGAAGTCAACCCAGGAAGAAAGTGAAGCTCTTGAGAATAAAAATCTTAAGACACAAAAATAAATAATTCAGAGAAATTATCTAGAGTGATATGGATACACAAAGAGCTCAAAATCAACTTAGATTTTAGAAAAAGATATTTACAGTAGAGGGAAAGGAAGGTAAGGGAGGATGAATACAAAAGCCTGACATGTTTCCAAAAGAAGATCATCACTATTACTAGAGTTCCCAGCACTTAGCACATTGCCTAGCACATAGTAGGCACTAAGTAAGTGTTGATTGATTGATTATAAGTAGAGGTCATTGAAGATGACAGCTTGAGCCAACAAAGATATCTGTGGATTTGTTGCTATTATTGTTCTCACCGAGTTTTCTTAGTTGTTTGTTTGCTATATTTCGGAAACAGGAGCATGGAGAAGGGGCCACTTAAACCACTGCTTGGGTTAAACAGGGGGATGACAGCTGGAAGTAGAAAGAAGGCTGAGCTCCTGCCTCTCACTTTGCTTCTGTTTTCTCTGCATGATTTTTTGGTTTTGAAAGGACAGGACAAAAATAGGAGGTTAAAATCCAAGATTAAGCAGGAGACAGTAAGAGATCATTTAGTTATCCTTGATGAGTCCAAACCACTGGTGGCACAGATAAAAGGTATGATTGCTGAGCCATAGTCAATGATTTTCAAATCTTTTGCAGAGAAAGAGAAAGATACCTTAAGATTGAAGAAAGAGAAATTAACCTGATCATCACAACAGAAAAGAGAATGGAATCTGAAAACTAAAGGCCAGTGAGCTTGAATTTTATTCCTGAAAAAAAATCCTGTTCTTAAAGGGTTGGTTAGTGGCCTCTAGAAAAGGAAGTCGTGACTCCAGAACACCAGCATGGCTTCATCGAGAGCAGGTTATGCTGGACAGAGCACCTGAAACAGAGAGTGGGGTGCAGTAGAGAGGGTGCTGAACTTTGAATCATAAGACGCATATTCAAAATCCAGATCTGCTATTAAACTACCCACAAGACCATGGGCAAATCACTTAACCTTTTTGGGGCCTCAGTTTTCTCATCTTTAAAATGAAAAGTCTGGACTAGAGGACCCCCAAAGTCCCTTTCAGCTCTAGATCTCTGACTAACTTTATTTCCTTTCTTGACAGTGGTGGACCAGGGGAACACTGTAGATCTAGTTTACCCATGCATAACAACAAGGACCTTAGAGAACACACAGTCTGACCCTTCATTTCACAGATGAGATAAGCCTAAGGAGGTTACATTATGTACCTTGTCCAGTCACATAGCTAGCAAGCATCAGAGGAAGAATTTGAACCTGGAAATTTGAACCAGAGAAAGAATCCTCTGACTGAAGTCATTGTCACAATGCCCCTCCATGCCTCTCCCTGTTTATTCTCCTTTGCAATTTTCCAAATCTTTAGGCAGCAAAGAGAGACAGAAGTTTGGAGCAGAATAATCTCAGGGCTGTCTTGAAGGGAAGTTGTCAGGGTCATGCTGTAGTAGAGTTTTGTTTGTTTGCTTTTAAAGGTCTAGCCAGTGTTTTCTGGTATCTCATTCTGGCTAACTTAGATTCCCAAGAACAGCATCAACACTGAGAGAAGGCATATGGCATCAAGTCCATGCTATATGAGGCAATATAGGGCCAGATCTAGGAAATGCTGAGTGGCTGATTCACTCTTTGGTACCTGGCTGTTTGGGAAACTTCAGGAGGAGATGTAGAGAAGGAAACTGAGTTATGTAAGTAGCCAAGAAGAATCTCTTTCTGGGACTATTAACTGATGTAATGGCTAAAAGTTATAACTATGTCCAGTAAGTAGGATCAATGATCCCTACTAGCCAAACATAGAGTCAGGACAAGATGGTTTGTAGTAAAATTACTCTCCTTTGCCCACTATGACCTTGGGGTTGAGAATGCTTGATAGTAGCCAGCTCCTCTCCACTCAGAGAGCAAAGAAGCCTGACACCAAAGAGACAGGGGAAAGATCTAAAAACTCAAAGCATTCTAGAAATAGTACCAGTGGCTCACACTCAGCCACTCTGGTACTAATAATGTTATACTTTATTTTCTTTCTCATAGTAGAAAATGTATGTTAGGTTATAATGTGTCGTGAACAAGTTCTTTGGGGAATTCACTGAGAAGATGGGAATCCAAATGAGTGAGAGACATAAACTTGAAGAGAATTGTTTATTTTTTTAAACGTATCCATTCCCCTCGACCTTAAATGTGAACCCCAAGGGTACTGGGGATGCACAGTTGGCAGTGAACCTTAAGGCTAGGACAACTGGTTATATTTGGGCATGCTTTATTGAACAGCCTGGAATAACTCAAGCCTTGAGCACCACCTGGTGGATTTCCCAAGCACAGCACCCCCCAAGGGGATTCAGTCATATCCTACAAAGCCAGTGGAACACCCCATCTGGGGTTATTTCGACAACTTCTATTAGGGCTTGCATCCCCAGAAGGGAGCTAATTAACCCTCCTATCAGGGTTGTAAGAGTTAACCCTAGGGATTGGGGTTTCTAATACTATTGCTTACAAGTCCTCATCTTTTTTGCTCCCTAATATCAACTAGTTGACACCAGTTAGCTTTTCCATAAAAGATGTTTATGGAGAACTATAGCAAGGATGGCTGTTTAAAATCTCTGCCCAAGTCAGGGAAGAACTTTTCTTTTGCATATATAAGGTCCCAGGAGGAGAGAGGGCTCAAACTTAGAGAGCTAATGCGGCCAAAGTTAAACCTCAGCCCTACTTACTGGAAGCCCTTTCCTTCCTTTGCAGAGCCCTCAGGGAGTCCTTTGATGTCTAGCTCTTTGCTGTCATCCAAAGAGTCAGTACCCTTGTAGAATCTGATGGCACCTTTCCTGTGCCTACTTTTTCCTCAGAGTGTGCCTGATTCAGAAGCTGCTACTAGCCAATGAATTTGAGGGTATGTTATCACTAGCTCCCTTTAACACAGGAACTCCAGCTCTTCTGATATTTTATAGTTCACAAGATTGACACCTGGTCAACAGGGGCTGAGAGCATGTACCTTCTAGGTGCACTCCAGGTCTGGAATTTCCTAAAATTGTACTGCTTAATGATCGAATATGAGCTTCTAAAGTGACTTGTTGTATCATCCATAGCTCCACAAAGTATGGCTGATTTTCTTCAACTAAACACAAAATATTTCCTGTGTGGGCTATCTGCTTTTGTTTGGTGACCAAAGTACTTCATTCTCCCATATACTAGTTAAGGACTTCTTTACACCTAGTTTAAACCTAGTACAACTGCTTGATTGAATTTGAGTATGGGCTTTTTGTGTTTACATTAAGTAGGGTGAGAATTTCTATCTCTATTCTTCTAGTAATATAATCACAATCAAGACCCAAGCTGTCCCACTTTATGTGGGTATTAAAGTGTCTCAACATTGTTGTTTAGTAGTGTCTGATTCTTTGTGATCCCATAGATCATACTGTCCATAGGGTTTCCTTGGCAAAGATATTAGAATGGTTTGCCATTTCCTTTTCCAGTGGGTTAAAATAAACACAAGCTAAGTAACTTGTGTGGGGGTCACACAATTAGTAAGAGTCTGAGGCTGGATTTGAACTCAGGTCTTTGATCCTGACTCCGGGCGGCCCGCACTCTATCTATCTGCTGAGCTACCTATCTACCTCCTGCAACTAGATTTAAAGCAAAGCAACTAGCAGGTTCTCACCTGCTATTTTTAAGGGAGAGATGGAGACAGATTGGCTCAATGATAATACAGTTAGCTAGATTTGGAACTCATTGAATAGCCAGACCTAAAGAGTAGTCATTAATACTGCTATATCAAGTTGGAAAGAGGTTTCTGGTAGGATACTCCCACCTCACTACCAGTGTTTGGCCTTGTGCTAATTAACATTTTTTTCATTCGTTGGGATAAAGACATAGATGGTAGGCTTAAGTGATTTGCACATGGCACAAAACAGGGATGATTTAATAAGGATTCAAAACAATCTTGACAGGTGCAGGGGGCCTGCCAACAAAGATTGGATTTTACATTTTTAAAATAAAATTAATTTTTATTGTTAAAATAAACATTCATCATTCTTAACTCATGCTCAGGCAAGCGTATGGGCTGGATTCAGTCCTCCTGCTGGATGCACTGTGCTGGCCTCTTGGCTAGACTGTGGAGCCAATTCTAAAAGGATGAAATGTAATGAGAACAAGTGTAAAATTGTTGTGCTTGGCTTTAAAACTCAGCTTTACAAGCACAAGACGGGGAGTGAGAGGGGGAGAAAGATGTGGTTTGATAGTCTGAAACAGATCCCAGGGTTTGTTTCCTGGATCAGAAACTCAACATGAGTCAACAGGGTGATCTGGTAGCCAAGCAAGGTAATGCAAATATAAGACTGCATTAAGAGAAGCCTTTTGTCTAGGACTAGGGAGTAATGTCCACTGCCCCTGTCCTGATCAGACCACACCTGGAATGCCAGTTCTTTATAATACATTCTGTGCTAGAAGCCATCCAGAGAAAGGGAATCAGTAAGAGGAAGGGTTTCAAGTCAAAACCATAGGAATATCCATCCAAGAAATTCAAGATATTTAAGCCTAGAAAAAAGGAGCCCTCGGAGGGGCATGGTAGCTGTCTTCTAGGATTCAAAGACAGTCCTGCAAAAGAGGGAATAGACTGACTATTCTACTGGGCCCCATACAGAACAGGGAACAATGGCTGATAAAATGTAACCTCCCTACTGGCAGGGCCTGTTCAGCTTTTGCCCTTGGATACCCAGCAAGTTACTAAATGTTTGTCGACTGTGTGCACAGAACCCGAGGTCTAGATGGTCCTGGTGATTACAGAGAAGACGGGACTTTGAGGATTCATGCCTTGGGTGGTGGGAGGGGGGCTGGGGCTTGGCTTCAGGAGCTGGGGCGTAAATGGAGACTTTGGGCCCAAAGGTTCTTGGGGTGCCTGGGCTGTGGACAGGGCGTCGGTGGCCCGGCAACCTGAGTTTTCCCTGCTTCACATCCCATGCCTGGCTTCATTTGAGGCCCTGTAGCACCAGACCACGTGCTCGAATTCCCTTGCAGACCCCAGGCGCCAGCAGATTCCTACAGCACACGAGAGGGAAAAGAGTCCCTTATCACATTGGTCAGGAAAGCAATCAGTCACTCCCCTTCAGCCAATTCTTGCCTGCCGTCTGGAGGTTCGGCCCGCCCTGCTGCAGCTATAGCTCCACTGGCTCCCATCAAAATTGATTTTCCTTCTCTCTCCTTGCTACTTGTTCGGAGTGATGCCATTCAAGCAAGTCCCGCCTCTGCCACTTAACCTTTGACTTTGTTTGGCAGTACAAGTGCTGAAAGGAGAGTGGTTATCGTGGCTAGCAATCACGAAAAAGACCCGCCTCATCAAGCCCTAATTCGTAAAGAGTTTGGTTTACATTCATGGCAGTCATTAAACCAACTTGCCCCCTACTCTTATGTGAACTTGATTGGATCTTGTAAATATCAATCATTTTGGAAGCCAGCCCCCTCCCTTCTGGCGCTCACGAGAGAGTTCACTTTGGCCGTCCTTCCCATTTGATTGCCTTGTCGTAGTTGTCAATCTTCTCTCGAATCCGCCTCCCGATTCTGGAATGCTCGCCTAATTGGTCCCCTCGTCTTCTCTGGCAGCCCGGAATTCCCCACCTTCTCACGGAGCACTCACCGTGGATTGATTCTGCGAGCTGTCCATCTCCCTGCGTCTCCCGCCTTCCCCTCCCCCTACGTCCCCATTTCCTTTGGATTGGCTGACAGTATGCCCACCCTTACCCCCACCCCTCCCTTCCCGGGGCCCTCCCGAATTGCCGGCCTCCACTGCCAGATCCAGGGCATACTATTGGCTCTGCAAACGTCGAGACCCCTGGCTATTGGCTGGGTGGCGCTGTCCTTCACGCCACTGACAGGCCTCCCTCCCTCCCCCCACCCCCCCGGTCTCGCCCCGCCGCCCTTCCCCCGCCCTCCTCTCCCCAGCCGCTCTGCTCCCAGACTCCTTTGCGGCCGTGTGGAGCGAGGCCTTGTTCCCGCGTTGAGCCGCCGCCGCCTCAGCCCGGGCCCAGCCGCGTCGCCTCAGCTCCGTTCGCCCCCCCGCCCCCTGAGGGGACGCCCTGCCCGGCCGCCATGTCGGACTACAGCACTGGGGGGCCGCCACCGGGGCCGCCGCCGCCTGCCGGAGGAGGAGGAGGCGCCGGGGCCGGAGCCGGAGCCGGGGCTGGCGCCGGGGGAGCCGGGGGGCCGCCGCCAGGAGCGCCGGGCTCCGGGGACCGGGGAGGTGGAGGAGGCGGAGGGCCGGGCCCCGGCTCTGCCCCGCCACCTGGAGGGGGAGCCCCGGGAATCCGCAAGGACGCCTTCGCCGATGCTGTGCAGCGGGCCCGGCAGGTGAGGAGGAGGCGGCGGCGGCAGCGCCGGGGGGGCGGGGGGGGGAGGGAGGGCGAGGCCGGGGGCACGGGGGGGGGTGGCGGGGGGGGGAGGCCGGGGGCGGGGCGGCGGGGGGGGGGGGGGGGGGGGGGGCAAGTGGGCGCGCGGGGGGCTGGGGGGGGCACGTGGGGGCCTCCGGGGCTGGGGACCCGAGCTGGATCCACTAAGGGGGCCTGGCCTCTGAAGTCTGGCCGGGCGAGGGCCCGGTACCCCCTTAGCCCTCCTCGTCCCTGCACTTTGAGAGCTGGCGGAAAGTGGGGAGGAAGAGAGTGCAGCTATCCTCACTGATTGCCCCTTCCTCCTGGGGAGAGAAAAGGGGAAGGGGGCAGGAACCCCCCACTTTGAGCACCCCAGAGGGCAGGGGGTGCTCGCACCCCTCCATTCATTGTGTCAGTGCCAGGGGAGGCCAAAGTGAGGTGTGGGAAGGGGCACCGTGACCTTCCCTCTTACACTTTGGCATGTGGGGGCAGTGGGAGTGGGGGCAGTGACTTTTCCCCATTCATTCTTTCTCCCCTGGGAGGAGGAAGGAGCACAGCTCCACCTCACCCCGTCGTCCTGCTGGCGCCCTCTCCTCCCCGAGCTCCCAGGCTGTAACCCAGGGGTTACAGAACTTAGGGCTGGGCGTGGGTGGGCCCCCCGGGTGGGGCCCCCCCCAGGGCTTTGGGACCCGAGGGTGGCGTTTCTGCGAGTGCCCAGCTGCTTCTGATGTTTTCTCTAGTGGGGGAACATTGTTATGGTTAGTTTTTGCACTGTAGAAACACATGTTGGACTTCTTTTGTACTTGAAGAGTGAGTCCCTTGTTTCTCATCCGGACCCTGTAGAGGGGATATAGTATCTGTGGGTCATCTGAAAGGGACCCCTTATGGTGGAGTGGGGCATATTTACAGAAATTGGCTGCTAGGAAAGGTGGCATCTGCTGCTGGAAGTCTGCCTTAGCCTGTGGGACCTTGCTGGTGACAATCTGAAGGGTGACCTCTTTTCACCCCCCACCCCTTCCGGCCTGGTGTTTTGGGAAAGATGTGACAACATCTTGTCATGACCGAATCGGCATTGTCTTCCACATGGGACTAAGTACCAACCTGGGAAAGGAAATGGGTTCCAGGACTAGTGAAAACTCTGGGCTGTCCCTGTCCCGTAAGGGTAACGCCCACACGCCTGCCTCTGTGGTTTGTGGGCATAGCCAGTGGTGGAAGGAGGAGGATTAGGTACTACCCAGCTTTGCCTGAGTGGTATCTTGAAGGACTTTAAGGCCTGAGGCATAAGTTTAAGCTGTGTGAGGAGTGACTAATTGAATGGCCGAAGCTCTAGGTTCTTGTTCCTTGGACTGTTTGACAATTATTCCCACAGAGCCTAGAATGAAGGTTAGCAAGGTTGAGTTTGAAGTAGTTTTTTCTTGGTTGTGAACCAGCCTCTAGGAAGCGTTGTGGCCATGCTAATTGGAATCCTAGGAACATAGGCTTCTGTTTCAAACTTCAAAACTAAATATTTGAAGGTGAAAGTGAACTGAGAAAGAGCCTGCTCACAAGCATTCTGGGAGAACTTGGGGCAACAATTGCTACCAACTTTGAAATTTCTTAAGACTAACTTATGATTTAAGTCCCAGAGGACCTTTGTTTTCATTCTAGTTAGGAACAACACCTTTGATAAATGAAAAGAAATATACATTTAGGTTCTTGCTGATATAGATACTTCAAGGAGGGAGGAGGGGACCTGTTGGGCCAGCCCTGACCTCAATGAAAGGGCCAAATAGCAACCCAAGGGATTCTTCGGGTCCTTATAGTTTCACTTCTGTTTGTCATGGAAGCAGTTTTCTAGATTCAGGTACTATCAGGAGAAAAAAAGAGGGAATTATGATGTTTTGAGATGAATTCTCAAATTTGAGGTCTTAAAAATTATTTCTGTGGTGTTTTCACCAAAAGGCTCTTTAAAGTCAGTAAGGAGTCAACTAAAAGAATCTTAACATCAAATGGATAATTTGGGAAAATTGATGTCTATAGGAGGAACCTCTTTCCAGATCCTTGTCTTTTTTGGTATTAATTCTCATGTTCTTAATTGATTTTCAGATAGCAGCAAAAATTGGAGGTGATGCAGCTACCACAGTCAATAACAGCACTCCAGATTTTGGGTTTGGGGGCCAAAAGAGGCAGTTGGAAGATGGAGGTAACTGCTTGCTTGTGTAACTTGAGGGGGAAGGAGGGAAAGAGAGAAAGACACAGAAAGGTGGTGACTGTGTGGCTTGAATATGTTTGAGTTCTTTTATTTAAAAAAAAACTACTGTGTTTTCTACAAAAGCTTCAGCAACTCTAGCATCTCTGTTAATTATTTCCTCTTCTAAGATAGCAGATTGTCCAGTTGGGGTTGGGGTGAGACAATTGGTGTAGTTGTGAACTACTAGAAACTTTTCTCCCATGTGGAGCTTGGCAAAAATGTGAATAATTTCCTTTGAGGTCGAATTTAGAGTTTGGTACCAGATACACACTCAGTTACCTCTGGTAGCCATGTTAATAATAAGCTAAGACAACTCTTCCATCCTGGAACACCGTTCTTACTACTCCAGCTAAGGTCTATCTCTTTGCCAACAGGAAATAGTTTCAGTGACTCTAACTGTCCCTGAAATCATTGTTCACTTGTTAAAAGGGCTTTTTTAGCCTCGGCGTTGGTGGCAGGGTTGAGAATCTGACACTTTTATGGTATTTGGTCTTCTCAGTCTACTGTCAGTCTCTGCAAGGTTTGGAAGGGGGTAATGTGCAGAGCTATGTGCCTAAAAAAACATGTGGAATTAGCACTGGTTCTGAAGGGGCAGTGGGTGAAAGCTGCATTTAACATTTTCTCGATTCCGCAGATCAGCCTGAGAGCAAGAAACTGGCAGCCCAAGGTGACTGTAAGTGCATTTTGGTTTGGTGTAGGAGGGCTTCCATATTTGGGTAGGGACCTGGGGTTGAGAGTAGTCTTCGTGTTTGTCAAGTGTCAACTTTACGTTAGCATGGAAACCTTGGGAAGTTAGGTCTTAAGATGCTGATCCTCAAGCTCCCAAACATTTTCTGAGCACCTAACAGCATAGGGGATTTGGGATATGTTAAATGGAGTTCATCATCCTGACATTCTTTTTCTCATAGTGTTGTTGTGAGGAAAGTACTTTGTAAGCCATAAAATGATATAGAATCAAGACTTTTTATTGGCTACCAATTAGCACCAGACCAATATTCCCTCTGATTTTTTTTTTCAGCTCTCAGTTCTCAACTTGGGCCTATCCATCCTCCTCCCAGGTAAGCCACAGTTTGAAGAATTTCTTGCTTCTACCCCTGACCTTGCCTTCAAATTTGTCAGCAGAGACTACCTATCAGAATATTCAGTTATTTAGAATATTTGAGTTAATGCATTTAGATATTTTATCTTAGCACTTCTTTGAAAGATTAGGTAGGGGAAATTGAAATTGAAAACTTATTTACTCTTTGTTTACACTTGTGTGCATGGGTTTTGTTGGGGGAGAAATTTGTAACTTTTTATTGACTCCAAGGATGTTTGGGCTCAGTTGAACCTCCCTTCTACTGGTGGGAGGGGGAAGGAGGTGGTATAAGTATTTCTTATCTGTCTTCTGTGAGTATGTTTCTTGTAATGATATTTCTAGGGGTTGTCTCATGAACCTGTCACAGAATTATAGAGTAAGAGCTGAAAGGGACCTTAGTGATCCTCGTGTTACACAGGAGGAAATAGACCTTAGAGAGGTGAATAATGATAACTAGCATTTATATGACACTTTAGGGTTAGCAAAGAGTTTTACATGTTAATTCATTTGATAGTGACTTCATTTGCTCAAGGATATGTGGTCAGTCTCTGGTCTGGGGAGGGGGGAGAGGAAGGCATATTGATGTCATGGTCATGCTGTGGTTTGAGGCGTCATAGGTACCCACATCACCCTTGTCTTTATGTAGGCAGCCAGTTGTACCTCAAGAAATTCTTCTCAATATGTAGATTGGCTGGTGCGTGTATTTTTGAGTTGAGCAGTCCCTACAGTTCTGTGTACCAGGGTAGCTGTTATTTTTCCAGGTGACCCCTCAGGTCTTCTGTCCAGATTCTTTATTCACATTTGAATCTATGGTCTCCCCATTTGTCTCTTTGCAGGTCTTCAATGACAGAAGAGTACCGTGTCCCTGACGGCATGGTGGGACTAAGTAAGTGGGCCTGCACTGGGATTTGAGTGGGGGTGAGGGGGAAGAGAAGGGGACAGTGTGGAAGCTGCCAGCCTTACCTTGGTCAGGGGCCCTGTTATCTTGGCTTCTGAGGGCCAGCTTCCTGTGAGATTATGCCAGGCCAGACATCTTTTGTTTGAAAGAGTCTCTTGTTCTCATTTTAATTATGCCGTTCCCCCGTCCCCCCACCCTAGTCTTCTCTGGACACTGTAGCTGTTGGAGTGACTGCTGCCCTCTTTCTTGAAGATGTGAGATGGGGGAGGGTAATACCTACTACAAAACAAAACCCTTAGCTCTGGGTTCCCTATTGCCTACATTTTTCTTTTAATTTTACCCACTATAGTTATTGGCAGAGGTGGCGAACAGATCAACAAGATTCAGCAGGACTCAGGATGCAAAGTACAGATCTCACCAGGTATGAGAAGGCTCCTTGTGAGGATTTACAACTAGTTCGTTGATTACTGAGTCTGTAGTCAAAGACATTTCTGTTCAATGCCAGCATTTTGCTTTTTGAACTACATTGGTTGGCTATCCCCATTTTCCACTCCCTGTCATGTGATTCTCTGAAACATCTCACATGCATAGGCACATGCGTGTGTGCATGCATGCATGCGCCCTCACCATCTCAGAGTTCATATAGTCCAGTATATATCTGAACTGACCCCAGAATGGGTCACAAAGAGTTGACATGACTAAACAACAAATATCTGAACTAGAATTGCTTTCTCTCTTAGGTTGAGTGAGTGGCCAAAGTAGTGTTTTAGGAAAAGTAGTTTTTCTGTCTTTACCTGGATCAGGGAAAGTTTCTTTTTTTTCAGAGACCTTGGTCCCTGACTCTATGTCCCTCTTCTTCTTCAGACAGTGGTGGCTTACCAGAACGAAGTGTGTCACTGACAGGAGCCCCGGAATCAGTGCAGTATGTACTTTGTTTTTGCTGCTTGTTTGTAGGAAGCGAATACATTCATATTCATGTGCCTAGGCCTTCTGAGAGTAATGAATGAATTAATATTGGTGTGGCTTTGGGGGTGAGAGAGGTAAGGTGGGTAGTGTTCCAAGATGTTTCTTACGATGTTTTTCTGGACCTTTTTGCCATTCAAAACAAGAGTGTGTTTGAATGTAAGATTTTTCCTAGCTATAACATAGTGGGTTCAGTCATGGTTGTTTTAGATGTCCATGAGTTCTTTTTCTTGCTAGTTCAAATACTTCAGCAATGACTGAATGTCCTCTCCTCTAAACACCTGTATTCCTTGATGATTTTGTTTGCCAGGAGACACACAAACCAGACACTACTTAACTACTTTTTTGTGTGAAGGGGTGTTGGAAACATAACCACTTAATTGGCATGTCTTACATGAGAGCATATCCTTCTTTTCTCCACAGGAAGGCAAAGATGATGCTGGATGACATTGTATCTCGGGGCCGAGGTGGCCCTCCGGGACAGTTCCATGATAATTCAAATGGGGGTCAGAACGGCACAGTGCAGGAGATCATGATTCCTGCAGGGAAGGCGGGACTGGTGATTGGCAAAGGCGGGGAGACCATTAAGCAGCTGCAGGTGTGAGAGTGACCCTGAGGACAGCTCTCTTCCAGACCTAGTCCCCTCCCCTTTCTCAGGAAGGTTTACCTTGAACGGTGCTATAGGGCTTGGCTTTGATCTCTGCTAACATTCCGCAGAGACTCTCAGAGCTCTCTTATCACTTATCCTTCCCTGAACCCTTTGTCTTGAATCCTATGACATTGCCAGCCCTTTCCCTTGCCCTGACCTGTTGAGCAAGAGCCTATCATTAACTATGGCATTGGTGGTTGTACAGGAGCGAGCTGGAGTAAAGATGATTTTAATCCAAGATGGATCCCAAAATACCAATGTGGACAAACCTCTCCGGATTATCGGGGACCCTTATAAAGTACAGGTAAAGAAAAGAGAAGGGGTGGTCAGGAATACTTGAAGGGGTGAGATTTTAATGTAACAGCTATAAATGGGTTGGACAGAAGGAAGCAGCTATTATAAAGGGGAAATGGAACTCAAGCTACAAAGAAGGCAGTTCTTGTAAAAATCATGGCTGAGGATAGGAATTGGGTTTTTTCCTCAGTTCAGACTTCCTTGAATGTAAGAAGATAAAAATTGCCCCAGCTTTGGCCCTGGTACCCCAAAGGTCCCTTGGCCTAGTTTCAGTTTATTTTGGGTTTTCCCTCTGGACTAGTTGGCTCTTAGATCCCTGCAAAGTTGTTTTTTCCCTATATACATACCCTTTCCTTTCCTTTTGTGTCAGGATCTGATTTTGCTTACCACCCATCAGTATTGTTAAGGGTCAACTGAGTGCACAGTGGATGTTCTATTGGGATCCGGCAGACAATTACATCTTCTAGTTAGTGTGATGGGATTTGGGGGAGAACAGAAAAGTAATTAGGGGAGGAGCCAGTTTTTGTCCTGCTGCTGCTTAGGAGTACCTTATATGTTGTAGCAAGCCTGTGAGATGGTGATGGATATCCTCCGAGAACGTGACCAAGGAGGCTTTGGGGACCGGAATGAATATGGATCCAGGATTGGTGGTGGAATAGATGTAAGAATGCTTTCTCTTGGGTCACCAGGGTCAGGGATGGGAGGGGTTATTGTTAAGGGTATCCTTTCTGCCTGGCAGCAGAGGGCAGCAGAGACATAGAAATGTAGATCACATTGCTTTTCCTTGTCTTGTCCTTTACTCAGGTGCCAGTGCCCAGACATTCTGTTGGTGTGGTCATTGGCCGGAGTGGAGAAATGATCAAAAAAATACAAAGTGATGCTGGTGTCCGGATACAGTTCAAACAAGGTCAGACTCCCACTAACAAATTAAGTCTGAATGTGTAGACTAGTTCCTCAGAGCCTAGGTTGGAAGGAACCCTAGAGGCTTTGTAGTTCAGCTTACACCCAGGGTAGGACTCTCCAAAGCATCCCACCTGTGGTCATCTATCTTCTTGAATACATAGAATGACCAGGAGCTCAATTATCTCTACTAGTAGCCAGTTCCATTGTTAAGTAGCTCAGATTATTAGAAAACATTTCCTCATAAACTAATTCTTAGACCCAGAAAGGAAGTTTAGAGAGATCAAATCTAAAGTACTTACATTGGGTTGAAATTGCCTCTCTGTGACTTTCTGTATTTTTTTCACTTCAGATATTTGAGATAAATTGGGATCCTGGCTATGCCCTTGACTCCCAGATTCCACCAGGAATATTTTTTTCTCCCTCCGTATATCTAAGTCTCAAGTAACTTCCCTCCTCATGTGACAGTGGGCCATGACACCATGACCTCCCCCAGTGTAGACTCTATTTTAAGATCCAGAGTCATTACTGCAGGGCAAGGATGGGGAATGAACCCATTAGTTGACCTGTTACTTCTTTACACTAACTGGCCCATTTCTCTTGTGGCACTATCCACACCTACACTTGTAATGAGGAGTGAATATTGTGTCTTAGAGACAGGGACCACCAGCTTTGCCATCAAATACCCTAATTAATCATCTCTACTAGGGAGCAAATGATGCTGGGCCAACCACCAGAGAGGGAGGACTCAGAAATTACATAGTTCCTGCCTTCCTTGACAAGTGATGTTGGAGAGGATTTAACGAGAAAAGTTGTTTTCAACTTAGTAACCATGAGCAAACAATCCAAGTACAAATGAAAGCAATTTTACATAAAAACAAACTCCAAATTTTTTTACCTTTTGTCTTTAAAGGATATTTATGAACTTAAGTGAAAGAACAAATATTCTGTGCACTCCTGTCTTCTGAACTTTTTCTTATTTTGTTGCTATTTATGTTATGGTGTGTAAATGTTCTGGTGCTGCTTTCTTGACTGTGTGACTTAACTATGATTTCATTTTAGTTTTTGTCATATATATCTGAAAATATGTACATCCCTTCCCTAATTTTTGAAAAACCCATATTTTCAAGGTTTTGGTTTTTTTTTTTAATTATTGCAGACAAAGCTGTTAGATTTCATAGGAATTTCAAAGGTAATGATGGGAACCCTAACGTTTATCTGGTTCTTAAGGACTAAACAAAGATATTAAGCAATTTTGCCAAAAGTATTATGAGTATTAAATAGAAAAACCTATCTTTTTAAATTTAAAATGTAGTCTCTCACAACCTTTTATTTTCAAGCATGTGGTCTTATTTTTAAAATGGAACTATTTTTTTATTATTGGGTTTTAGATGATGGAACAGGTCCTGAGAAGATCGCCCACATCATGGGACCTCCAGACCGGTGCGAGCATGCTGCCCGAATCATCAATGACCTCCTCCAGAGCTTAAGGGTAGGGTAGGCCCCAGTGTGTGGGTTGGAGGAAGCCTAAGGGAATGGGAAGCCAAAACATCCAACCCCACCTGGCAAGATTTGGATTAGAACTTGAAAGATCACATCACACTTGTATAAGCTTTTGTATTCTATGTTGTGTTACTTTTGTTAGACTACTCTTGGGATCATAGGATTTAGAATTAACAGGGCCTCTTAGGAATGTATAGCTTAGTATAGTATAGTCCCTGTACTTTATAACTGAGGAAACTAAAGTATCCAGGAAAGTTCATTGATTTGGGCTTATAAAGGGCAGAACTGGGATATGAACCCTACCTGGTTTGAACCCTACCTTCATTCTAGGATCACCATTTGATTTGCTGATCCTCATGTAGTCTTCATCTCTTACAGAGTGGTCCCCCAGGACCTCCTGGGGGCCCAGGCATGCCCCCTGGAGGCAGGGGCCGAGGTCGAGGCCAGGGCAACTGGGGGCCTCCTGGTGGAGAGATGACTTTCTCTATTCCAACTCACAAGTGTGGGCTGGTCATTGGCAGAGGTAAGTGTCACTACCCTCTGCCTTGTCTTCCCTTTTAAGCTCTTTTCCAATGTTGGCTATGCTCAGAGCTCTCCTACTTTTCCTTTAGGTGGGGAGAATGTGAAAGCCATAAATCAGCAAACAGGCGCCTTTGTGGAGATCTCTCGGCAGCTCCCACCGAATGGAGACCCTAACTTCAAACTCTTCATCATCCGGGGATCGCCTCAGCAAATTGACCATGCCAAGCAGCTTATTGAGGAGAAGATTGAGGTGGGAAAAGGGGACAGGGCTATGGAAAGTATTTTATGGGCCCACAGCCTGTGTCTCCTTGCACTTTATGTCACTGAGCCCAGACTTTGTTTTTCTTTCCTACTAGGGTCCTCTCTGTCCAGTTGGACCAGGTCCTGGGGGGCCAGGTCCTGCTGGTCCAATGGGGCCCTTCAACCCAGGGCCTTTCAACCAGGGGCCTCCAGGAGCTCCTCCTCAGTGAGTATCTTTTATGACTCCAGAAATCTAGGAGAAGGGATGATGGGGTGAGGGCAGGTTTTAAGGTCCATTGTATCAGTGAGGTGCCATATGGAAGTATCTTCTGATATTTGCTATTTACTGATTATTCTTGGTGGGATGAACAGTTGAATAACTTTCAGAACCTTTTGATGTCAAAGTTGAAAGTGCCCTTGGAGATTGTCAAGTTACAGATCTGAGCTGAAGTGAGCATCAGAAGTCAACTGGCCCAAATGATGATCTCCACAGTGCTTCTTCACAATGGTCCTGTGAGAGCAGCAGTGCCAGTGTTATTTTCACACAGCTAGAGTTACATAGGAGGAAACAGGATCTAAAAAGGCTAAGCAACTCATCCAGGGTCACCCTCTAGTAAATATCACAGCCAAGACAACCCTGGTCTGACTATAATCCCGGTGTTCTTTTCTTTATTGTTATACTATGTTGGTTTGGCAGTATACCAAGTATGGGGCTGTTTATTTTCTGTATGAAAATTCCTAGAGATGAGGTATTTCTTACCTAGTATGGTAGGCAATTCCATTTATTGATAGGTCAGATTGATGCTTTTCCTTATATCTAGCCAAAATTGGTCCATATAATTTCCAGCCATTAATCTCATTGTATAGATAAGAAAATGTATATCTAATAAAAGAATCCACCTGAGGTCTCAGCAATTTTTTGATAGATCGAGAAAATCTGCCATCATAATTTCCCACCATTGATGCAAAAGACAAGTTCCATTGTTACTCATCAGTACTTTCTTCCTTATCTTTTCAAGTGCGGGAGGGCCCCCTCCACACCAGTACCCACCCCAGGGTTGGGGCAACACTTATCCACAGTGGCAGCCACCTGCTCCTCATGACCCAAGTAAGTAATTAGCTATAGGGGAAGGAAAGGAG
Organism: Petaurus breviceps papuanus; assembly: GCF_028583685.1. Taxonomy (NCBI): domain Eukaryota; kingdom Metazoa; phylum Chordata; class Mammalia; order Diprotodontia; family Petauridae; genus Petaurus; species Petaurus breviceps. Next base: position 1,135,794 of record NW_027185755.1, on the reverse strand, counting down.
GCTCAGTTTCTATCCCCCATCCCAATTCTCTCTCAACTCTCTTTACTTTCCAGATAAAGCAGCAGCTGCAGCAGCAGATCCCAATGCCGCCTGGGCTGCCTACTACTCACACTACTACCAGCAGCCTCCAGGTCCTGTGCCAGGTCCAGCACCAGCCCCCACAGCCCCACCTGCTCAGGGGGAACCCCCACAACCCCCACCTACCGGACAGTCAGATTACACTAAAGCCTGGGAAGAATATTACAAAAAAATAGGTAAGGTTGGGGAGGTGCCACAGAGAAAGAACATGGGGTTACTTGGAAGCCTCTCAAGGGAAAAGAAGCATCAGTGACCAAGGGAGCAAAAAGAAAATGGATTGATATGGATGCCGTTTTTTATGTGGCCAAGAGTCTTCTTCTCTTTGGCAAGAGACATGATCTTAATGGTCCGCATTTCTTCATGCTTCCTTAGGCCAACAGCCTCAGCAGCCTGGTGCTCCCCCCCAACAGGATTACACAAAAGCCTGGGAGGAGTACTATAAGAAACAAGGTGAGCTGGTGCCTGATGAATTCTGGGGTTGGAAGGGAAAAGAGATCTGACTTGATTAAATGGAACTTACTTTTTTTCCTCTTCACCCTCCTCCCCAAACACAGCGCAAGTGGCCACTGGTGGTGGACCTGGAGCCCCCCCAGGCTCCCAGCCTGACTATAGTGCTGCCTGGGCTGAATATTACAGACAGCAAGCCGCCTACTACGGACAGACCCCTGGTCCTGGCGGCCCCCAGCCACCTCCCACGCAGCAGGGACAGCAGGCAAGTGGGAATTGCCACCCTCCTCCTCCTCCTTTCTCCTTCCAACCCCCGGCTACCGTCCATCCTGCCTTAGTGGGTAGCGCCGGAAATCCCTTCCCCTGCGGGGTGTGCCCTTGATGCCAGCGTCGGGGGCCGTGTGGCCGGAGGTCTCCGGAGTCCCCACAAGACGGGGGACAATGTGCGCTGGGCCCAGAGGTTAAACAGAAGAGGCCTCCCTCCGCCAGCCTGCTTGTTCCTGTGTAACGCTGTCGTGATGTTGGGGGAGAGCACGAAAAAAATACAAGGTGGAACTTTTGAACTGGTGGGTGGTCCTGGGGTGGGTGGGGGGTGGGCAAATAGCTTGAATGTTGGTTGCCATCCCAGCCAACTAACTCACTCTCACTCACTCTCTGTCTTTTTCTCTTGATCTGTAAATCTGGCCACTTGAATTTTAAAAAGCCTTTTTCCTCCCCTCCCCCAGGTTATGGATTTATTATTTTTTTATCAATGATCATTTTCCCCCAAGTCTGAGTGATTGTGTGTGTTGCAGGCACCCCCCTCTCCAGGGTCAGCGCCATCTGTGGCGGAGAAGAGGGGACCGCCCCAGGGAGGGGCCAGGGTCTCCCTTTCTGCCCCTCCCTGGCTGCTGCTCCCCATCCCCACTCCGCCTTGGCTCAGTCTCTTCTGCGAATTCTCTCTCCCCCCTTCTGTCACTCTTGTGCCCGCGCCTCCGATCCTGATCCTGGTCTTGTCTGTGGAAGTGGGCATGACGATCATTGCCACCCTCAAACCTACCTCACAGGGGTGTTGTGGGGACACCATGATCTTGAACAATGTTTGTTGTAAAGCGCCGGGAATCGCCCTCCTCCGAATGAGGGTGGACCCCAAGAAGGAGAAGTCATCTCGCGCTCTCTCTTCCTGCCTGTTATGTGGTTGTTTCTCATTCTTCTTGTTCAAAGAGCCAGAGAGTCTGATTTCAAATACATACTTTGGAGCACTTGCCTAGGGAGTTGAACTCCACCCTTTGGCCTGCAAAAATTCACTCTGCATTTGCCATAGGGTTGGGGGGAGTTCCCTGCCTTCCTCCCTTCTCTTCTCTCCCCAAAAACACTGTTCCTTAGGCTGTTCTGATCCTGTCCTGGTGACCCTTCTACTTTCCTTTTCCCTTCCTCCCCTTCCCCTGGTAGTGACCAATTCCTATCTCTTCCCTCTCCGCAGGCTCAATGAATCGAATGAATGTGAACTTCCTCATCTGTGAAAATCTTTTTTTGTTTGTTTTTTTTTTTGTTTCGTTTTGTTTTTGTTTTGTTTTTGGCAAGAGAGCGATGGCTGCCTTGGGGAGGAGGGAGTGGGGTGAAGGGGGAAGCAGGCCCCGCTGGGAGGATAGAGCACTTGCTGAGTGTTTTTGCGCTCTCTCGCTCTCTTCTCGCTCGTTCTCACTCTCTTTCTCTCAGTGTCTCATATACTTTTTTCTCTCAAAACTCTGGATTCCTCATTTTGAGCCGGCCATAGAAGAACTAAATCTCTGCAAAAAGCAAACAAATAGAACATATACAAATTTCTCTCTCTCTCTCTCTCTCTCTTTCTCTCTTTCTCTCTCTCTCTCTCTGCCCCCCCCCATTCTTTTTCTTTCCCGCCTCTTTTGCCCTCCCTCTTTCCCCTCTCTATCCTCTTTTCATCCCTACCACCCCTCTTGCCTTCCTAAAACTGCCTTTTTCAGGGTAAGGCAATCCATCCCTCCTCCCCACAGACACATCACCACCACCAGCCCCCTTCTTATTTTTAAAATAAACTTTCAAAAGAAAAAAATCATCTTGCTTTTTTTTTTTTTTAGTTAGAGTTGGAACATTCCTTGGAGTAGGTGTTGGGGCTGCAAGAAAAAAATAGAAAAACATCTCCCTTGCCCCCTCCTGAAACAGCAAGGCCCACTCGAACCCCCTTGGTCTCTGGTCTCCCATCCTTTTCTTCCTGCCCTCTTTGAGTAGCAACTCCTGACGTGCGTCCTTTCCCATCCCTTCCCCTCTCCAATTCCTGGGACTGGTCTGTCATATTTCATCTGTTCGAGAGGAGATTGAAACTGAAAACAATGGGAAAGAAAAACTTTAAAAAATTTAAAAAAACAATTGTATGGCAGTTTTTACTTTTTATCGCTCGTTTTTAACTTCACAAATAAATGATAACAAAACCTCCCCCTGTGTCCACTGGGTGCTGTCTGTCTGTCCTTTTTCTCTCTGTCCGTAGGATTTCGAAGCGGATGTTGTTCACTATAGATGTTGTAAAAGCCTGATAATGGTGATTGAAAAATACAAGCTTCCTGTGTTCATTTTTTTGTTTTTTTTTTTTAAGAAAACAAAAACAAAAATACAGAAGAAAATAGTTTTCCGCAGGCGCATTGTGCTTTTTTTCTTTCCTTTTTTTTTTTTTTGGTTAAAATAAAGTGCTTTTTTTGTTTTAAAAAAACCCACCTTGTGCTGGGTGCAGTTGTTTTGCTGGTGGGGAAAGCGCCGTTTGGGGTGTGGGTGGGGCCTGGCATGGAGCCCTGGACCTCATCCCCCATAGCCCTCTGTCCATTCTGGGAGTGCTGAGGGCCACCTGCCCATTTTCTATGCACAGTTCCCGTAGTTATTTTCCTGTGCTTGGGAACCAGGGACCTTCTCCCTTGGGGTTTGGGGGTGGAGAAACTGGAGCATCAACTGATGCCTGGCACTGGATGGTTCCCATGGCTGCGGTCTCCTGGTAGAACCCCAAGTGCTGACGGCCGAGAGCAGAGTATCTCAGTGGGAAATGTAATGCAAATGGCTCTGGATCCAGAGGACCCTGGGTTCAAATCCCACTTCAGCTCCTCGCTGCCTATGTAGCAGTTGTAAAATTATTTGTATTTGCCTCAAGGCTATTGTGAGACTTAGCTGAAAGAATAACTGGAAAATACCTTGAAACCCTGTATCATGCTGTATGTAAGTGTTGGCTGTTTCCCCTCCCTCAGTTTGAGTTTCTTCATATGTAAAAAATGAGATGAGATTGCATACAACTCTAAATGCTTCGGTTCTAGGACCTCTACCTCCTTCCTAGGTTTAGGGTGAGAACCAATGAGGGTGTCTCTGCCCATTTCAAAAGACCCACTTCTATAGGATCTAGAACTGGAAGGGTTTCTAGGGATCATTTACACCAACTCCATTTTGCAGAGGGGAAACAGGCCTCCAGGATGGCTTTGTTCATCTACCCTTGTGCCCAGCTGAAAAACCAGCGTGCTCTTGCAAAATTGCCATACAGCCTAGGTCTCCATCTCTGAGCTTCCCTTAAGCTCACGTTGTATCCACCCTGACTTTTGGGAGACATTTCCCCTGCTCCTTCAGAAAGGAAAAGAAAGAATCTTTTTTTAACACCAAGTTTTACAAGGCCCTTGCTTCACAATAGCCTTTTTTGTATGTTTGGGGGCAGTTAGGGTTGAGTGACTTGCCCAGGGTCACACAGCACAACAGCCTTTTGGGATACATAGAGCAAGCCTTATTTTACAGATTAAGGAAGACAATGAGTATGGGGATGTGTCCAGATAATTCATGTCACTAGCAAGAATCAGAACCCAGATTCAAATCCAGTACTTAACTCTAGCCCATATTCCACTACTTAATGCTGCCAACCTCATTTTATAGATTTAAGTGCTTTGTCCAAGGCACACAAGTGTTAAGAGGCAGGATTTGAATCTTATTTCACTACCTATACTGTCTTATGCAATTCTGTGTCAGAATTGAAAGAATGAATCCTAGGAAACAAGCCCAGAGAGAGGCAGTAACTTTAGGTCTCAAAGTATGACAGCAAGTATTTATTAAGCACCTATTGGGTGCTAGGTGGAGACCTGGAGAAAGAAAAGCAAAAGATAATTCCTATCCTCAAGAAGCTGTCAATGTAATGGGGTGGATAAAAAAACTGTAGACACAAGCTATTTGGAGGATAAACTGGAAATAATCAGGGAGAGAAAGCATTAGAATTCTCTTGGGGGAAAAACCAGCTATATGCAGGATAAACTGGAAATGATCAGGGGGAGAAGGCAGAATTCTCTTAGGAAAGGTGCCCTGTAGAATGGGATTTTAACTATGACTTGAAGGAAGCCAGGAGGCAGATAAGGGTGAGAGCATTCCAGGTATGGGGCAGCCAGAAAAGATGCCAAGAGCTGAGAAATGGAGTCTAGTCAAACGGAACAGCCAGAAGGTCTGTGTCACTAGATCTTGGCAGGGAATAAGAAGACTAAAGGTAAGAAGGATAGTTGATCCTAGAGGTGTTAAGGTGACATGGTATGTGACATGGTCACACCAACACTTCAAGGAAAGGCACTTTGGCAGCTGAATGGAGAATGGATTGAAGTGGAATGGGTGGGAGAGAATTGTGTCAGGCAGACTCACCAGCAGGTTATTGCAATAATCAAAGCATGAGGTGATGAGAGGTTGCATCAGAGTGGTCAAAGTATTGGAGGAGAGAAGAGGGCATATTCGAGAGAAATTGATGTAGACAAAATCAATAGGCCTTGGTAACAGACTGGGGTGAGATTGTGAGGAGCTGGAGATGACACTTAGGTTGGGACCTTGGAGAACTGAGATGGTGGTGCCCTCCACAGTAACAAAGAAGTTTGGAAGAGGGGAGGGTCTGTGGGTTGAGGGGTGGGGAAAGGCTTCTCTAGAAAATGGAATTTTAGCTGGGACTTCAAAAAAAGCCAGGATGCAGAGATAAAGATCATTCCAGACATGGAGGACAGCCAGAGTAAATACTTAGAGTTGGGAGACAGAGCATCTTGTTCATGGAACAACAGAGTCCAGTGTAACAAGTTCACTTTTGGGACATGTTGAGTCTAAGACGTCTGCAAGTCCACTTTGAGATGTCTGAAAGGCAGTGAAGGTCAGCCGAGAGGTTACAACTGGATAAGTAGATTTGAGCATAATCAGCATAGAGATGGTAATTGAATCCATGAACTGATGAGATCACCAAGTGAGACCTTACAGAGGGAGGAGAGAAGAGGGCCCAGGACAGAACCCTGAAGGACACCTATGGTTAGAGGGCTTGATCTGGATGAAAATCCAGCAAAAGAGACAGGGGAGGAGCAGTCAGATGGGTACAAAGGAGAACCAGGAGAGAGGAGTGTCCTGAAAATCTAGAAAAGTATTGAAGAGAAGAAACAGTTGAGCATGTCAAAGTCTACAAAGTGGTCAAGGAGTATGAAGACTGAGAAAAGGCCATTGGATTTGGCAATTAATCTCTTACTGGTAACTGGAGAGAACAGTTTTGGTGGAATGGTGAGACTAGAAGCCAGATTGGAGAGAGTTAAAAAGGTAAGAGAAGAGGAGGTGGTGTCTACCTATAGTAGACATGCTTGAAGAGTATAGTCACAAAGGACAAAAGAGATCTAAAATAATAAACAGGGAAAAAAAAGAATTGAGCGAGGTTTTTTGAGGATGAGGGTGATGTAAGTATGTTCATAAGAAGAAGGGAAGCAGCCAGGAAACAGGGAAAGATTGAAGATAAGTGAGATGGGGCGGTTAGGTGAGGCAGGGGAGAGAGGGATGGCTTTTGAGTCAGAAAGACCTGAGTTCAGATCTGGCCTCAGCCACTTACTAGCTGTGTGATCCTGGGAAAGTCGCTTAACCCCGTTTGTCTCCACAAAACAAAAAGTCAATGAGACAGTGGGGAGTTTAGAGGAGGCCCTTTGCTAGAAGGATGGAATGGAATCTCTTGTGCAGGCAAGAAGGACCCCCTCCTCATGTGGACACAGGTGTGAAGAAGGTAGCAGCAGAAGACATATGAGTAGCATGGGATGAGGAAGAGAGAAGAGGGAATTCTCAGTGAATGGTAGGGTTTTTTTAGTAAAATACTAGGTGAAGTTCTCCACTGAGAGGGTGGGCAAAGAAGGAGCCCTGAAAGATTTGAGGACGGAAGGAAAGGTTTGGAAGCGCCAGTATGGTGAGTGGGATAAGGACTTAGAGAGGATAGAAAGGATTGCCTAGCAGCAGTGAGGGCCCAGATGTTTTTATCCATCCCTGACTAACCTTGGTACTTTACGGTACCAGTTACTATATTCATGATTGTTAGGGGACAGGGTCTGTTCATTCTTTGCACTGGCTTCCCTCTCTCTTAAGCTGTAGAGAGTTAGAGAGAATTTTCTTCTACATTTCTCCTCTGCTCTCTCATTTGGGTCCCAAGAGAAGTCATGAGGCTGTTGGCAGTCCTGAAAGTTCAGTGGGCCCTCCTTCAGGGTAGAGGAAGGTTCTGGCTCTACTGAGACTCTCAATAATGGCATTTGGCAAAGGGTTTTGGTAGCATCTGAGGAAGGTGGTATCATAGGGGTCAGTTCTAGGCTCAGGGGAGGAGGTGTGTTCTGTCCCTGCCCTCACTCTCCAAGCACATTCCCCCTCATCAGGAAATGGGGATTGCTGGTCATCAGACAAAGAGCTGGAAAGGATTTCCAATATCAAACCCTTTCATTCACAGGCGAGACCCTGAGAAGAGACTTAAGCCCAAGTCATCCGAGTAGAATAAAAAGTAGTGCTTGAATCCCTGTCATCCAATTCTAAATCCTGTGCTCATTCATCTCATTTACTGACATCTCTTAAATGCCTAGAATCCATCAGGTGAGTTTGCTTTAAGCAAAGCTGATGTTTGAGAATGGAATTGCTCCACACAGCATCAAAGGTTAATTAAACCAGATAATTCTTTGTGTCTCTGGGGAACAATCTGAATGATACTTTACATTCAGTCAGTCATCAACAAGCATTTATTAGACACCCACTATTATGTGCCAGGCCCTGTGCTAAATGCTGGGCATACCAAAAGAGGCAGTAGGTTTTTAGCTTCTCCAAAGCACTTTCCCATCTATCATTTTATCCTCAAAACTACCAGGTGGTGCAGTACTGGGCCTAGAGTCAGAAGACCTGAGTTCGAATCCTGACTCAGACACTTCCTAGCTGTGTGACCTTGAGCACATCACTTAACCTCTTCTGCCTCAGTCTCCTTAACAGTTAAATGGGGATGATAACAGCACCCAGGGTTGTTGTGAGGATCAAATGAGAAAATTTGTAAAGTGCTTAGTTTTGCAGTGCCGGGCACACAATAGGTGCTTAGTAAATGCTTGCTTCCTTCCTTTCAGACACAGGAAGGTATAAACTGTCAGGGAATGTTCTCATTTTAAAGATGAAGATATTGAATCCCTGAGAGATGAGACAGAGTAAGAGCAATGAGTGGGAGTTACAAAGAGATGAATTTAGGTGTGAGGTTGAGGAAAACCTTTTTCACAATTATAACTAATCAAAATTAAAATAGACTGAGTTCTACTTTACTGGAGGGACTCCGAACAAAGCTGGAGGGAATTCTTATCTGGGTATAGCTTAGACAAGATGACCTCTGGAATGAAGAAGGGGAGGAGGTTTGGACAAAGTGGGGAGAGCCATAAAGAATCAATTAAAGAGAAGTAAAAGGATTCCCTTGATGGCCCATTTGAAATTAGATAAATCTGTATTGGACCCAGTTAGAATGATTCCAGAACTTTTTAAAAGTTTAATTTTACTTTATTTTTAGTTCTAAATTTTCTTCCTTCATCTTCCCTCCCCCCCACTCATTGAGAAAGCAAGAAAAGCAAAATTCGTTACAGATAACTATATCATACAAAAGAAATTATTGCTATATCTAAGAAGGAAGGAAGGAAGGAAGGAAGGAAGGAAGGAAGGAAGAGAGGGAGGGAGGGAGGGAGGAATAGAAAGAAGGGAGGGAGGAAGGAAGGAAGGAAGGGAGGGAGGAATAGAAGGAAGGAAGGGAGGGAGGGAGGGAAGGAAGGATGGAAGAAAAGAAGGAAATATGCTTCAATGTGTACACTGAGTCCATCAGTCCTCTCTCTGGAGTTGGATAGCAAGTTTCACTAGGAGTTCTCTGGAGCTGTGACTGGTCATTATATTGATCAGGTACTAAATTTTTCAAATTTCATTGTCTTTACAATATTGTCATTATTATGTAAATTGTTCTCCTGCTTCTGCTCACTTCACTTTGCATCATTTCATGTAAGTCCTCCTAGGTTTTTCTGAAACTGTGCCCTTCATCATTTCTTATAGCATGATAGTATTCCATCACATTCATATATCATAATTTGTTCAGCTATTTCACAGTTGATGGACATCTCAGTTTCCAATTCTTTGCCATCACAAAAAGAAATGCTGTAATTCTTTTTGTAAATGGGGCCCTTTTCCTCTTTTTAAAGTCTCTTTAAGATAAAGACTTAGTATCACTGGGTCAAAGAGTATGAACAGTTTAATAACTTTTAAAGCTAGTTGCAAATTGCTTTCCAAAATAACTGGACCAGTTCATGGCTCCACCAATTTAGAGCATTTTGAAAATATGGCCATCGATAGCTTGAGTTTCTTCCTCTGAAAACCATCTATTCTATCCCTTGACCATTTATCAATTGGGGAATGACTTTTATTCTAGATTCTATGACTTCTTCCAGTACTGTTCAGCAGCATTGATAGTGGAGTTATATATTAGTCTAACCATTCTGGATAACAACTTGGGATCATTTAAAGAAAATCAAATACACCTGAGGGCCTTTGCAGAGAAGCTCTTGGAGTCCTGGATAACAAAGAGAAAGAAAATTGTTTCATCATGATACAACTCCTCAAGCTCATTGTCCTAGGAAGACACCAGCTGAATCCTCTGATCTGCAGGTTGCTAGATAGTACGGTTGGTTGATTGTTGTCCTTTGCTCTAGAAGAGGATCAAAATGACATCTCTATGATGGGGTTAATGTACCCTGTGTCCAACTGTAGTTGATCAGACCAGTACAAGCTTGGAAGGCTCTACCATAGGTCAGGCGCAAAAAGGCCATACGGACAATTGGAGTGGAAATGTCTCTACATTTGCACATCTCATGTTTCTTTTGAGTTACTACAGTTCTGCTTTGCACATAGGGCACAGGGCCCTCTTAGATACAGGCATGCCATACTCTGCAATGTCTCACTTATTGAGTTGTTTCAGTGGTGTCTAACTCTTCATGAGCTTTCTTGGCCAAGATGCTAAAGCAATTTGCTATTTACTTCTCCAACTCTTTTTTATAGAGGAGAAACTAAGGCAAACGGGGTTAAGTGATTTGCCCAGGGTCACACAGCTAAGTAAGTGTCTGAGGCTGTATTTGAACTCAGATCCTCCTGACTTCAGTGTTGGTACTCTATCCACTGTACCACCCAGCTGCCCATGTTTCACAGTCTATTCCAAAGTTCTTCAGAGAGACCTTGAGAATGTCCTTGTGTCACTTCTTCTGACCTCTGTGTGTTTGACTTATGTGAATTCTCTGTAAAATAATATTTCAGGTAAATATACATTTGAACATGTTTGTAAATGTACATGTTTGAACACAGCCTGCCTATTGGAATTGCACTCTCTTCAGTAGAATTTGTGCTTGGCAGTTCAGCACAAGAAAGGACCTCAGTATCTAGTATCTTATCTTTCCAAGTGATCTTCAGAATCTTCTTAAGGCAATCCAAATGGAAGTGATTCCCTTTCCTGGCATGGCACTGGTAGATTGTCCAGATTTCACAGTCATACAACAATGAGGTCAGCACAATGGCTCTGTAGACCTTCAGTTTGGTAGTCAGTCTAACCTCTTCTCTCCCATACTTTCCTTCAGAGCCTCCCAAACACTGAACTAACTCTGGCAATGCATGTATCAACCTTCTCATCTCTGTGTACCTCCCAGCAAAGTATACTGCCAAGATAAGTGAACTTATCTACAGCATTCAAAATGTCTTCATTTGCTATAACTGATGGTTCCATGTATGAATGGTGTGGTACTAGCTGGTAGAACCTGTGTTTTCTTGGTTTTAATTGTTAGACCAAAATTAGCACAAGCAGCAGAGAATTGATCTATATTTTACTGTATCTCAGCTGCATTGAGTGCACAATCATCTCTAAACAAAAAGTCATGCACCAGCTCTCCCTCCACGTTAGTCTTTGCTTGTAGCCTTTCAAATTAAATAATTTTCCATCAGGGTGATAGCTGTCCTTTTTTTTATCCTTGTTGAAGACACCTGATAGCATCATTCTAAAAAGCATGGGAGCAAGCACACAGCCCTGCTTCATCCCACTGGTGATAGGAAAGTGCAAGGGAATCGTCCATTATTCAGACCCTGTGCAAGCATACCTTCATGAAACTAATCTACAATACCAAATTCTGGGTAACCAAATTTTGCCATGATTTTCCACAAGCTCTCATGACTGACAGTATTAAAGGCCAAAGTTAGATCAATGAACATTCAGAACTGTATTCTGCTCCTCACATTTCTCCTGGAGCTGTCAGTCAGCAAACACCATTATCAACCATTCTGGCTCCCAATGGTTCCTAGGTAGACCTTCCTCCTAAACCAATTTTATTTTGTGTTTACTCCTGATGTGTGGTTACCCCCCTATGTTTTTTTCCCTTAAATTCCTCATATTTATACTTTCTCACAGTTAAATTATATTCAGAGAAAAAACACAGGGAGTTTTCTATAAATTGATGCAGGAATAAAATAAAGAGGACCAGAAGATAAGGATAATATTAATGTAGTAAGGTTTGGGGAGACTTAGAGAGGTTTGATTTCTCTGTGGGCAGAGACTGAAGATTCTGTGTGGCTGATTCTGTGAGTTTCTGGGAGATAAGGTCCCAAAGAAAGTTTTGTTCCATCCTATCTTTGGAGAGACTGAGAGATTCCTACAAGAGACAATATGGGGGTACACACAGCAGGTTAGGAGGAGAGATGCTGAGAGAGTCTAGAGTGGCAGTCTGATTGTTTTGTTTTCAGTTTCACTGGTGGTGAAGGACAAAAATGAAGGGTTCCATTGGAATCACTTGAGTGAGAGCAAAGAGGAGAGAAGACAGACCTTGAAGAGACAGAGTAAAGAAGGGTAGCTAGCTGTAGCTGATATTAAGTATAACTATACTACATTAAGGCTGCCAACCACCATAGTCGATGAGGCAGATAAAACAATTAAGTCTGGAGCATGTGGTATGTCTGATTGGTGGTGAAGTTTCCACTTAATGAAAGAATTCCTCTTTCCCACTCCTTTTCTGTCTGAGAGGATGAATGTCTATTCTGGAGGTTTTCTATTCTTTAAAGTTGTTTCTTGATGTTTTAGTGAATACTTCCTTCAGTATCAGGCCCCTAAAAGCAAGTTTACTCCCCAAGGGGATGATCCCCCTTCCCCCCCAGTTATTCTCTCTGGACCCATCTGGCCTTGAGTGGGAGAGGTTGTGAGGGCTTTGACTGAGACATGGTCACAGACCCAGGCTGGCCAAAAGTAAAAGTTGGGAAAAGATAGCTTGGTCCCCATGCAGGTGGGGGCCATCTGAGAGGGAGTAGATTCATTTTACTAACTCAAACACTTCCAACCCCACACCTTCTACATACACAGAGACTACAGCAATGTAAATGGAAGTCAAACTTTGAGTAATTGAAAAACTAGTGAAAGTTTTAGATGATAGACAACAAAACAAATCTCCCTTTTCATAGCTGAGAAGCAGGGGGTGTCCAGGACAGAGTGTTGTATACATCATATACAATGTAGTCACTCTATAACATATTTTTGCTTAAGCATTTTCCTTTGCTGCAAATGAAGGTGTAATCTAGGAGAAAGGAGAAGGGAAGTATTTATATAATGCCTACTATGTGCCAGAAACTGTACTAAGTACTTTACAAATATTATCATATTTGATCCTGCCAACAACTCTGTTATTATCCTCATTTTACAGTTGAGGAAACTAAGACAAACAGAGGGACTTACACAGGGTCACATAGCTAGGAAGTGTCTGAAGCAGGATTTGAACTCAGATCTTCTTGCTGGGTCTAGCATTCTGCCTTGATGCCTAGGAGGAAACTCTTTTTTTTTTCTTCAGAAATGACTATGATGTAAGGACAAAAAGCATAAATAATATTAACAATAGCAATGATAAAGTAAGCCAAAATTTGAGTAACTGAAATCCAGTAATGGTCCTAGAGAACAAGTGATAAAACATAGACATAAAGGAGTGCATTCTTCCTTTTGGTAAAAAAAAAAAGTCTAGGGAGGGACTGCACATATTGTATACATTGTCATTCACTGTCTCAATTGGTTTTAATTGATTTTCTTTGTTAAGAGAGGGCTTATTTTCTTTAGAAGGGGAGGGGAAGAGTATATTGTGAAATTTTTATAATACAGAAATCAAAGACTTAGATTAAATGTATTTTTTAAACCCATCTCATTATATTTGGACCAGCATTTTAGCTTATCAAGATCTTAGATACTGTCACTCAAAGTGATAGCTTCCTCTCAGCTTTGTGTCAACAGTTAATATGATAATCAGGCCATTTATGCCTTTTTCCAAGATCTTGATAAAAATGTTCCACAGCACCTGGTCAAGCATAGATGCCTTGAGCAATCAACTGGTTTAAAAAAAACCAGGTTCTTGTATCCCAGGATGAGGACCCCCCCACCATGCTACAGGGATCTCCTTATGAATAAATCATGTTTTAGACAGCAAAACTATGCTAGTGGGAAACCTCAACCTTCCCCTCTCTGATAAATCTAACCTCAAAATAAACAAGAAAGTTAAGGAGTTGAATAGAATTTTAGAAAAGATAGATATGCTAAGAACAATTCATGTTTTCTCTTATGGTCCAGTCATAAAACATTCCCTGTTCTTACCTAACTATATTCTTCATCTAGTTTGCCTCTATCTTTTCTACAAAGACACTTGTGACAAGTTGAGTGTGTGAGCCCAAGAGAAGTTGTATTGATCTGGTGGGCCACATGGGAAACACTTATTAGTTAGGACTTTGGGGGCCCCAGGACAAAAACTGCAGAGTTGAAAGAGTTTCTAATCATAGGAGAAGCAGGTTTTCATGCAAATTAATTAACCAGCAAGGAGTTGTTCACCAGGTGACCCTCTTCTCCAGCCATCGGTTAAGGCAGGTCTCTGATGCTTAAATACATAATCCCCCCCTTCCTCAACCACAGTGTGGCTTTCCAGGGTTTCTTCACTAACCAGATTCAAAATTGAGTCTGAGAGAAAAAAGAAAATAGAACAATTCTCTAAACTATGAGAATGATAGAAATCTTGCAATTTTAGTAAATTACTTTGCTTTGAGATATTTGTACCGACTATTGAAGGACAACACGTTGGTGGAGTTTTGTGTAGGATATATTTTATTGACATTTACAGGAACCTATGGGGGGGGGCGGGGAGGATGGTTATTTTCAACAGGAGAGTTAACTCCAACTGGAATGCTCTAAACTGGATTCCCTTCTATCACTAGACTGGTTCACTATCTAACTGAGCAACTTCTGAAATTTCTCCCACTTTTTAAAACCCAAAAGGTCATGGTCAGGGTGTTTGGTTAGCCAATCATGAAGTTCCTTTTTATGTGGGATTAAAGACAAATTCTAACTTGATAAAAGGATCTCAGGGTATAGATAATCTTGTTTCTACATTTGAAAAATCCAGTCAGTTTTATTGATTAATTGAGGAGGGATATGGAGCTCCCTCCCTCAAGAGTTCATGAAAGTCTTTCCAGGTTTTTTTGAATCTACGCCTCTCATACAACAATATTCTGTTATATTAATATTTCATAAGTTGTTTGTTCGGTAATTTGAGTGACATCCAAATTCTTTGTGATTTCATTTGGGGTATTCTTGGAAAAAAGGTGGTTTGCCATTTCCTTCTCCAGCTCATTTTACAGATGAGGAAAGTTAGGCAAACAGGGTTAAGTGACTTGCTCAGAGTCACACAGCTAGTCAGTGTTTGAGACCAGATTTGAACTCATGAAGATGAGTGCTTCTGATTCTATCCTGCTCTATCCACTTCACCACGTAACTGCCTAGCTACAATCATAAATTGTAGTTTCCAGTTTTTTGTCACAATAAAAATGACTGCTATAAATATTTTCGTAGATGGGGGTCTCCTCTCTCTCTCTCTACCCCTCCTTTCCTCACTCTCCCTCTCCTTCTCTGCCTCTTTACTATCTATTTCCTCCTATAACTCATTCAACTTCTTCAAAAATTTAGATGCTATACCATTTAGTGCATATATGCTTAATATTGATAGAAATTCATTATCTATACCTTTCCTTCCTTATCTCTTTTAATTAGCTCTGTTTTTGCTTCTGCTTTGTTTGAGATCATGATTGCTACCCCTGCTCTCTTTGCTTCAGCTGAAGCATAATCAGTTCTGCTCCAGACCCTTACCTTTACCCTGTATTTCTCTGCTTCAAATGTGTTTTTTGTAAACAACATATCACAGGATTCTGTTTTTTAATACATTCTGCTGTCTTTCAGTCTATGGGTGAGTTCATCCCATTCACATGTATATCTATGATAACTAATTGTGTATTTCCCTCCATGCTATTTTTCCCTTGCTTACCTTACTCCTTCCCTCTGTTACCCCCCATCCTTTCCTTCTTCACAAATATTTTACTTCTGATCATTGCCTTCCCCAGTCTCCCCTCCCTTTTATCAGTTCCACCTACCCCTTCTATTATCCCTGTCCCTTCTTACTTCCTTATACAATACAATAGATTTCTGTATCCAACTGAGCATGTATGTTATTCCCTCTTTGAGCTAATTTTGATGAGAGTAAGGTTTGAGCTTTACCCACCACTTCTATCCCCATCTTCACCTCCATTATAATTATAATCTCTCTTTCATGCCTCTTTTATGTGGGATCATTTAACCCCATTCAATCTTCCCCCTCCTTCAGTGCAATTTTTTCTCACCCTTTTATTTTGTTTTTTTTGGGGGGGGTATCATCTGTATCAGCAATGCCATTAAATCCCATAACCCTTACATCATCCCATCAAAGTCACCTTATATCTACACCCTCTGTCCATATATACTCCTTCTAATTGCTCTTGTAGTAATAAAGTTCTTAAGAGTCACAAATATTATCTTGCTATATCGAAATATAAACAGTTTAATCTCAATTGAATTTCTTATATTTTCTCTCTCTTGTTTCTTTTTTACCTTTTTATGTTTTCCATGAGTCTTGTATTTGGAGGTCACATTTTTTATTCAGTCCTGGTCTTTTAATTAGGAATGCTTGAAAGTCCTCTATTTCTTTCTTTCTTTTTTTTTTTTTGACTTTTTGTAGGGCAATTGGGGTTAAGTGATTTGTCCAAGGTCACATAGCTAGTTTTTATGTTAAGTGTCTGAGGCCAGAAACTCCTCTATTTCAATAAATTTCAATTTTCACCCTGGAAGATTATATTCAATTTTGATGGATAGGTGATTCTTGGTTGTAATCCTAACTCCTTTGCCTTCAGGTATATCATATTCCAAGCTGTCCAGTTTCTCAATATGGAAGCTGCCAAATCCTGTGTAAACCTGACTATAGTTCCACGATATTTGATTTTTTTTCTTTTTGGCTGCTTGCAATACTTATTCCTTGATCGGTGAGTTCCTTGCAATTGGGCTATGATGTTTCTGAGAGTTTTTATTTGGGGATCTCTTTCAGGCGGTGATCAGTGGATTCTTTTCATTTCTATTTTACCTTCTGATTCTAACATATCAAAGCAGTTTTCTTTGATAATTTCTTGAAAGATGTTATCTAAGCTTTTTTGTGGGGTTTTTTTATTATTAATTTGTTTATTTACTTTTAGTTTACAAGATTCTAATTCCACAATTCCTTGAATTTCACATTCTGTCTCCCTCCCTCCTCTCTCCCCCCCACATTTTTTTTTTAATCATGACTTTCAGGTAGTCCAATAATTCTTATATGATCTCTCTTGGATCTGTTTTCTAGGTCAGTTGTTGTTGAGAGATTTCACTTTATCTTCTTTTTTTTTTTAACTTTTTGGACTTTGTTTTATCTTATCTTGATGTTTCAGAGTCATTAGCTTCCATTTGCTCAATTCTAATTTTTAAGGAATAATTTTCTTCAATGAGCTTCTTGTATTTCCTTTTCCATTTGACCAATTCTATTTTTTAGGGAATTATTTTCCTTGGTAAATTTTTGTATATCTTTTCTCATGCTGAATATTCACTCTTTTTCCCCTGATTTTCTTTCATTATTCTCATTTCTTTTCCTAATTTTAATTCTTTTTAAGTTCTTCCAGGAAGTCTTTTCTGACATGAAACTAAATTACATTTTTCTTTGAGGCTTTTAATGTGTAGCCATTTTGACATTATTGTCCTCTTCTAAATTTATACCTTGATCCTCCCTGTCACCATAGTGACTTTCTTTGGTCAAGTTCTTTTTCTGTTTGTTTGGTTTTTGTTTCATTTTTCCTGCCCTTTTTTTTTGTGATGGTGTTTCTATGTGAGAGTTGGACTCTGGTCCTGCATTGACCCAAACTTTTCATGCTGGGGCTCAGGTTCTTACTGCTTACTTTCATGGGAGGGTAGGTTAGCCTTCTGGCTTGTAATGGGGCAGGGCAGGTTGGGGGAGCAGAGTCTCTCTTTTGGCCTCTTCTTGGGGGTGAGGTTTAGCTGCTGGCCTGCCCTAGGTGTGGGGCCTTTTTGCTGGGTTGGTATTATGACAGTCTTTCTGGTGGCTGGCCCTGGAGGAGGGACCTTGTTGCTGGTCTGCTCCAGGGGTGGGCCCTGCTGCTGAATTGCTATGGAAACAGGGTCTTTCTGCTGGTAGGCCCCAGGAGTGGGTCTCACTGTTGGCCAGCTCCAGGGTGAGACTTCACTGCCAATCAGCAATGAGGTCAAGGCCTCACTGGTGGCTAGTGTTGGGAGTGGAGTTTCTGGTGGTGGCTATGCTGATCAGACTGGTCACTTTGCCTAGGGGTCTGCTGGTTTGCAGGAGTGTGAGGCCTTGCTGGTGGATTACCCTAGTTTGGGAGCCTTGCTGTAGACCCCCTGCTGTGAGGCTGGCTGCTGCTGCTGCTGTTGCTCTTGGATCTTGCTCTCCTCCCACCCCAATGAGATAGACCTTTCCTGGAGGGTTGGCAGGCTGCTTCTCTGCTCCTAGATCAATTCTGAGGTGGTTTTCTAGTTGTTTGGAGGGGAATTTGGGAGGGTTTCAGAGGGTTCCTTCCTCACTATGCCATCTTGGTACTGTAAGTCCCATCCTTATGCTTTTTAGAATTTTCAACATAGGGACAATTAGATGGTGCAGTGGATAGAGCACTGGCCCTGTAGTCAGAAGGACCTGAATTCAAATCCAGACTCGGACATTTACTTGTTGTGTGACCCTGGGCAAATCACTTGACCTGGATTGCATCAACAACAACAAAAAAGAATTTTTAACATAAAGGAGTATTGTATTTTGTCCAAAAGCCTTTCTTGAATCTATTGATATAATTATATGATTTTATGGTATTAATTTTATTATGTTTTATTATTATATTATATTATTATGCTTATAGTTTTCCTAACTTGGAATCAACTCTGAATTTAATGGTATAAATATAATCTGTTCATCATGTGTAATTTTTTTTAACAAGATGTATTTTTTATATTTTATTCTATATTTTTGCATTGATATTTATTAGAGATAGTAGTCTATAGCTTTTCTTTTTCTGCTTTATCACTATCTGCTTTAGGTATATTTTTTCTTTTTTTTTTTAAGCAATTGGGGTTAAGTAACTTGCTCAGGGTTACACAGCCAGTTATTTCTGGGTGTGGTGCTAAGTATCAGAGCTCAGATTCGATCCCAGGTCATCCTGACTCTGGGGCTGGTGCTCTTACTCACTGAGCCACCTGGCCGCCCCAGGTATATTTTTTTATCTCATAGAAGTAGTCTAGTAGAATCCCTTATCCCTCTATTCTTGTAAACAATATATGTAATATTGGAACTAATTGTTTATTGAAAATTTAATAAAATTTACTTGCAAATGTATCTGATCCTGTTTATTTTTCCCTGCTTTGGAAATTTCTTTAAAATTTCTTTCTCTGAGATTATCTTGTTCAATTAATCTAGGTATTTTACATTTTTCTAAATATTCATTTATTTCATTTACCAATATTTGGAGCATATAATTGAGCTTAATAATGTCTTTTATTTCCTCTTCATTTGTTGTAAATTTGCCTTTTCTTCTTTTTTATTTTGGTAACTAGGTTTTTCTTACTTTATTAGTCTTAAAAAAAAAACCCAGCTCTACAATTAGGAAAACATTATACATGATAATAGCAATATTGTTTGACAATAAATTTTGATAGACTTAGCTCTTTTCAGCATTGCAATGATGTAAGACAATTCCAAAACTCTCATGATGGAAAATGCTATCCACATTCAGAGAAAGAACTATGGAGTCTGAATGCCAATTGAAACATAGTATTTTTCCCTTTTTATTTTTTTTTCTCGTGGTTTTTCCCTTTGATTCTAATTCTTCTTTACAACATGACTAATGTGGAAAGATGTTTAATATGATTGTACATGTATGGTCTATATCAGATTGCACACTGTTTTGGGGAGGGAGAAGGGGAAGGAAGGGGAGAAAGTTTAAAATTCAAAATCTTATAAAAGTGAATGTTGAAAACTAAAAATAAAAAAAAGTCTTTAGTTTTATTTATCAAATCTATAGAATTTTTTTGCTTTCAATTTTGTTGAGCTCTTCTTTGATCTTTATAATTTATATTTTTGTTTAGTTGGAATTTTTGCTTTTCTAGTTTCTTTAAAACAAATGTTGCAAGTCCAATTGATCTATTCTTTCTCTTTTATTAATAAAAGTATGCAGTAATATACATTTCCCCCTAAAGATTGTTTTGGCTACATTCCCAATTTTTTGTATGTTGTCTCATTGTTACCATTTTCTTTGCTGAAATTTTCTATGGTTTCTATGATTTGTTCTTTGGCCCAGAAATTCTCTAGTATTTAATTATGTTGTGTCCTTTTAAGTTTAAATTCCTTTATCACATGCTTTTTACTGGTTATAATTTATATTGTATTGTGATCAGTATGTTTAATATTTCTGTATAGTTTTGTGATATTTTTATGTCCTAGCATAGTCATTTTTTGTATGCAACAATTATATATATTCTTTTCCATTCCTAGTCACTAATTGCCACAGATCTATATGTCTAACTTTTCTAAAATTCTACTAAATTTTATCTTATCTTTTTTTTTTTTTTTTTGCTCTTTGGAGGAAGAAGGCAGGGCAATTGGGGTTAAGTGACTTGCCCAAGGTCACACAGCTAGTAAGTGTTAAGTGTCTGAGGCTGGATTTGAACTCAGGTGCTCCTGACTCCAGGGTCAGTGCTCTCTATTCACTGTGCCACCTAGCCACCCCAATCTTATCTTAAAAAAAATTTCTCCAGATTATGAAAGGGGCACATAAAAATCTTTATTTTAGTTTTACTGTCTATTTCTCCCCATAATTTGATTCACTTTTCATTGAACTACTCAAATACTTTGCCATTTGAAGCATATATTAAGAATTTATATTATTTCATTATTTACAGTTCCCTTAAGCATAATGTAGTTTCCTTGTTTATCTTTTTTAAACAAATCTATTTTTATTGTTGCCTTGTCTGAAATCACGGTTGCTGCTCTTGCTTTTAAAAATCTCACCTGAAACATCATAAATTCTGCTCCAGTCAATTTATCAATCAGTAAACCTCTTTTTATTCAGTGCCCATGACATTTTAAAAGCTGGAAATACAAAAAGAGGCCAAAGGCAATCCCTCATTTTAACTGCGTGAATCTTTTTATTTCAAATGTAAACAGCATATTTATTTCTTGTAAACAGCATATTGTTAGAGTCTGATTTCTGATATGTTTTACTATTCTCCTGTTTCGTAGGTGAGTTCATCTCATTCTCATTAATAGTTATGGTTAATTCTGTATGTTCCTCCATTAGATTACTTACATTTTCTTCTCTTTTCTCCCTAGATTTCTCTGAAACTGCTCCTTTCATAATTTCCTATTGGGCAGTAGCATGCTGTTGTAAATTCTTTTAATAAATAGATCCTTTTTTCTTTTCTTTGATGCCTTTCGGGTATAGAAATAGTAGTGGTATTATTGCATCAAAGGGTATGAATAATGTATTGCCTTTCTGGATACTTCTTTCCATACCGCTTGGAAAAATTAACAGCTCCAACAAAAGTGCATTAGTATACTTGTTCTCCTATAGCCCCTCCAACATTGCTAATTTTTTTTATGTCATTTTTTGCCAATATAATGTGGTAAGGTGGAACCTACTGTGAGTTTCCATCTCATAGCCTTTCTAATTTGCCTTTCTCCTATTATCACTGATTTGGAGCATTTTTTTTCTTGTGGATATTGATAGTTTGTTTCTCTTCAGATGATTTTAGATTGGGATGCTTCTTTGAAATTTAAGTACTAACAAGGTTTTTCCACTTTGTTGATTGTAGCAGCAAGCACCCCAAGCGACCTCAGGGTTTGCTGCCAACACAGGTTCTTGGATCTGCTTTGATAAAGGAAAGCAACTCAAAATGGGTTAACAAGCTTACTTTAATCAGTCAGACATATATCGTTTACCTTGTTCAGGGGAAAAAGGTCAGCACCCCGAACTTCAAAGTATACAGGCAGAAGTATCAAGACAGAAACAGATCAAGTAGACAGCTTTCCAAACTGTCCAGCCATTACATCCATACCCAATCAACATCTGGGTTTCAACATCTGGGTTTTTCAAAGGGGGGGGGGGCCTCCAGACAACGGCTTCCCAGAATCCATATCAAATCACAGAACACTTCTCAAAGTGAGCCCCCCAAAACAAAGATACACATCAGGGCTTATATAGCCTTCTCCTGGCTCAGAGAATATAACAACCTTTTGGACCCACTGGCCAATCAAAAAGTATCTACTGAAAAACAAGCCTCCCACCCCAGTCTCCGGGTGCACTTTAGCCTAGGGGCAGGGAAGATCTTTAAATTTGCATTTCCATTACATTGATACCAAGGGCTTCAGACTAGTACACTGAGAAAATATGATTTTCCACTATTTCTAAAAGAAGGAGCAGAGGGACTTGGGATCTTCCATGAAGGTAATTTTCATCCCTGGTCCAATCTTCTTTTCCCAATTCTAGACCTATAGACTTTAGCTTCTACATCTAAAAACTGCATTCTCTCTCTCTCTCTCTCTCTGTCAGAAGGGAGAAGGCAAGGCAATTGAGGTTAAGTGACTTCCCCAAGGTCACGCAGCTAATAAAGTATATCAAGTGTTTGAGGTCACATTAGAACTCAGGTCCTTCTGACTTCAGGGCCAGTGCTGTATTCATTGCTCCACCTACCTGCCCCCAAAACTGCATTCTCTATGTGAGCATATCCAAACAACATATGACTACTTTCTCTACAGTCATAATAGAAGACATATCTGCCCTTCTTGTGGTCTCCTGGCAACACTGCGTATCACTCTAGCTGGCATGATTTTGTCCACAGTTCCTTCTCTCACCAGATTTTCTACAGTCTTTGGTCCTCAAATGTGCATCTACACTGGGATTTCCTTGCCTGCTTCCATGACCCATTCACAAGAGGGTAGCTAGGTGAGGCTGGGTCTTCCCAGGGCAAGTGCCCTTAGGAAGCTTTTTACTCACACTCCATCTTGCAAATTGTGTCCATCAACTATGTGAAACATGGTGGAGGCTAATGCAGTTCAGTATCAACTAGATTCTGTTTTACTTCTGGGTTCTGTATCAAGCCATGGAAGTAACCGTTCTGCTCTAAACCCATCTGCTTCCTCAGGCTTTGCCACTCTCTTCTGCTTGCTGTGGCAAACCACTGACCCCAAATTCTCTCTCCAGTTTTTGCAAACAGGTTTGCCATCTGAGTCCAGGATGGGTATCTTTCAAGCTCTCTGCAAGTCCAAAAGCTGACCCTATGAAGTATTCCATGAAGGTGCTCAATCTTTTTAACTCAGAGACCTGCCTATTCCATGATGACTCAACTTTCCATGTTTGTTTCTACAAAAATACATGCTAGTTTTTCATAGAAGATTCCTACCTCCATTTAGGAGTCCCTCTCTAATGATGCATTTCATTAATTAGCACACTCAGACTATCAAATATTTTGGTTAATATTGTTTATAAATAAAATATTTAAAACAAAGGTAAATATCTTTCTCCTGTGCCAAAAGGGAAAGGTTTCAGGCTACTGGAAATGCACATAGGAAGAAAGGAGATATAGAATTGTAGTTTGGGGAGTGTGTGTGTGTGTGTGTGTGTGTGTGTGTGTGTGTGTGTGAGGTGGGGGGTGCACAGCAAGACAGGATCTGGCCAGAAATTCCTTGTGCCCAATTGGCCCATACAGCCTCACTTGCCTTCTCCCAGTTCACAAAGCTTCTTGTAGCCTCACATTCTCCAGCTCTATGCATCTTCTGTATGTCTTGTCAGGAGCTGGGTTTAGGTCTAAGTTCTGCCTTTTGCAGAATTGACTTTTAAAAGCTACCTTGAAGTGTAGCTAATTGTTGTTTGATGCTTCCTTTCCAATTCACTCAAGGGATATGTTGCAGTTTAATAACTGCTTATCATGTTTACAATGAGTTTAATAACATATAATTGTCTCTTTTATGTGATTAGGTCCTTTCAAAGACTAATACCATGACGCTTAGATAAAGGCACAGGTAGAATGCTTATCACATTTACAAATGAAAAAAAAAAAGGGTGGGGGGGGCAGGGGTACTCTTCTCTCTAGGTTTCCAAGACCCTGCTCTCTCCTCGTTCTCTTCCTACCCATCTGACTGTTCCTCTTCAATTTGCTTTGCTGGATCTTCTCCCAGGTCACGCCCACCAACTACAGGTGTCTCAATGGGTTCCATCCTGGGCCCTCTTCTCTTCTCCCTCTGTACTACTTCACTTGGTGATCTTATTAACTCTTGTGGATTCAATTATCTCTGTGCTGATAATTCTCAGATCTCCTGATGCTGCCCCAACCTCTCTGCTGACGTCTCATCTCCAACTGCCTGCTGGCCATCTCAAACTGTGTCTCCCATATATGTTAAACTCGACAAGTCCCAAACTGAATTTATTATCTTTCCCTTGTACCTCCCCCCCTTTCAAACCTCTCACTTACTACTGAGAGGACCGCCATCCTCGCAATCCCCTACGCTTGAAACCCAGGTGACATTTTTGATGCCTCTCTCTCTCTCACCCCCCATATCCAGTCTGTGGCCACAGTCTGTTAATTTTACCTCCATAACAACTCTCAAATACCACCTCTCCTTCTCTCCTCTGACATTGCCACCACTCTGGTGCAGGATCTCATCTCCTCACACAGGAAATACTGTAATAGTACATTGATTTGTCTCTGCAACACAAGTCTTTCCCTATTGCAGTCTATCCACTTAGATCTCAAAGCAATCTTCCTGAAGTGCAAGACTGATCATGTTACCCCACAACTCAGTAAACTCCAGTAGCAGCCTATCACCTCCAGGATCAGTACAAAATTCTCTGTTCAGCATTCAAAGCGCTTCCTAACCTGGCCCCCAGCCTTTCCAGTTTTCTTACACCTTACACATCCCCACTTACTCTTGGATCCTTGGAACATTGAACTCCTTACTGCTCCTCACACAGGACACCTAATCTCTCAACTCTCTGCCTTTTCACTGGCCGTCTTCCATATCTGGAATTCAATCCTTCCTCACATCTTGCCTCCTAGCTCCCCTGGCTGCCTTGAAATCCTAGTTAAAATCTCACCTTCTTCAATAAAGGTGTCAAACACACAGGTCAAGTATGCCCCACACTCTCAAGTGTTGCAGGATTAAAATGTAATTAAAATCAATTGAAATGCAGTTGGCAAATATTTAACAAAATAAATAACAATACACTAAAACACAGATAATATTACATTTCAAAACTAAGTCAATATGTAACCTGCAGGGATCCTTATGAACAGGTTAGTGGCACCTATTTTCTATTTCAGTTTGACATTACTTCTACAGGAAGCCTCATTCTAATGTCTTCCCTCTATTATTTCTCATTTATCCTGTACATAACTTGTTTTTTTTTACACTGTTGTTTGCATGTCGTCCTTCCCCCTCCCCCCCCCCCCCCCCCCCCGTCATCACACTGTGAGCTCCTGGAGAGCAGGAACTGTCTTAGGGCTTTCTTTGTGTCTCTAGG
Source organism: Petaurus breviceps papuanus (assembly GCF_028583685.1). Taxonomy (NCBI): domain Eukaryota; kingdom Metazoa; phylum Chordata; class Mammalia; order Diprotodontia; family Petauridae; genus Petaurus; species Petaurus breviceps. Next base: position 1,111,026 of record NW_027185755.1, on the reverse strand, counting down.
GCTTAGCTCAGTAACTAGAACACAGTAGGGACTTAAACGTTTGCTTGGCTGACTGATAGAATTTTAATACAGATAAATCCTATAGCTGGGTTGAAAAAAAAAATCAACTTGACAAGTATAGTTTGGAGAAGGCTGAAAGATTACCGCGTAATATGGCAGCCAAAAAGATTAATTCCATCTTAGGCTGCATAGAGAAATGAGCAGCTTTTGGAAGTAAGGTGACTGTCCTGTTGCACAGAGCACATGTGGAGTATTGCGTTCCCGTCTAGGTACCACATTTTACAAAAGGTACTGATAAGCTGGATATGATCCAGAGTGGAACTGGTATAATGAAAGATTAGGTCCAAGGAATGGGGATTTTAGCCTAGAAAAGATTCGGGGGGTGGGGGAACGGGACAGGACACCTCCCTTCTAGTATTTGAAGGGCTGTTACTTGGAAAAAGGATAAGCCTTGCCCTGTTTAGCTCCCAACGGGGATAAACTGCAGAGAGCAATTCAAGCTTGCCAGAAGGAAAAACTTCCTAACAGTTAAGAGCGATCCCAAAGCAGCGAGAGCGGCTGCCTGCCCCTGGATGGAGAATCGTCCCACCCCCGCGCTCTTCCAGCTGGGATGGATGGGCACTTGTTGCCAAAGGTCGTGCTGCAAAGAGGGCTGGACCAAGCGCCCCAGAGGTCCTCACCAGCTCCGAGACGTGGTTGCTGTTGCTTCAAGAACGGGGGGAGGTAGGCAGTGAAGAAAGGCAGCAGTTGCCATGGTAACGAGGCCCCAGAGTTACATCAGTGGGGGAAGGGGAGAAAGAAAGTACAGAATGTGCGCGTCTGCGCACAGAGCTCCCCGGCTTTTCGTCGTGCCCAGGAGAACCAAGGACTACGTTTCCCAAGAAGCTCCGCGCTATGCATCTACTGGATGACCTCACGGGGAGGGGGAATGCCTGGGTCTGTAGCGCGCAGGGAATCCATAGCTTAATGAATAATTAATGACGCGCAAATGGCTTTTGAAATCGCACCAAGAGTCTGGGAGGGAGGGGGAAGGGGCCAAGAGGACCCAGAAAAGGGACTGAACTTTCTAGAGACGCGGACGTATTAGCGCAGTCTGTGAGGGGTGTAATCGCTCAGAATCATTTCCAAAGCTGGATG
>NW_027185755.1:1099932-1109789 GCF_028583685.1 Petaurus breviceps papuanus | reverse complement strand
GGGTTGGGCACGCGAAGCGCTGGGCGGTTGTCATGACGACGGGGCAATCACTTCCGGATCCGGCCATGGGGAATGCTGGGGAATGCTGGGGGAGGATCTCCAGTGCCCTACTTCTTAGCCGGTTTGGTGGAGGGTTTGTAGAGCCGGCAGTCGGAAATCCAGCCAGTCTGCAAGGATCTTCTCACGCGACTCGACCACGCATCGCGCTGCCCAGCCCTGGCCATGACGACCCTGGTGAGTGAATGGGAGGGCTGCCTGTGTGAGCGTTCAAGAGGGAGTGTGACTGTGTGACCGTGGTGGGTGGGAGCGGCTTGGAGGGCCCCTAGAGGGGCGCCCCCGCCGCCGCCTGTCTGTGAGTGTGCAACAGTGTGTCTGTACTGTGAACCCGAGTGTGAGGTATGGGGTGCCTGTGTGCATGTACGTGTGAACCCGGCGAGTGGAAAGCATGGGGTGCCTGTGTGGGAGTGCAAATGGGTGTGTGTGTCTGTACGTGTGAACGCGCTAATGGGAGGCATGGGGTGCCTGTGTGCAAATGGGTGTGTGTCTGTACGTGTGAAAACCCGGTGAGTGGGAGGCATGGGATAGGTGTGTGTGTGTGTGTGCGCGCGTGTGCACACCGCTAACCCCGTGAGTGACAGTGGCTTCTGGTACCCACCTGTGTCTCTGCATGAAGGAGTAGGGGAGTGGGAGGATTGTCAGTGTGTGTAGATGTGTGCCCCGGCTGTCATACCAGCATTTACATCATTTACATGTCATCTTCCCTCCCAATGTCTGAGCCCTTGTGTCTGCCACCCTGTGCGTGCGCATGCGTGTGTACATACACCTGTACTTATGGGGTTGCCAGCCTCCCTGAGAGTGCTAGCAGATCTGTGTATTTGTGAGTGCATCCCACAGTGTGTGCCAATGCACTTGGCTCTGATGCTGTGCCTGGGGGTATTTTTACAAGCATTGGCACCCGTGCCTATGTACATTTCTGTTTTTAACTGTTAGATGTGTGTCACTATATGAAGCCTTGTGTTTTAAAGTGTTTCTCATAATTGTTGCCCAATTCTCTATGATTTAGTGTTTCCCTGTCTTTCTCTAGGGGACCAGCAGCCAGACTGTGACTGAATATGTTGTTCGAGTTCCCAAGTGAGTTCTTTTGGGAGTGTATGGGAGGGGAGGGGATGGGATGGGATGGGATTGGGGTGATGTGATGTGGGGGAAGTTCTCAAATCCCAGCCTCAGCTTCTTTCCTTATCCCCATTTTCCTGCCTTTCCTGGACTGCTACCAATTCTGTTCCTGCAGGAACAACCCCAAGAGGTACAATATCATGGCTTTCAACGCAGCTGACAAAGTCAACTTCTCCACCTGGCACCAGGTAAAATTCTCGTGTCCTGGCCCTGGGCAGGAGCCTCAAGAAAATGGGCAAGGAGGCTCTGAGGTTGGATCAAAAGGTGAGGGTTGGTGGCTTCCAGGCCCAGGGGTATGAGTCCTGCATGGGCAGAAGAAAGGGCACCTTGCTAGCTCTCTTAGTCTCCCCAGTATACATTATGCACGTATTGTATGCTCAGCTTGTCAACTCTACCCTATGGGACATGAAAAAAATATAAGAGAAAGGCCTCCCAGCACAGTGTGTAATTGAGTGCTAGCCTGCTGAAATCATTCATGACAGTAGGAGAACACTGAGGGTCAGTCCTGAAGAAGGCAGAGCAGAGTTTTAGACAGTGGAGGTGAACAGCATGACGCCAGACAAGTCACCCCAGCTTGGGTCTGTGGGAGGTGAGGCAAGGTGTCCCCCAACAATCCTTGCCAGGGGCTCTGGGATGACATGGCTTCCTTCACATCAGGCCAAGATGGAACGGGATCTGAGCAACAAGAAGATCTATCAGGAAGAAGAGATGCCAGAATCTGGGGCCGGCAGCGAGTTTAATAGAAAGCTCCGGGATGAGGCTAGGAGGAAGAAGTATGGCATCATTCTCAAGGCCTTCAAGGCTGAGGACCAGCCCTGGCTACTCAAAGTCAATGGCAAGACAGGAAGGAGGTGAGTGAGGGGGCCTCCTAAGTCTGTCAATGCCTTGAGATTCAGATTTCTGTCCCTGTCCTTGTCCCTGTTGAACTGCAGCCAGGCATTCTGAGGGGAGCAGGCCTTGGATGAGTGACTATGTCTCTGTCCCCTTTCCTCCTGCCTACTGCAGATTCAAAGGAGTAAAGAAGGGTGGAGTGACAGAAAACACGTCCTACTACATCTTTACCCAGTGCCCTGATGGGGCCTTTGAAGCCTTCCCTGTGCACAACTGGTACAACTTCACTCCTGTGGCCCGGCACCGGACACTCACTGCAGAGGAGGCTGAGGAAGAATGGGAAAGGTGAGCATGAGGGAGAAAGGGACACTGCAGGTGAGCAGTCTGCCAGGCATCTGTTAAATCCTTCCTCTGTGCCTGGCACTATACTAAGGGCTCCAGGTGTGAAGAAAGGCCAAGGCAGCTCCTGCCCTCAGGGGAAGGCACATTCCCCTAGGGGAGACAGCATGTGCCCCCAGTGGCTCATACTAGGTATATCTAGCATAGAAGGTCAGCTCCAGGTCTCCAGCTGGCCTAATGCTAGCTTTGTGTCCCTCTAATGAACTTACCATGTCATGGCATGAGTTCTTGTGATCCCTTTATGTCTTTTACCTCCTAGTGACACAGAACCACTTTCCTACACATTCTGGGCCTTGGTCTATTTGGTTTCTTTGTTCAGCAGAGAGAGTGGAGGCCTGAGAGTTTGCCCTAGGTCACAGAGCTAGTAATTGGAAAAAATCTCCTTACTATGTTTGAGATCTTGGGGACTTCTGTCCCTTCACATCTTTTCCTTCAGCTTCCTTAGCTATCAGATGAGGGAGTGGGCCTGGATGGCTTCTGAGTTTGCTTCCAGCTCTAGGTCTGTGACCAAAGGATCCGACTGAATATCACAACCTGGAATCTTACCTTGCTCTCCTGGCTCCCTCTGAAAGACTCTTGCCAGTGCTTCATGGCTTTGGGAGACACGCACACAGCGGTGCAAACAAACTAGACATAAGGCTTGAAGGGAAGGAAGAGAGATCTGAGTTGGGCGTGTGCAGTCAGGGAAGGCTTCCTGGAGGAGGGGTCTGTCCATCCTGGAGACCCTCCATGGGACATACCCCTTGGTTGTAGGAGGAACAAAGTCTTGAACCACTTCAGCATCATGCAGCAGCGTCGCCTGAAGGACCAAGACCACGATGAGGAGGAAGACGAGCATAAAGAGAAGAAGAGCCGGAAGAAGCCCAGTGAGCTGCGGATCCACGACCTGGAGGACGACCTGGAGATGAGCTCTGATGACAGTGATGGCAGTGGGGAGGAGGGTGAGGAGGGGGCTGGGCTGGGGCAGGGTGTGTGCAGGGCAGAGGCCCCCAGGGGGCGGTGGCCAGGACACTGCAGGCCCCGACCTCATCCTGTTCTCCCCAGGGGAGAAGGCCCCCAAGAGCAAGAAGAAGGCAGCACCCTCCAGGGGGGGCAAGAAGAAGAAGAAGAAGGGCTCTGATGATGAGGCCTTTGAGGACAGTGATGACGGGGACTTTGAGGGCCAGGAGGTGGACTACATGTCAGATGGCTCCAGGTGAGGGAGACAGGCCCACTCCTTCCTTTCAGACCTGGAACTCAGGCCACAACCTGCTCACCTGCAGCCTGTTCTTTCCCTTACAGCAGCTCTGAGGAAGAGGCAGTAGGGAAACCCAAGGTGGTTCAGCAGGAGGAGGATGGCCCCAAAGGTAGGTGTGGGCTTGGGAGCAGGACTGTCTCTTACTTTGTGAAGAGGAGGCTGCCCAGTGCAGGCCCGTCCAGCCAGTACTGGTTAAGTGCCGTCCACTGAGGAGAAGAAAGAGGCCCTGCCATGAAGGGGCTTACGTTCTGTTTGGGGGAGAAAACATGTATCCAGAGAGGTGCGAAGGAGATTCACAGTAACTTTAGAAAGGAGAAAGTCAGGGCATGGGCTGGAATGGAAGTGCTAATAATTGTGATCAGAAAAGGTCTCCAATGGGAAGGGTCACTTGAATATTGAACAGTACTGGTCATGCCAGGAGGTGAAAGTCAAGAAGAAGAGGGTTCCTGGCCTGTGGAACAACCTGTTCAGAGGGTCAGCTGTTGTGGCTAAAGAATGGTGAATACAGGGGTGGCCAGGTGGTGCAGTAAATAGAACACTGGCCCTGGAGTCAGGAAGACCTGAGTTCAAATTCGGTCTCAGACACTTGACACACTTACTAGTCGTGTGACTTTGGGCAAGTCACTCAACCCCAACTGCCCTGCAAAAAGCAAAAAAAAAAAAAGAATAGTAAATAGGCCAATATACTTGGGCCATAGAGCTTTTGAAGGGTTATCATGTGAAGTACGTGTGTACACGTGGGTTGGGGCCAGACTGGCAGTGGCTTTCAAGGACAAGCAGGAGCTCCAATTTCAGCCTAGAAATAAGAAAACCCCTGAAGCTCTGAGTCAAGGGAGTGACATGGTTCCCTAGGAACCCTATGAATTAGGGATAGCAATTTGGCAGCTCTCTAAAGGGTGGCTAGAAGAGGGGAGAGATGGAGGCAAGGAGACCAGTGGGGAGGCTGTTGCAGCAGTCCAGGTGAGAAAGGGGGAGGGTCTGAATTAGGAACGGAGAGGAGAACAGTGTGAGAAATAGAATAGACAAGACATGACAACTGAGTGGATGTGAGTGGTGAGAGAGGAAAGTAGAACGTGGGAAGCTTGCGAACCTGGGAGCACTTGAGCTCTTAAAAAGAACTTGGGAAAATGTAAAAAAAAAAACAAAACTAGGGAAGTTAGAAAGAGGAAGTGGGTTTTTGGTCAGGGCTGTGAAGAGTTCTAGTGTAGTCAGATTGAGTTGGAGATGAATGTGCAGCATCCAGTTGGAAACAGAAAAAGGCAGCTGTGTTTAACAATTAAGAGATCACTGGTGACCTTGGTGAAAGTGGTTGCAAAGTTGAGTCATTTTGACTTCCTAAAGTCAAGGCATCTGAGAAGGGACTGGCAGGTGAGGAAGTCTGTGAGGAAGGTTGGGAAAGGGAGGAAAGAGACGCAGGCCTGAAGCTGGAGAGGATGGTCAGGTCCATTGAAGGTGCTTGGAGATTGGGCTAGATCTAGGTGTGTTTGTAGGCAGCAGGGAAGGAGAGCCAGTGGCTGAGGAGAGAGAGCAGGCTGGGGTCACTGCCCCAGCAGAGAGCTCTTACTTCCCTCCCAGGCATTGATGAACAGAGTGAAAGCAGTGAAGAGAGTGAGGAGGAAAAACCCCCAGAGGAGGAGGAGAAGGAGGAGGAAGATAAGAAGGGACCTACCCCACAGGAGAAGAAGAGGAGGAAAGGTGAGTGTGGTTGGGGAGAAGTCATTTGCCTGGCATTCGAGGCCCAAGCTGCCTCTCCCTCCAGCTTTGTTTCCTCTTCCTTTTCTAGATGCCATCTGTGGGTAACAGGGGCACCTTCCCTTCTGGTACCTGCACTCACTGCTGCCCTTGTCCTTTTAGCTGCTTGGGAAAATGCCCTTTGCTCCCAGTCTAGTCTTTGGAGGCCACTTCAGTCCCTCTGCCTCCCCCAGCAGCCCTCCCTTGAGGAGCTCCAGCTCCCAAGAACCTCTGCCTCCAGCTTTTACTGGCTAGGGCCAGCAATAGCAATGAGCTCAGTTTCCCACATTTATTCAGGCTAATGCTCATTGAAGACAACTGTTGATTCTTTACATGCCGGAGTCTGGGGCTAGCTAGACTAGACTAGACTAGCTTCCAGAGGGCAGCCTGGCATGGGCCATGTTTGTTGGGGAGTGAGGGAAGAGGGAGCTTGGGGGTGGGGAGGGCACTGGGTTCAGGCTCCTTTTTGCCTCCTCAGGAGACAGCAGTGAGGAGTCAGACACCTCTGAGGAGAGTGACATTGATAACGAGGCATCCTCAGCCCTCTTCATGGCAGTGAGTATGGCCCAGTGGGACACAAGTGGCCTGGCCCAGGCAGAGGCTGGCTTGTCTGTCTTTTCCCTTGGCTCACTGTCCCCTTCCCCATGCCATTTCTTCAGAAGAAGAAGACTCCCCCCAAAAGGGAACGGAAGGCCTCAGGCAGCAGCTCCAGGGGAGACAGCCGCCCAAGCACACCCAGCGTGGACAGTGGCAGCACGTCCTCCACCCTTCGGGCAGCTGCCAACAAGCTGGAACAAGGTGAGATGGGGCCCATGTCCCTTTGTGGGGCTGGTTCTGCCCCCATTTGTCTCTTCTGACAGTCCTGGCAGGTGTCTTCACACCTGGAACTTCACCTTTTCAGAACTTTCCTAGCTTTTCTCTCAGGGCAGGTTCTGTTATCCCCATGTGAGGGCAGAGGCTGAGGCCCAGAAGACAGCAAGGGAGAGGCCAGACTTACCCAGGGCCTGGACTAGACACAGCTTGTCTAGGGCTCTTCCTTCTCCTGGGGCTACCTCCAAGCCCCCAAAGCTCCCCTGGTTTCATGTTCCTGTGGGAGGTGCAGGGCTTGTGCCCAGACCTGGGAAGGGGACAGTCCCACTGTACTCTGCCACTGCAATATTGTGTTTGGCTCTGGGCCACATCTTGTGGAGAACATTGACGTTGTGTGAACACAGCCCGAGGAAGATGGGGTAGGGTGGTATAGGTCCTGGAAACAAAGTCCTGCAGGAATCAGATAAGGACCCTGAGGCCCAGAGAGGTTCTCTAAACATCTGACTCCTGATTCTCTAATTCCAAATGAGTCTTCAGAGAGGGGCCAGAAGACCACTTAGGGAGGAGTACTGAAGAGGGGATTTCTGTTCAGGGGCAGACAAGCCTGATCCTTGAGAGACCCCTCCAGCTCTGACGTGGTTTTGATGGTTTGATGCAGGGAAGCGCCAGACTGGACCCAGTGACACACCTGCTGCCAAACGCCTGAGGTTGGATGCTGGACCCCAGAGCATCTCAGGGAAATCCACCCCCCAGCCCCAGTCCGGCAAATCCACACCCAGCAGTGGGTGAGTGAGTAGTGATTTCTGGGGCCTGGGGGCCGGGTCAGACAGGAGAACCGCAGAGCCCTGACATTGGTGTTTCTCTCCACAGTGACGTGCAGGTGACAGAGGATGCAGTGAGACGCTACCTGACCCGAAAGCCCATGACCACCAAAGACTTGCTGAAGAAGTTCCAGACCAAGAAGACAGGGCTGAGCAGTGACCAGACAGTCAACGTGCTGGCCCAGATCTTGAAGCGCCTCAACCCTGAGCGCAAGATGATCAATGACAAGATGCACTTCTCCCTCAAGGAGTGAGGCCCATGCCCAGCATGGACACGGGAGACCTCCAGACTTGCCACTCCACCCCCTGGGCAGGAATAAAAGCTGCTTGGGGTTTTTCTCTCAGCCTCTGTGTGACTTCTTGGGTTGGGGAGACCAGGACTCACAGGATTATAGTCAGACTGGCCTGAGACCATCTAGTCCAACTCCCTGACTCTACAGATAGGGCAACTGAGACCCACAGAAGGAAATGAACTGGTCTAGTATCACACAGGGAGTAAGCAGAGCTCAGACCTTGTGACTAAATCCAGTGCCCCCCTTCCTTGTCCCCCCAGGGATAACCTTCCATCAGGGGATTTAGTCTTGAGTCCAGGTATAGAAACTTCCTCTCCCTACACTGTGCTTGGCTGCTGCTGGGAATGTCTGGGATGTCAGGCTAACTCTGGGGAAATTCCTGGCATTCCCAGGAGAAGACTCTCCTCTTCCCCATCTCCTCACCCTTACCTTATATGGGAACATCCAGGTGGGCTCTTCTGACCCCCTTTCTCACCTGATCCCCCACCCACTCCTGAACACAGGCCCTGCTTTCAGGGAGTGGGGTTGGACAGCTTGGTTCTCTTCCTAGTAACTGGGAGTCTGAAGGGCCAGGGGGCATCCCCAGCTGTCACTCTGCCTTCCCCTCAGACAGTTGTGGAAGAGCACCAAGTTCCCTGGTGTAATCTCTGGCTCAGTGGTGAAGGGAAAATGTGGAGCTCTGATGGGGTGTTTCCTGTTTTGATGTTGGAGCAGCCAGGCCCGGAGACAGGGGCATGATGCCTTAATCCCCCTGCTCAAGTTGGAGCCTGGAACCTAGGAAGGTTTGAGGAGGGATTTCCCATCATCTGTTGAACATGTGGTCTTTCTACTCCACCCCACCTCTCCCCCAACATTTGCTTTTCTCCTTCACATATCTGGGGTTCCAATTTTCCCTCCTTGAGAAAATAAAGGAGAATCAGTAAAGAGTGACTTCTTTTGGGCTAAGCGTTAGGTTAGTGGTGGGAAGGAACTTCCCTCTGACATTCCTTGTTCTACCTTAATTTTTTTGCTTTCTAATTGTGGGGGGACCTCTTCCAACCTGAATTTTAGATAGCCAAGGGCTGCCTCTTGACTCTGGTCCCACTAGTAAGGAGTAGGGAGAATTCAGCGGCTAAATTTCCTTTTGGAGCTTACACTCACATGATTTAGGGGGTATTAGAAAGAAGGTTGAGACTAGTGTGGACAAACCTTTATCCCCATCATGATGCTGGAGTTGCAGAATCCAGCCTGGTAAGGAGAAGAGTTCCTACAAGGAGGGAGATAGTCTGCTTTTGGACTAGTCCAGTATTCCTTACTGGAGGGATCCATCATCTCCCTGAACTGCCTAACCCATAGAGAAAACTTCTGGGAGTGCATAAGTGCCAGGTTAAATTGATGGTCGTGCTTGGGGGAAAAGCATGGCTAGATAGATGCTCCCAACCTGCCGTCTTGGGTCTAGGTCTGTTTTCAAGAAGGAGGGGCTAGCCAGGCAAGGGTTTATATTCTGGGTCACCCATTCAGCAGAATAGCCTCTTGCAAAGAGGATGGGGTGAAACCCTCCAGTCTCTAGATTTCATGTAAACTACAACCCATTATGGACTTGGTGCATCTTCTGCTCACCCTCCTGCCGATCCTGTCTCAGTCTCAGGGAGCTGCTTTCTGTCCTCAGAACCCAGCCTGTGTCTGGGAAATTGCCTTTAACTCCTAGAATTCTAGATCCACATCTCAGAGTACTGTTAGCTACCTCCAACCCAAAGGACTGAGAGGTCATGGCTGGGTACATGCTCCTCAGCTGCAGTCCAGAATGTGTGGTGTCAATAGACATGTGGGTTTTCCTCCTTGTCTGATTCATGCAAGCTGTGGGTTTTCCTCCTTGTCTGATTCATGCAAGCTGTGGGTTTTCCTCCTTGTCTGATTCATGCAAGCTGTGGGTTTTCCTCCTTGTCTGATTCATGCAAGCTTGTGCCCCATGCTCCTCACAGCTCTGTAGCGGAGGCTTTGATTTCTTCAAGGAAGGGTCTGTGTTACTTGTCACCTGCTGGAAAGAACTACTCCTGGGCTTCTCCACTCGCCTGCAGGGCTGACTGGTTGCTAATCTTAGTCGATTGAAACAATGTTAAACTCTTAGTGAAAGCAGAGACCCTAAGCCTGGGGTCCATAGAACTATTCAGGTCTGCTCTTTATGGCTAGACTCTGAGGCAGTTTTTATTCGGGTCAGTTCTCTCACCCAGGTTTAGAGTAGTTTCCTGGATCTGAAGCTGTATGCAGGTGATGGTAAAAGTCAATACTTGTTTAAGCCTTTTCTTTTCCTAGCTAGCCCTTCAAACAGCTGAAGACTCCTCTCTTCTCCAATCAGCTTTCAAAAGCAAAGCCTTCCTCCTATCAGATCAGCTCTCAGCCAGCAGGTGGACCTTCACTGTGCTCAGTTGGGTTCAGATGGAAGCAATTCAATGATGATGAGATGCTCCAAAGTGAAACAACTCCACTTCCTCCCTGCTCCCCTCCCCAGGGCCTCCCCTCCCCAGGGCCTCCCCTTCCCAGGGCCTCCCCTCCCCAGGGCCTCCCCTCCCCAGGGCCTCCCCT
>NW_027185755.1:1075575-1099922 GCF_028583685.1 Petaurus breviceps papuanus | reverse complement strand
CAGGGCCTCCCCTCCCCAGGGCCTCCCCTCCCCAGGGCCTCCCCTCCTGGCTTCTCATTCCCTCTCCTCTCCCACTCCCTCTCCATTCTCTTCCTCTCCTCTCAGTGACTGGCTTGCCCCAAAGCAGGACCTCCTGGTGTGAAGTGACACCTTTACCATGGGTTGAGAAACCAAAATGCACATTCCTGTCAGAGCCACCAGAGATGGGCAAAGTACAATTGTCCTAAAATTACCAAACAGTCCTAGTTCTCAGGGTGCCCAAGCTATCAGCTTCAAAGGCCACACAACAGTCATATGTAAATGAGTTGTTAGGGAATATTTGGACCATCTTTCTCTTCAATAAATCCTTTTTCCATAGGGGCATGCTTTCTTTCAGGTCTCAGCATTGCTTGTGTTTTTGTTTAAATGCCGAGAAGCTGCTTTTCTCAGTGTTTCTCACACAAATGTCCTCTTTTTTCTGCCCCCTTTCAGTAAATAATGTTCAAATAAAGAGGCACCACCTTACAATACAATACAGTAATAGGAAGTTATGATGGTGTAACCTTGGAGACCAGCACTTGCCTGCTAGTGGGTAGAAAATTCCCCAATGTTCCTCTGCTCAGTCCTTTGGGGGCAGCATTTAGGATACGCATACACACAGAGTAGTTAAATACAATGTATTTAATATAAACTGACCATCATTTTAGACCTCTTGTGCTCCTTTCATCACCTGGCATTCAAGGACACCTTGCTTCCCCCAGAAGCCATTCTTCTTGGTACTGCTTAGTATCTCCTCCCATATACCCTGGTCTTGATGAGTGAGTCTTTGCTTCCCTCTGCTGCCATCAGTCAGGATCTCCTCCTGTGGGTCCAGGTTTTATCACTAAATCTATATTCCAGAAAATATTTACCAGAACCCCAGGAGGTCATTCTCCCTCCTTCCTCAAGGAGTTTAGTACCTGGTTCATAGGCTCTCCCAATTCCTACATCTATATACTCAGTGCTTATGGCCTTCTCCCCAACCTCAGCTATGTAGAGGGATGGTCTGACCCTTATTTTCACTAACCTCTACCTGAAATTTAGCATTTCCTTCAGTTATTTAAAAACATCATTCTGAAAAAAGTTTTAGACTTTGCCAGACTGCCAAAGAAATCCCTGACAACACACGCAAACCCATATTCTTCATCTGGGGCAGAGGGGAAGTGGTGGCAGATCCTCTTCACCTGTAGACAATGTAGATCTACTGATGGACCTAAGTGCCCTGCCAGTCAATATTTGGCTTGACATAAATCAGCAGAGGATTCCCAAACAAGATTAGTAATTGTCAGTTGGAATCTCGTGAAGCCAATGTCCTCTTACAGTAAAAGCATAGATCCACAAGGGAGGGTCTTTGTGCAATGCTAGTGATGAGGAGCCCATATGGTAGGACTTCAGGGAAACCTTCTGGTAAGGGACTTCTACACAAACCCAGTCTCTGGTTTGCATGAGATGGCAGAGTTCCTCTGATTCTTTGGGCAAGGTAGCTCAAATCTGTGTATGGAAGGCTTTGGCACATTTCATCAGTGCCTTACAATAATTCAAGCCAATGTCATCCACCAGCTGTGGGCCAGAGACTTAGCTGCCCGTTATGATCTTATGGTGAAAGAGTGTGGGCTTGCTATTTGTAACAGAACACATGCCATTGAAGACAAAACATTTGACCATTGAAGTTTAGGTTCAGCACAAATCTTAACAATTTAAAATTTGATTTTATCTTTCTATAGGCTCAGGTCATATGGTTTTTAATTTGATTTTATTTTTCTATAGGTTCAAGTCATATGGACAGTGAAAATATTGGGTCTTCAAAGGCCTTCAAGACCTTTCAAAACACCCAAGATCAGAGATTACTATCCTTTTACCAGATACCATGAGCAGAGTTACAGATATCCCACAAAAGCAAATGAAACAAAGGAACCATAGTTTGGATTTGACAAACCATTTCAACAATCTCTGCAGCCAATCAATATTAGGTCTGAGACTGCCCTCTCAGAGACATTTCCCCTTCTCCAGGGCTCCCAGCTGAGGAAGCAGGTGCCTAAGAATTCCCCCTCACCCTCACCCCATATTTAATCAAGAAGTCTGTTTGCTATAGTCAGAAACTGACTGGCTGCTGTGGTTGCCATGTCTATACTGATCAGCCCATATTCACTGTTGTGTTAGCTCTCCCTCTTATGTCCTAGTAGGTCTTCTTTGATGTATTAAGTTATTTTAGGGGACTAGCCTTGCCTGTATGATTATTCCAGGAGCATTGGAGATGGGAGAAAAAAATTGATCTGAAAAAAACACAATTGAGCATCCAGCATTCAGCTGAGTGTAGAGAAACTGACCTTGGGAAGTCCTCAACCTACATCAGTTAAACAATGGACTCTGCTTGGAAACTCACCAACTTTGTAGGGTGGCATTGACTTCATTCTACACTGGTTCAAGGTTACAAGAGGAAGAAATAAAGACCCTTGAAGATGATTTATAATCTGTTACATGAAACCATAAATTCTCTCTAGATCTTATTCCTTATTTAGAAACCATAAATACTATCTAGATTTATTATTCCTTAACTAGACAGAGAGAAGAGAGTGGGAGAGAAAGAGAGAGAGGAGGAGAGGAAAGGGAGAGAGAGAAGGAAGGAGAGAGAGAAAGACAGGGAGAAAAAAGGGAGAAAAGAAGAAAAAGAAGTAGAAGTGAAAGATGAAAGAGAGGGAAAGAGTTTAAAGAAAGGAGGGAGAGAGAAAAAAAGAGAAAGGAAGAAAAAGAAAGAGAAGGAAATCAGAAAGGGAGAAAGAAAGGAAGGAGAGAGAGAAGAGGAGAGAGAAAGAGAGGGAGAAAGAAGGAAGGGAGAAAAAGAGAGGGAGAGGTGAAATAGGAAAGAAAGAGAGGAAAAGAGTTTAAAGAGAAAAAGGAGGGAGAGAGAGAAGGGAAAAGGAAAGAAGAGAGAAAGGAAGAGAAAAAATAAGAAAGAGATAAAGAGAGGAGACAGAGAGAGAAGGGATAAAGGGAGAAAAAGAGAGAAAGGAAAAGGAAGGAAGGGAAAGAAAAAGAGAGGGATGGGGAAAGAGATAAGGAAGGAGAGAGTAAAGGGAGAAAGAAGAGAGGAGAGAGAGAAAAGAGGGAGAGAAGAGAGAAAGAGTAGAGAAAGAGAGAGAAAGAGGGGGAGAGAGGAGAGGCAAAGAGAGGAGAAGGAGGGAAGGAGAGAGGAGAGGTAGTATACTTTGTGGGCTCTCTTGAGCTCTTCTACTCTGGTCTTTGCCTCTGTCACAAGGCGGCTTCATCTACTTAATTTGCCTTCCTAACAATATATGCAAAATGCTACATGATGTACCAAAACAAGATAGTTCTGAGATGGAGGGCTTTAGCATTTGGGGAGATCAAGAAAGGCTTTGTGTGGAAGGTGATACTTCAGCAGAGACTTGAAGAAAGTGAGGAATTCTCAGAGGTGAAGATGGAGGGCATTCTAGGCATGGGGGTCAGCTGGTGCAAAGGCACAGAGAGGAGGAACAGTGTTCCATGTGTGAGAAATGAAGAGGCCAGTCTGGTTTAGTTGTAGAGTGAAGAGAAGTAATACCCAATGATGTTGAAAAGATAGACAGACAGGGGCCTGTGTTGAAAAGGGCTTTAAAAGTCAGAGATTATATTTATCCTAGAGGCAAAAGCCACTGGTACTAATTAAGTAAGGGTTAAACATGTGTGTAACGAAAATTATTTTGGTGCCTAAGTGAAGATTGGATTGGAGTGGGAAGAGACTTGTGGAGAGGAGACCAATTAGGAAGCCATTTTAATAGTACAGCCAGGAGGCAATGACTCTTGAACTAAGGCAGTTGTTAAGTGAGCAATGAAAAGATGGATGTGACAGGTGTTAGAGGTAGATTGGACAAGATTGGACAACCATATGTGGGGCGAGAGTGAGGATGACATTGAGGTTGTGAGCATGGGAGAAAGGAAGAATAATGTTGCCTTTCAATGGGAGGTTGGGGTGGCATAAGTTTTGTTAAGTACCTACTATGTTGCAAGTGCTGTGCTAAGGGCTTTACAAATATTATCTCATTTGAATGCCATGAGGTAGGTACTATTATGATCCCTATTTTACAGTTGAAGAAACTGTGACAGGCAGAAGGTAAATGACATAACCAGGGTCACACAGCTACTAAGTGTCTGAGGTCAGATTTGGACTCAGGTCCTCCTGACCCTAGGCCTAGCACTGTACCTTCTAACTATATGTCTATAACAGGAAAGTTTGGTATTGGGTGGTTTTGGGGGTGGAGGTGGGGAAGAGAGATAATTCCATTTTGGACATATTGATTATTTTGGGGGAGGGGAGAAATTGGGGTTAAGTGATTTGCCCAGGGTCACACAGCTAGTAAAGGCCTGAGGCCTAATTTGAACTTAGGTCCGCCTAACTCTAGGGCCAGTGCTCTATCTACTGAACCACCTAGCTGCCCTGACATATTGATTCTGAGATATCTTTGGGACAACTAGTATAAAATGTCCTGTAGGCAATTGATGGTGCAGAACTGTAGAGGTGAAGGCTGGATAAATCATTTTTATTGGAATAATGGTTGAACTCATGGGCTGATGAGAGAGAGAAACAGAGATAGAAAAGAAGGACCCAGAGGGACGGAGCCAAGCTGGAGGAGAAAAGCCTGAGCTCTTACCCAAACCCCTCCAAACACCTTTAAATAATGCCCTAAAACAATTACTGCAACTGCAGAACCCACAAAAAGACAAGGTGAAATAATTTTTCAGCCAAAAACAACTTAGAAGGTCAACAGGAAAGGTCTATCACAGCTGGGCGAGTGTGGTACACAGTCCAGCACAGCCCCTGCCCTAGCAAACAGGGAGCAGACCCTGGGAGTCACTGAATCAGTAGCAGCAGCAACTCCTTCCAGAATTCTCAGCTGGTAGACGGTAAGGGGGTCAAACAACTGGTTAGAAGGAGATTATCAGGATCTCTTTGCTAGCTCTGAGGCTCTGTTGCTTTGCCCATACTCAGATCTGGGTAGCAGTCCTGAGTGACAGTTCCAGGATGAAGAATACTAGCTAGCATGCTCTAGCTTGCAGCCGCAGTGGAGCAGGAACCCTCCTCAGTTCTAGGGCAGCGGTCACTCACAGACCAGAAGAGTAGTAAACACACCTCTCCTTGGATCATCCTACCTTGGAAGAACTGAAAACTTACAGGTCCCTAAAAGTACCTCTGAAAACAGCTGCACAAAACCCCTGAAACTTGGGCTAGTGTGCCCTCCAACCTAGAAACAGAGACATACTTTAACAAAGAATTAAAAGGCAAGAAATAGGCTAGGAAAATGAGCAAACAACAGGAAAAAAAAATCCAACCATAGTAAGTGACAAGGAAGATAAAAACACACACTCAGAAGAAGACAATGAAGTCAAAGCTCTAAAACCTCCAAGAAAAACATGACTTGGAAAAGAAGGGCTCAGGACAGGACCCTGGAATACCCCCACACATAGGGGGAAGAATGGGGGAGACTTTATGTTGGAGCAGAGAAAGATTTCAGAGATTGGGAGACATTAGAGAGTAGAGAGAAATGTAATATAAGAATATGTATGACAGAGGGGGGCAATCACCTAGAACAGTCAAGGGCACATGTGATGTGATTAACCTTGACCAGAAGTAGGTCCACTACACTATCAGACTATGAAGAAAAGGAGAGTTTTTTTTTCAAAAAGCCATAATTTATTAAGAGTACATCCTTTCCGAAGTCCACACATGGTGCCCTGCCCTCCCTGCCCTCCTCATGTACAATTCCTTGATCACTTCTGATATTTGTAGATCTTCTTTGCCATCTCCAAGAAGATAGATGGGGAAGGGATGATGAATGCTTCTCAATGAGCCCCATCAGTCTACTGTAACTTTCTTCTTCAAACTTGGTGAAATGAGCAGGCAATTCAAGTTTCTCATACAGTTCCTTCACTTTGGCAACCTTCTCTGGATCTTTCTGTCCATGATTCTCCTCTAACATCTTTCTTTGCTCAGATGATGTCAGCTGAAGGCACTTCACCACCAGCCAGCTGCCTTAGTTGTGCTGGATGTCAGTACCAATCTTGCCAGTCACATTGGAGTCACCAACAAGGTCAAGGTAATCATCCTGAATCTGAAAAAAATTCCCCCATCTCCAGAAGGATATTCTTGGCATTGGTGTGTTCTTTCTCCCCATCTACGCCTGCCATGAACATAGCAGCAGCAAATGGTAAGTAGAAGAAGTAGAAGGAGTAGAAAGCCAACTTGTATTTGACAATGGTCTTCTCTCTCTGCTCAGTGAATCTGATAAGATCAACCTTGCCCTGAGGGGCTGTGATAAGATCAAGGGTTTGGCCAATCTCAGACAGGTAAGAGTTCAATGAGGTTCAGGTAATAGGGCTGCCCATGGCAGTAATGCTTCAGGAGGCGGTAGGTACAGGCTTCCAACAACATGGCATCATTGATGCCATCCAAGCCAATGCCAGGCTTCTTATACGGCTGTTCCCATCTGGTAAGAGAAGCATCCATAATGTCATCTGTTACTAGGAAGAAAGCCTGGAGCAGTTCCATACACCAGCCCACCACTAGTGCTCTCTGTCTACTGTTGGCATTCTGCTTTTGGGGTTCCACCAGTTCCCGGAATACCATGAGCACTGATAAGCCTCAGTTGTATTTTCCCCCAAGGGCATTGTACTCTAAGACCTCCTAGAGCTTGGCTATGGCATCTCCCACCTCAGGATGCCCCATCCCATCTTCTGTCAAGATCTATACAATCTGGGAGAAATGCTGGACGAAGTCCTGCTTCTCTTGGACAACAACTGATTTCTGATCTCTGTTCATTCTGGTAGCTGGATGCAGCCACAGTCTTCTCTGGAAAGTGGGGGGAAAGGAGAGATTTTGTCAAGGGATTTTGAGACGAAGAGAAAGGGAGGAGAAGCTGGTGGTAAGTGATTTCAATTTTTTTTCAGTCAAGTAAGAGGTGAAGCTCATTGGTTGAGAGCATGGGAGAAGGGAAGATGTGGAAGGCTTGAGAAGACTCAGAATAGCCACTGTGGGGAATGAGATTGGAAATCAGTCTGACCTTCCTAGTAATTTTCATTCAGCTAGAACCATTTTAATTATGGATAAACTATTCTTTATTTCCCACTGGCAGCTCTCAGCATTTCCTCCTTGTATGGTGGGTTGTTGTTTGTTTGTCCTTCCTTCTCAAAGAGGATCAAGGACGTTATGAGAGTGATGTCTTGATCTACTTGTGAAATGGATTTAAGTGAAGCAGAACGGCACAGTCATCAGTCTGACTCTTTACTCCAAAATCATTAAAATCCAGTGTTAAGGCAAAAGTCAAGATAACTGGCAAAGGTCCAGGATGCAGTGGGTGAGCTTGGTCTTTCTAAATTAGTTCTTCCTCAGGTCTCAGTTTGTCTGAGACTATGCCCATTCAATGATCAAAGGCTTGGGTAAGAATTCAGACAAAAGATGGCCCAGTTGTCTATCACCAAACTATCATTCTGGGAGAGGAAGACCTTTAAAGTTCTGATCAGAACAGAAAACAATTACTATTTACATTCATTCTAAGCCACCAAAACCTAAACAATTAACTACAGAGGCTTAGTTTGGGACTATTATTGGCCATTCAATGAAAGTCAGAGTGATTTGGATTTAAAGGCTTTGTTTGTCAAGTAGTTCCATGTGAAAAACAATGGGCTTTTTAAAAGACTTTTTTTTCCAGAGCTATATTTCAAGAAATTATAAATTAAGCTGCTCAGGACAAAAAGTAAATTGTCCTAGTTTTTGAAGAAAAGAATAATAAGAATAAGAAATATATATATATATTTTTAAAACTAGCCCCCAAATTCTAAAACGTCCTACAAAATATAAGCAATCCAAAATTATATTCTGGCAAGTTGTTCATAGTACATTTGTAGTTTCATGTACAGTTATCTTTTTTATTTTTTAAAAGAATTGTCAGATTTATTTATTTTTTTGTTTTGCTTTTTAGAGGGGGAAGGCAGGGCAATCGGGGTTAAGTGACTTGACCAAAGTCACAGGGCTAGTAAGTGTCTCAAGTGTCTGAGGCTGAATTCAAACTCAGGTACTCCTGACTCCAGGGCAAGTGCTCTGTTCACTGCGCCACTTAGGGACTCCCAATCATCTTTTTTATTGTACTATGTTATGGAAATGCTTGTTTTATTCCATAAATTAAAGTAAAATAAAAATAACAAAAAAATTATATTCCTGTAGAGTATCTACTTCTAATGAAAGGGACCATATATGGCAAAGTAAGAAGAAGGAGGAGGAGGAAGGAAGGAGGAGGAGGAAGGAGGAGGACAGGGAGAAGAAAAGGAGGAGGAGGAGGAGGAGAGGGAGGAGAAGGAGGGGGAGGAGGAATTGCATCGTTTCCAACTTCTGCTCAAATTGGCTGGTTGCCAGAGGACAGCTGCTATTATTCTCAGATAGCATGTAAAGACAATTAATAGAAAACATTCTCCAAAAAAACTTGGTTCACTCCTTCCCACAAGTATACATGGCATCCATGGGTGGAGAAAGCTTAAGCTTAAACTGTAATGGTAAGGAGGCACACATGTAAGAATATGTATGACAGAGGTTTAACTACCAACATCTTCTCTGGAAGTCCTTCTCTCTGCGCAGAAACCACGGGGGCGGGGTGGAGGCGGTGGTCCTTCATTATCAAAGAAGACCAATTTGTGGATTGATAATTTGTCAATGTAACATTTTTTTACCAGAGTCAAAGTGACTTTGTTCCTCTCCAGGCTCCACTCCTGACTTTCTGATCTTTCTTTTTAGTACCCCACACCTGGCACTGCCCTTTTTGACTCACTTAAATGAGTTGGAAGCACCTTGATTTTCTTTATTTATGCTTGTGTTTGTATTCCTGACACTCGGCACAGTTTCCCGCATGTAGTAAGAACTGAATAAATTAAATGCCTGTTGACTGGTTAACATCTGAAGCAATAAGAAAGGCAAATTTTACAATTCCAGGACTTTCATCTCACATAGCAAGTTTCTATGCTTGCAACTAAAGCAGGACACAATTATCTTCTAGTAGCAATACCAATAGAAATTGGGTTTGGTTGACATCTGTAAGAGAATACATGACAAACATTAAAGCTCAATTAGAATTTAGACTTCCAAGAGACAAATCTCCAAATTCACCATTTAAATACATCCTAGGCAACCTATTTCACATTGTATTATATCCCAAATAGTTCTGGTTCTTATGAACTGCTCTGCCTTCTATGCAGAATGAAATGCCATTGCTCTTTATGTTCTTAAAAGTAGCCCTATAAAGTTATTGCTGCAAAAGAAAAAAGTTAGGAAACTTGGATAAAGTTAGTATCAAATTAATTCTTAGTAAACTGCTTCCTATCTGGTGAAAGGGGACTAATAGCACTCAGATACCTTAAAATATTTTGTGCAGATAGCTTCATATATAAATTTGCAAGATCCACATACCCAGTTAGTCATAATTAAACTGAAACTTTAAAATCCAAATGCAATTATAATGTTCAAATGATGATTAAACATAAGACATTTCTCATTTCAATTAAAAAAAAATTTAATTCTGAATTTACCAAATGACTCCTGCCCCCCAAAGGAGAACATTTCCATTTATAAAGTAGAACAGAAAAAAATGATTTTATGTAAAAACTATGAATTTCTATTATGTACTGCTTCTCTTTTAAAAAAGGATATGATAAATTCAACACATTCCTCTCAAAGCTATCCTCCTAGTCTGTATTTCCCTGTGAACTTCCTTATGTTTTCATCTATGCATTAAAAAAAAAAGTTTCAATGATTTCCTCCCCTCCCCTCCCTTCCCCTCCCCTCCCCTTCCCTTCCCTCCCCTCCCCTCCCTTTCCCTTCCCTTCCCTTTCCCAACTCAACTACCAGTTTCCCTCTACTGTCTAAAATACCACTCTAAACCCTGTCCCCCAAACCAGGAGGTGGGTACAAAGCTTCTTCAAAGGTCCTCTGGAGTCATGGCCCTCAACTTTTCAGTGTTGTCTTTGCTATATAAACTGTTCTCCTGGTTCTGCTCACTTTGGTCTGTATCAGTTTATACAAGTCTTAACAGGTTTCTTGATTTCAGCTTATTTTCAGAATTAATAAGGACTTGGTATTGGTCCCTGTGTTTATAAAAAAAAAAAAAGTCCTCATTGCTCTTCCTACTCTTGAAGAATCAGGAATTAAAGTTACTTCAATCTCTGATTTATACTTATTTTGATTTTCTTCCAATGTCTAGAACATATCCCTAAAGTTCCTATTAATTTTAATTGAATTTCAGACTTTCACTGTGCTAACTCATGCTTCCTTATAATTTTTCTTTAAGGCAGGTATTGGTCTGGCCCCACCCTTTCTGGGGTGGGCTACACCCCTCCTTAGCATTCTCAGGTACACTAAAGGTTTCATGGTTGCCTCTTCTCTCTGCCAATTGCTTAAGCCCATACAGTGTTGCCAGCTTGTTCTCAGTGACAAGGATCCCAGTCCCATTTAATCACTTACCACCACACCAGGCAGTTTTTTACAAAGGGATATTTACTTCAGAGATATCAAGAGCAGATGTACAAACATGTCCCTTAACCCTTTTGGGGGCATGATTTCCTCCTACACTCCCTTGATCTAGAGGGGTGGATGGAAATAGGCTCAGTTTCTACATGACATTGGTCCCACTAAGTTCACATCCAAAGGCGCATTGCTGGAGGTTTCAGCTGGACTGCTGTCCTGAAGGTCATTCCACATGATCACTCTTTGTTCTCCTTGAGCCAAAGACTCACTGCAACCCTAGGCCCTGATTCCTGCATTCCTGTGACTTGCATTCCTACTCTTTGAAACTCCCAAAGATGAAGACTCCACTCCTGGCACCTGGAACAGAAACATTTTCAAACCCCCCATTATACTTGGTTTTCAGCTCCTGACTTTAATGTAAATCTCCAATAAATGTATAGCAAATAAATTTACTGCAATTTAAAATCTCTGCAATTATTGCATTTCTCTTTGCATGTCTATAATATCCTTCCTCTCTCCCTCTTATACTTTCTTGTTTCTGAATCATGGTTCATGGATTTCAATCAGGTTCTTTTAATATCAGTTTCCACTCTGTCTCTAATTCTCTTGCAAATTAATAATCTCATCTTTGCCAGTGGATCAGTTTTTATTTTAAACATTCTTGTGATTCTGTCATGAATTTCATAGTGAGACATGTTCCAATGACCCACTTTGGGCACAGGCTTTAGAGTTTTCAATATGAATGGTATGAGAGATTGTATGTACTTTCTTTCCAAATATCTCTCTGGGTAGTTACCCCCTCCTCATAAACATCACCAGGGTACTTTTTCCATCAGATTAGCTTCCTTGGTTAAATTTACTAGTTTTGCTCACCATGGAATTAAAGGTGACATGTAGACTGCAATTAATACTTCTTTGGCTAAATCAAGTTCTAAAAAGGCTGGCTCTGGTCTTTTTATTGTACATCTTGCTATGACCCAGATTCTGCAGTTCAGAACAAATTCAGGTCACTAGGCCTGCCCTTTTCAGCTTTCTCTGACTATAGTGGCCATCATGGCAAACTTCCCTTAAAGTTGGAGAGATATTTGCAGAGCAGATCTCCTCAGAGCCCCCACTGGTGTGGCACCCTGAGATTCTTCAGTATCTTTAATCTATTCTCCTAGGAGAATACTGAAGAGCTATTCTGTCCCAAACTTATTTTAAGGAATTGCTTATTTGCAGACAAAAGAGCTACAGTGTCCTTCTTGCATCTGTGGGGGGTTTGTTTCCTCTCCTGATTATATCTCAGGATTGTTATATGACTCCTGAGCAAGTCACCTAACACATCCTTTGTTTCTCAGTTATCCCCATCTATCTGAAAATCAGGTTGCTTACCACCCAAGCTAGGTCAGGGTGATGTGGGGCTTCATGGCTTGGTGTCCACCTGTACACATTTAGCAGAAGGCATTTCATTGTAAAATGCTAGATTTTAGGTGTCAGATAAGTCCATCATTCCCCAAATTTTACACAAGGCATATAGAATGATATAAGTACATTAGAAAATGTCATAAACAGAAGCTTGCTTTTAAATGTATAGGGTTCCAAGTAACATTTGGTTTTACTAAAGAGTACAAAAAACATCAGTAGAGAATTGTGACATACTCCAATTTAAAACCAACATTTAGAGTCAGTAATCCCAACAACACTGTCACCTTTTGAAGGGCTTTGCCTCCTAAGAAGTTTTGTTTGCCTCACTCTAGGCTAGCAAGGAGATCTGTCTGCCTATAAGCCTCTTTGAGGGGGCATTCAGGTAATGTAGAGTCAAAAGCCCTGAGCCATTTTTTTTTTTCATAAATAAAATCGAAGACACTAGAAAGTGTCTCAATGAACCTCCTCTTGGGGTGGACCCAGGCCAAGAGAGATAAGAGAGTAGTATGAATTACTCTCTCATAGTGAACTTGGCACAGGATGACCCCTTCAGGAATCAAAAGAACCTAATAGTTTGTGATGATTCTTACTAATTTGTATAATTCCCAGATATTTTTATACTAAGACAGTAGAGGCATTATTGAATAAGGAAGCCAATGACAGAATTTTAAATAACAGAGCACCACCAAGTACAATCTACACTTAATATGCCTCCCCCCCAAAAAAAGGATCACAAATTTAAATAATTGCAAAAATCAATGAGATGTCTAGAACCGTTAGTGCTAGTGTTTATCTAGCTTCTCACTGTCTTTCCAAATTATGCTTTCAATTAAAAAAAAAGGAGAGAGAGAAGCAAAGCTCATCAAAGAAAAATTCTATCCCAGTCTTGCCTTCCTCATTCACAAAATGGAGATAATAGAACACCTATGTCCTCTGACATACCAAGGGCAGGGTGGTGGGAGCAGCAAGCACAGGGCACAGGCAATGTGGGTAGAGAACAGACAGACAATAAACATTGTATTCTCCTTGGAGGCTAATTCAGAGACTGCCACAGCTAGCCCCCAATACATGTAAACTCAGCTACATGTGCTCATTTTGAGAGTAGGTTTGTATCTGCAGCCCCTGTGGCATTCTGCATTCCTATGCTTAAATGGTGTGTTTGGAATAAATAAGGATACCACTGCTATTGTTTGGTCATTGCTCTGTTTGTAGTCGAAAAGGGCCAAAATGACATCATGATTTTTAGGGTCGATGTACAGTGTGTCCGCCTGTGGCTGATCAGACCAGTATGAGCTTAGAAGGCTGAACAACAGGTTGGGCACTAATAGTCTGTGTAAGTAAGGAGGATTTTGTTATCCTTTTTAAGGTTAGTTTCTCAGTATCCAAGGCCATGGGAATGTCTAGTTTTTAGGTGTTTGATAACTCCCAAAATAGTTCCAAGGATTCTAGATAGTAGTTCCCAGAATCATAGTGACAGACAGTCCTACTGTGACTGTGCTGTGAGATAAGGGGTGACATAATGTAATATTTACTACATTTGTGCAGAATAACAATATTGCTGAAGTTAACCCGTGAGCTTAATGTTGGCAAGATACCTTCTTTGTCTGTTGCCCTATAAAGCAGGTGAGCACTGGTCAGTTAGTAGGGAAACCTTGGGGAACTGATGGGGGAAAATCACAGGGAACCCATCGGAAATCTGTGTATGCTTTAACTGGCCCCCCATTGGGGCTTGAGGGGATTTAGGGGAGTGCACAAGTGTACCCATCTTGATTGACCCCATCATGACTTAAAGGTTACCCCCCCCTCCCCCGCTTTCTTACCAGCCCCTGAAAGAAAGGTGATTAGGGAATGCTATAGGAGCTAGTTCTCCCACAACCTTTTGAGAAGACTAGACTAGACTAAAGCTGATTTATTAACCCCTCTGAAGCTGTCTGCCTGTCTGACCAGATCATGTTATGGGGTGGCTAGGTGGCACAGTGAATAAAGCACCAGCCCTGGAATCAGAAGGACCTGAGTTCAAATCTGGCCTCAGACATTTAACACTTACTAGCCATGTGACCTTAAGCAAGTCACTTAACCCCAAATTGCCCTGCATTTCCCCCTCCAAAAGGCAAAAAAAAAAAAAAAGTGAACCTCTTAGAGTCTGGAAACCAAGAACTCTAGTACCTCCTGTGTGTTATCTGTGATACAGTCTGTCTGAACATTTGGGATGGAGATGTCTCTAAATTTGCTCATCTCAAAGTGATTTCACAAAGAAAAGAGAATTCAAGTTCAATTATGTCATCCTACATGACTCCTTGGAGTTTTTATTTGGGGAAAACACTGACCGCCTTGGCCCCCACTGTCTGAAGGCCAGGTATCTCATTTAACCCCTCCCACAGGGTTCTCTGGTATCCTTAAGGGGGTTATGAGCTTCTAGGCTCTCTACCAATGGTGTTTTCTCTAATTGTAGTGGTGTGGGTGACCTGCACCCCAGTTCTATTTAACCACTAACAGTCAGATGAGCTTTTACAGAGAAATCTTCTGCTGGCCAGGCTGGGTTTTAGGTGCCTTCCTGTTCTGACTAAGCTGCCAGTCAAAGGAGGCTACATTCATGTATATGGTAGGGGTTACAATCACAGTATTAGGATCTAGGCATGCCCAAGTAAGCATCATTACATATGTTTAAAATTTAAACAGCAAAATAGCATAAGCTATGACTGTAAGTAATGTTTTTGTTTGGTAAGTGCAAATTGTCATTCCAAATGAGGTATTTTTACTTAATTTGAAAAATATCTTTAAAATAAAAATTTCTTTTTTTGTAAATTGTTTTACAACTAAAGAACAAATCAAGAAAACGTTGCATCAGTGGCACAATTTAGGAGTCTAAAGTGTACCATTTATAAACACTTTGGATTTATTAAAATTCACTTATGAAATGGGATTTTAAAAAAATCTTGACCAACTTTACCCTCATGCTTAAGACTTTTCCTATTTGTTTATCCATTGTTCCATGTGGGGGGGAAAAACTTTTGAAAATCAAAATTAATAAAAAGTATTCTTTGATTAAGTATGAACAAAGATAGATGGACAAATATTCCTATGCTCTCTACCAATCATATATATGTAAAGATCACTTTGGACTAAGTTTTTTGACAGATTTTCAAGTGTTAAAACTTAAAAACATAAATCGTAATGTTTGGGGCAGCTAGGTGGCATAGTGGATACAGTGCCAGTTTTAAAGTCGGAAAGATTCTCTTCCTGAGTTCAAATCTGACCTGAGGCACTTATTAGCATTGGGATTCTGGACAAATTACTTAACTTTGGTAGTCTCAGTTTCTTCATCTGTAAAATGAGCTGGAGAAGGAAATGATAAACTACTCTTCTTTACCAAAAAAACCCCAAATAGGGTGACAGAGATTCAGAAGTGACTGAAAAAATGTTATTACTCATTACTGTGACAGATTGGTATGGAAGTGCAAAGATTTTTCCTCCTTTTTTTCAAAAATGACATTAATATATCAAATAATATTAATCCTTTACTTTCCTCTTCTATAATTGTTGTTATTACTGTGGCTTTTAAAAACTGGTCAGTTTACTGACCTCAGACACTTAACACTTACTAGCCGTGTGACCTTGGGCAAGTCACTTAATCCCCATTGCCCAGCCTTCCCCCCTCCAAAAAGCAAAAACAAACAAACAAAAAAAACTGATCAGTGTAAAAGCAACTTTTAAAACAATATTTTAGTTTGTCTCAATTATACGTTTAAAACAATTTTAAAATGTTTTTTAAAAAATTACTGTGACATTTAAAATTTCCTTTATACTTTTACTGACAAGATTACATGAACAAAGTTTCACTTACTGCATTTCTTTTCTTGCCATTATTATTCTTCATTACATTTCATGACTTGCTATATAGGAGAAGGGGATATTAAAAAATGATCTGCTCTGAATGTTGAAAATGCTAGGTAAGCCACTGCCTACCTCACAAGGTTGCTGTGAGAATCAAGTGAAATAATATATGTAAAACATTTTGCAAATTTTAAAGCACTATGTGTTAATTATTTGTAGTAGTAGTAGCAGCAGCAGTAGTAGTAGCAGCAGCAGCAGCAGTAGTAGTAGTAGTAGCAGCAGCAGCAGTAGTAGCAGCAGCAGCAGCAGCAGCAGTAGTAGTAGCAGCAGCAGCAGTAGTAGTAGTAGCAGCAGCAGCAGCAGTAGTAGTAGCAGCAGCAGCAGTAGTAGTAGTAGCAGTAGTAGTAGTAGTAGTAGTAGTAGTAGCAGCAGCAGCAGCAGCAGCAGCAGCAGCAGGAGGAGGAGGAGGAGGAGTGGCAGTAGTAATCATCAGAAATCTCCTCATCACTTTTCCTGGAGCTTCCACACCAAAGTGTGCTACATATAGACTCCAATACTCTTTGGGTATTTCTTTTACCCATAGTATTAGAAGCCCTCCTGTGTTTTGAGGAACAACTGGATGGAGTAACAAACAAGTCCATCATGCTTGAATTAGAACTAGGCTTCTTGCTCATGGCTGTTTCTAGCCAGTGATAGGCTTTGGGCTGGCATCTTGCAGAATCTTCACTATACAGCACATGATTTACATAACATTTCCCTTCTAGAGAGGCTCTGTAGGACTTCTCAAATCCCTGACAACAACACAGTTGTTAGATCAGTATATTAATGCCAAACCCATGAATTATTCCATGTGGCGGTGTCAGTTGTTAAGTCAATCAATCTTCTGCCCTTGATGGTACCAGGCAAACACAACTCTTGTTGGTAATGACCCTTAAGATAATAGGGAATGAGTGGGTGGAGAGTAGAACATGGGATACTCAACCAGATTCCTTACTACAAGGGCTATACGGGGTAGAGTCCCATATCTTCATCAACTTGTACTGACTGCATTTTATCTTCAGGAATCATCCTTATCTGAAGAAACATAGAGGGCAACATTAAGAGATCAGATTGGAAAAGCTCTTTAAACTGTCACAGTTGATGGTTATATAAATATAAACCCTTTATTGTTCATTTGTCATCCACACCCTGGTGCATCTTTCCTCTCATTTAAATGATCCCTAATGGCAATGATACATTCAATCTTCAAAGCAGTTGTTTTTCTCCATGTGACTATAGCTAATGAGCTAATTCTAGCTGTCTTTGGTCTTCTGTGTAGTTAGAAAAGTGAAGAGATCCAGTCTAGACTAGGTCATTGTCTTTGTTCCACAGAACCAACCATTTGTATAAAAGAACTATACCTCAGATTTCAGAAAAACCTGGAAAGAATTACATGAACTGATGCTGAGTGAAGTGAGTAGAACCAGAACATTGTACACAGTAACAGCAACATTGTGTGATGACTAACTTTGATAGACTTAGCTCTTCTCAGCAATTCAGTGATCTAAGACAATCTCAAAAGATTCATGATAGGGGCGGCCAGGTAGCACAGCGAGTAAGAGCACCGGCTCCAGTGTCAGAACGACCTGGAGATAGAATCCCGGACTCAGACACTTAGCACCCACCCAGAAACACCTGGCCGTGTAACCTTGAGCAAGTTACTTAACCCCAATTGCTTAGGGGCGGCCAGGTGGCTCAGTGAGTAAGAGCACCAGCTCCAGTGTCGGGATGACCTGGATCAAAATCCGACCTCAGATACTCAGCACCACACCCAGAAATAACTGGCCGTGTAACCTTGAGCAAGTTACTTAACCCCGATTGCTTTAAAAAAAAAAAAAGATTCATGATGAAAAATGCTATCCACATTCAGAGAAAGAACTATGGAGTCTGAATGCATATCAAAGCATACTATTTTCTCTTTGGGGGTTTTTTTCTTTCTTGTGGTTTTTCACTTTTATTCTGATTCTGCTTTCACAATATTACTAACATGGAAATATGTTTAATATGATTGTACATGTATAACCTACATCAGATTGCATGCCTTCTTGGGGAAGGGGAAGGAGAAGGAGAAAAAAATCTGGAGCTCAAAATCTTATGCAAGTAAATGTGAAAACTATTTTTACATTTAATTGGAAAAAATAAAATACTATTAAATAGAAAAAAAAAATAAAAGATCCATGCCTGACTTGAGTCAGTGAGAACTTTTTGTCTTCTTGTGTTTTCCCTGGGATATCAGGGAAATGAATTAGTGATCTCATCTTAGTGACTCATAGGTTCCCTTCAATGATATAGATTAAAACCCATCCATGCCTGCCCACCTTGTGTGACTTGTCCATGACCCTCACCATAGGTGCTCCACCCAATATACTGGAGGCCTTCCTTGAATTCTCTTGGGATTATGAGAATATAAGACTTTGACTGTCTCCCTTATGTTCCAACCAGTCTTCTTTTCATATCACACAATTGCAGGATGACTTCTTTTTCTCTTCTTTGAGGTACACGAGTCAGAATACCTCCTTGGTTACAGGTTGCAGCCTGCTCACATCCACCATGGCTCTCTCCATGGTCTTCTGTGTGATGTCCATTTTAGTTCTTTGGAGGCCATAGTGTTCATAGAGCATATGGCATTGAAAGAGACATTTCCTCTCGGGTGATTTCTCCTTCAGTGAAGGGTTGGACTAGCTAATTTATGATTATGATGACCACTAATAATTAATAATATTAGCTAATATTTATATGGCACTTTGAGGTTTGGAGGCACTTTGCATATATTATCTCATTTGACTGACTTTTAGCTGAAAATGGGCAGGGGATAGGGAAAGAGAAACCAAGTGATTCCTATCCCTAGTTACTTCTATCTCCCTCAAGACCCATCACAGCAAACCCTGAGAAGGCTGCACAGCAGGTAGAAATTTGGCATATTCTATTCACTTGGATGGACTAAGAGTTGAATTAAAACCTTGTGAAGATCTTAGTATTGTCATAATTAACCTGGGTTTACCCAGTTAATAAACAGTGTAGTGTGCCGCCGCCACCAAATCCTAACCCTCACAGTTCACTGGACCTTAGTTTCCTCCTTCTTAAAATGAGGGGTTTGTATTGGATGACCTATAAGACTCTATTCAGTATGTGTATGTATATATATATATAAAATATACACATATACACATATATGTGTGTGTGGGTATGTGTGTGTATTCCATCTTGATAAAGAAAGCTAAATTGACAACACTGTATCATAGAAATGGTAGAGAGTTCCTTGCCCTTATAGTCTATCATTTCTTTTCAGGATGGAAACATTCACTAGCTTGGTTATAAATGGTGAACTGGCCAATGGCCTGTCCTTTCTGGTAACCTGGCAACAAGCTTTCTCTTTGAGAAGTCTTCCCAGTGACTGGAGCCCAGGCTGCTAATAGGTGATTCTTCAGAGTTCTGAAGGAAAGGTTTTCATTGAGTACATTCTAGTAAATTGGGAGCTATTGAGAGACATGAGAGTCGTTCATTTGTACAGTGTCATTTTGGGAGATCAGAGCAGCTATAAACAACAGGAAAATAGAGCATATGTGGCATAGCTTGAGTTATATAAGGATAGAGGTGCTGTTTGTTCCTTTGCGTGTTGTTTTCCATCTTTTCACTGAAGGGGCTGTTGCCATAGGAATAGGGCCAGTCACTCCAGAGAAGAAGGTAAAATGATTTTCAGAAGCAGCAGCAGAATTGAGGTTTGAACCCGGAATCCCTGTCTCATACTTGGATCACCATTTGCTTAGCTGTCCTCAAATGGTTTTTGTGTCAACCCCTGTCCCATGTCATCAGTCCAGGCATACCTCCTGGAGACAGGAGCTCAAGCTGGGACCACTAGGAACCTCCTGGTAGTTGGGTAGCCTTTTCCATTTTGGCTTATAAATTTGTACTCCTAAGACGTTAAGTGCTACTGATCCCCCAGTCTCCTTTAAGACCTCTTTCTGTTCCAGCTACTGCTCTAACCCTGTGACCCCCTCCCCACCTCAACCACCTCCACACTCACATATTAATTTGTTTAGGTGGGAGAGCTGGAAAGTCATGAATGAAGACACACCCTGAGGAATCAATGTTGAGCTGATTGGAAAACCCATCCTAGATGTCCTCTTGGACTCCCAAGAATCCTAGGACTCCTGGATGGCTAGACACCCAGATGGCTCATGAAATTCTCAAGGTTATAGTCTTCAATCCCCTATCTAAAATGAAAGAACAAACGCCAGAGGAAAGAGCTGAAGCCTGTATTCATAGAGCTACAGGTCATTCTTGTTATAGCATTGTTTCTTATCAGATGCCATCAACAAAAGAGTAAAACCAAGAGTAGAAATCTACCGCGAGAGCCAGAGGTACTGAGTGCAACTAAAGTCTTTTGATGGTATCTCCTGTTTATGTTTCAAAACTGCAACCAATCAAGTTGCTGTCTGCCGTGAAAGAAGTGGTGAACCACTCCAGTATTGTTGCCAAATGGTGAACCACTCCAGTATTGTTGCCAAGAAAATCCCAAATGGGGTCACAAAGACTCAGACGTGAATGAAATGACTAAACGACGACGACAAAATGTGGTGAGCGTCTACAGAATTGTCTATGCGTGCTCCAAATTCTTTCCAATGTCATTACTCACTGTCACAACTCCCTCAGAAACAGGCTTCTCTTCTATAGGGGAATTGCATCAGTCAAGTACACTAATGCACCCTGTGCAGTCTTCACAAGGACTGGCTTTATTGGCCAGTCCCTCATTCCAAAAGAATAAATACAAAAGAAAGAGAAGTCCATAGACACATGTCTACTGGGTAGGAGACGTAACAGCTACCCCTACCTGTCAGCTGCAAGCAGTCGTTGCTGGAAAATTGTGGGGGAAGAGAGTAAGAGATTGACCACTTATAATTTTAGTATGTATTGTATACTCAGTCTCAGTTAAGCCTTTCCTAAGTTGTCAGTCCTTCAAGCTCCAAGGGCAAGTAGAGGGCTTTGCCTAATGGCATGATACTAATCCTAAGACATCACGGCCATAGCTTCAAAAGTTCTGTAGATTGGAGGCAGTAGACAGAGAATGGCAAATTCAAGGATTGGGCCTTTATTGCCCAGTCCATTGATTACATTTATTTTTGGCAAGAGAACAATGGCCACCTTGGGAGGGGGAAGCAGACTGCAATAGAGAAAGTACCTGTTGGTGTTTTTGATATTTCATGTTTTCTCACTGTCTCTCAGCTTATTCTCACACTGGTTTTTGTTTTGGGGTTTGTTTTTTTTTTTGCTGTGTCTCACAAATTTTTCCTCTAGAACTCAGGATTGTTTATGTTGAGCTGGCCATAGAAGAACTAAATCTCTGCCCCAAAAGCAAGCAAACAAAACCTATTAAAAATCCCTCTCTTTCTCTCTCAAACAGCCTTTTTTTAGGGTTAAGGCAATCTACTCCTCCTACCATGGACATGTCACTACCATCATCAGCCCTAACCTTTCAGAAGGCAAAAAAATCTTGCTTTTTTTTTAAGTTAAGATTTGGAACATTACTTGAAGTAGGTGATGGGGCTGCAGGAAATTTTTTTTTTAATTGTCTCCTCTGCACCATCCTAAAGTAACGAAGCTCACTCTAACCTCCCTGGGCTCTTTTCTCCCCCATTTTCATTTGTCCTCTATGGTAGGAGCATCTGCTATGCAAACCTCGCCCCCCACCCCCCTCCGGCAAAAAAAATCCTGAGAGGTTTGTCATATTTCAGCTGTTCTAGAGGACACTGAAACTGAAAACAAAATGGGGGGAATCCTTTAAAACATAAACAAGTATGGAAGTTTTTACTTTTTATTGCTTATTTTGAACTTCACAAATAAATGAGAACAAAACCTCCCCCTGTGGATGCTGGCTGCTGTCCATGACCATAGGGTTTTGAAGCGGATGTTATTAAGTATAGATGTTGTAAAGCCTGATAATGGTGACTGGAAAATATGCTCTTCCTGTTTAAAAAAAAACAACAGAGAGAACAAGAGACAAGAGGAGAGAGAGAAAGAGAAGAGAGGACAGAGGGAAAGAGAGAGACAGAGAGGAGAGAGGAGGAGAGAGGGGAGGGAGAGAGAGAGAGAGAGAGAGAGAGAAAGAGAGAGAGAGAGGGGAGAGGGGGGAGACAGAGAGGATAGAGAGAGGAGAGACAGAGGAGAGACAGAGAGGAAAGACAGACAGAGACAGAGACACAAAGAGAGGAGAGAGAGAGAGGAGAGAGACAGACAGGAAGGGAGGGAGGGAGGAAGTAAGAAGAAAAGAGAGGAGAAGAGAGACAGAGACAGACATAGAGCCAGAGACAGACAGAGAGGAGAGGAGAGAGAAATAATTTTCCACAGATTCATTGTTTCTTTCTCCACCCCTCCCCCCATTTTTTGCTTTAAAAACCCACCTTGTGTGTGGCACTGTTGTTTTTGGAGTGGGAGACAGTGCTACTTGGGGGTGGATGGGAGCAGGAGTGGATCTCCAGACCTCGTCTCCCTCACTCCTGTGTCCTTCTGTCCATTCTAGGAGGGCCAAGAGCCATCTGCCTGGTTTCTGTTTAGAGTTCCTGTACAGTTATTTTTCTGTACTAGAGAACTAAGAGTCTTTTGCCTTGGGGGTTGTGAAACTATGGATCACTGATTAATGCCTGGTACCCAATATTCTCATGGCTCTTGCCTCCCAGGAGAATCCATAACACTGCCCAGAAGAGAGGGCTGAATCTTTCAGCAGAAAGATCCCTGAGTCTAAAGGACCTGAGTTCAAATCTGATCCTTACTTCCTGGGTGACAAGGAAACAAGTCATTTATACCTGCTTCACAGGAGGCTGGGATGACAGAATAGTTGGAAAATGCTTTGCAAACCTTCAGGTATGATGGAAATGTCACCTGCTCATGTCTCCCTTCCCTGACCTTAAGTTTCCTCATCTGGAAAATGCTGTCAATAACTTCTCTACTGACCCCCTTCACATGTTTGGAGTGAGAGCCAACTAGGTAACATTTCACCCTTTAAAATGGCCCTTCTCTAGTGAAACAGGGTATTAAAGTCAGTCAGACTCCGCCATGGACAGCATGGAGTCCTGAAGCCTTCATAGAGGAAGTAGCTTAAAACCTTGCCAAGAATCCCTAAGACTTGTAGGATTTTGCCCTCTTCCTAGTCTGGGACTATAGCCCTATGGTTATATCTCTGATTATATATATACCGTGTTTCCCCGATAATAAGACCTATCCCGAAAATAAGCCCTCCCCTTACTGTGTAAGATTCCTCTAAAATAAGCCCTCCCCCGAAAATAAGCCCTATTGAGATTGCTACTGTAGTGAAGGTGATCCCCTGCGCTACACGCTACATTACGGTACCTTCAGTATGCACCGTCCCCCCCCCCCCCCCCCTCGGGCCCCCCCCCCCCCCCCCCCCCCCCCCCCCCCGCCCCGGTGAAACGCACGCCGAGCTGCATCCAATCAGAGCTGCAGCAGTGAGCGCGTATCCTCTTCTTCCCCAGTGATTTGCTTGCTGGCGCCATTGAGAGCAGTGCCGTGGAGGAGAGCTTAGGCAGGACAACATAAGCCCTCCCCTGAAAATAAGCCCTCTGGTGTTTTTCTTTCCAAAAAAAATAATAAGACAGTGTCTTATTATAAGGGAAACATGGGGTATATATATATATGTATGTATATATGTATACATATGTAATATGTGTGTATATATATATGTAAGGATATATATACTTATATATCATATATATCCTTAAGAAAGGAGGCTGACTAAACTGTCTCTTTGAGAAGTTCAGAAAGGTTTAAAAAGGTTTCTCTCTCTGAATTTCCCTTCCCCATGGCTAGTCACTAGCTGGCATCAATTTCTGATTAGTTTCCTTAATAGCTTTAAGTTGTTCGTTTATTGTGATTTTGTTTTTTCTTCACATAAAAGCTATGGTTGAACATGACATTTGTGAGTTGCCTGTTTGTTCATTAGTGGAATGCAAAGTGGGCTGACGGGAGATGCCAGCAGTTAGCTGAAATAAAAGTACAAAAAAAAAAAAAAGATCAGAAGAATCAATTCTATTCTAATGACCACATCTTAGAACTTATTTGGGGGCTAAGAGTTTTTATTTATTTTTACTAATAATTGATAAATCTCCAAACAAGGGAATTTGAAACTGAAACTTCCCCCCCATCCTAAACAAAACAGTAGGAACTTGAGTACCTGGGGCTAGACATCATCTGCCTTTTCTGTTTTATTCCCTAGGAATAAACATTTATATAACACCTACTTTGTGCCAGACATTGTGCTAAGTCCTCTCCCCTTTTTAAAAAAAATTATCACATTTGATCCTCACAACAACCCTGGAATGTAGATGCTGTCATTATTTCCACTTTACAGTTGAGGAAACTGAGGCATACAGAAGTGAAGTGACTTGCCCAGGATCATATAGGTAGTAAGTATCTGAGGCCAGATTTGAAATCAGGTATTCTTGTCTCCAGGTCCAGCACTGTATTGCACCAACAGCTGCTTTTAAGAAAGGGAAGAAGAAGAAGAAGAAGAAGAAGAAGAAGAAGAAGAAGAAGAAGA
>NW_027185755.1:1074950-1075565 GCF_028583685.1 Petaurus breviceps papuanus | reverse complement strand
GAAGAAGAAGAAGAAGAAGAAGAAGAAGAAGAAGAAGAAGAAGAAGAGGAAGAAGAGGAGGAGGAGGAAGAGGAGGAGGAGGAAAGGAAAACAGAGGAGAGTGAGAGAGAAGAAGTAGAAGAAGGAAGAAGAGGAAAAGGAGGGAAAGGACAGAGAGATGAAGGAGGAGAGAGATTTGAGGAGAATGAAAGGTCAGCCCTCTAAGGAGACACAGTGTGGTCTTGGAGGATTTAGTTCTACCCTTCGCAGAAGGGAGGAAGGTGGAGAGATGAGTGAGTACAAGTCAGCCAAGTTTGCTCTCCATAGTATCTGCTATTGGTTACATGGGTATCATAGGCTTTTGAGTCAGAGGATATCTTTAGTGCTTGTGTAGTGTAACTCCCTCATTTTACAGAGGGGAAATTGAGTGCCTGAGGGAGGCTGTGACTTATCCACAGTCACCCAGAGCTGATATTCAAACCCTGGTCTTCTGAAAAGTCATTGTTCTTCTTATTCCATCACACAACCTAGGTCTCCATCTCAGACTCTCTCGGTCTCTCGGTCTCTCAGTCTCTCGGTCTCTCGGTCTCTCGGTCTCTCTCTCTCTCTCTCTCTCTCTCTTCTCTCTCTCTCCCT
>NW_027185755.1:1031519-1074850 GCF_028583685.1 Petaurus breviceps papuanus | reverse complement strand
CTCTCTCTCTCTCTCTCTCTCTCTCTCTCTCTCTCTCTTTCTCTCTCCATTAACCCTTGGTAAATAGGGTTTTCTATTCCCCAAGGATGGGAAAGAACTATCTCCCATCTCTAGAGGCCTTTAGGATTCATATTGCCCTTTCTTCATGATAACCCTTTGAAGTATTAGATAGCACAAGACTTATATTAGCTCTGTTTTATAGTTGAGGGAAGAGGCACCAGGAGCTGCCTAGGCTCATGCAGCTAGCAGGCATCCAAATCCAGATTTAAACCCAGGTCCCTCAGTCTCCAAGTCTAGCACTTATCCAACTGCCCAGTGCTGCCCATTATATTTTATAGGAAAAGACATTCAGTGAGACAACTTATCCAAGGACAAGCACTAAGTAAGGGGTGAAGATGAGGTTGGAATGCAGTTTTCTCCAAGGCTAGCATTCATTCTACTACCCTCAGTTGTCTTCTGATAATTCTGATCAAGAATCATGGGATATCTGAACTGGAAAAGATCCACCCTCTCATTTTGTAGAGGGTGAAACAGGCCCAGAGAGAGGTAGTGACTCGAGGACACAAACAGTCGGACACAACTAAGGATGAAAATAAGAGCAGGACAGACCCTCGGGGATTTTACCCATCCCTGGCTAACCTGGGCATTTTAGGGTACCCGTACTACCCACGATTCTCAGGGGACAGGGTCTGCTCCGTTCCATTGCTTGACTTTGCTGTAGGGGGTAGAGAGACTTTTCTCCCAGCTCTACTCCCTTTTACCTCATTTAGGTTCCCAGAAAATGGCAACTGCTGGTGGTGCTGAGGCTCAAGGCTGTCTGGAAGGTTCAGTGTCTTGGAGCTCTGGGCCTCCAGTGGGAGAGGGGGAGTCCTCTGGCTCTACTGCAGACTGTCAATGACAGAGCAGCATTTGGCAAAGATGTTTTCTGCCTCATCTTCTGCCAGGATCTGAAGGAGGTGGGAGGTACAGAGGGGAAAGGGTCGGCTCCAGACCCAGGGTCCTTACTTCCCCAAGAACATCACCATGTCCACCCCACCCCCACAAATGGGGACTGCTTGTCATAGGAGGCAGAGCT
The DNA here is from genome assembly GCF_028583685.1 of Petaurus breviceps papuanus. Classification (NCBI taxonomy): domain Eukaryota; kingdom Metazoa; phylum Chordata; class Mammalia; order Diprotodontia; family Petauridae; genus Petaurus; species Petaurus breviceps. Next base: position 1,073,775 of record NW_027185755.1, on the reverse strand, counting down.
AGAAAGGACTTCAGATACTAACCCCACTCATTTTTCAGACCAGGAAACCAAGGCCCAGAAACAATCTCCAGGTCACATGAGTGGAATAAATATGAGAGTCAGGATTTGAAACCAAGTCCTCTGACTTCAAATCCAGTACCCATTCAACCATGTCATCATTTTCTGCTTTAAGAAAATCTGACATCTAAGAATGCCAGTTCCTTCAGTGTCAAAAGTGGAAGAAATCACGGACTGTTTCCATTTTTCAGATGGAAAAATTGAATCCTTGAAAGGGCAAGCCACAGAGCTAGGAGCAATGAGCTGAAGTTGTCAATAGACATATTAAAGTTTGAGGTGATGAAAAATTGCTGCAAAACTACAACAATCCCTGATATCTCCCTTGATCCTTACAACAGCCTCGGGAGGTAGGTGCCATTCATTGTTCATGTTTTACAGATGAGGAAACTAAGGCAAACAGAAGTTAAGTGACTTGACCACTAGAGGTCTGTGTTCAAGCAAAGCCTGGGTGGCATTTTTTGTGGGTCTTAGTTAAGGAGAGGATGATGGACTTTGGACTGGACCTTGGCAGTCCCTTCCAATTTAGATTCTATGACTTAGACCCTGAGGACTAGAAGGAATCTTAGATGATAGAATATAGAATGTTAATAGCCAAGGGGAACCTTAGATCATAGAAGACAGAATGTCGGAGCTCTGAGGGAACTTGGACATCATCCAACCCAGACCCCTAATTTTATAAACTAGAAATAAAATGGTTTGTCCAAAGTTGCATACCAAGTGGCAGAGCCAATACTGGAACCAGTATTTTGGTGGGGGGAGTTGCTTTTTATTCTGCTGCTATCCAGACTTTCCTGTAAATGGGAACAGATATCCTCCCCTTCCCTCTACCCTCTCCCACCTGGGATAATTTAATCCAACCCCTCATTTTTACAGGTGAGGAAACTGAGGCCAGGCCCATATGAACACCTACATTTCGGAGAAGGTTTTTCTGCTGGTAGAAAGCCAAGATGGGTTCACACAGAGTGTAATGGGTCTCCAGCCGCTGTCGTACAATGTCCTCAGCATCATCCTCACGGTGTCCTTTCTGGCCTCGAAGCAGCACCCGGTGAATCATGGTCTCCGTGGAGCAGTCAAAGACAATGACAATGTTGGGGGAGCGGCCCACCTGGCAGGGTGAGGCAAGGGAAGAGACTGCAGAGGTCCATTACAGTTCCCCTCCACCTTCTGTCTCCCTCTCCAATCTCAGAGAGGCACTGACTAAGGTAGCAGTGGGGGCACAGAGCTAAGAGCAGGTCATGAAAATGGCGGACGGGCACATTGTGGCCCAACATAAGGAAAAGCTTCCTCAGAAGCAGAACCGTACCAAAAAAGACTGGTCCCTGTCACTGGTGGTATTCAAGAGGAGAGTGGATGAGCATGTTTTGAGATGTCAGATTGAGCATCTCTACTCATGTAGGGGTTGGCCTCCCTACATATATAATAACAACAATCGTGATGATGATGAGTAATGTCTATATAGTGTTTATTATGCTGCAGGCACTGTGCTAAGTGTTTTACAATTATTATCACATTTGATCCTCATAATAACCCTGGGAGGTAGGTGCTATTATTACTCCCATTTTATAGATGAGACAACTGAGGCAAACAGAGGTTAAATGACTTGCCCAGGGTCACAGAGTTCGTAAATGTTGGAGGCCAAATTCAGACTCAGATCTTTTTGACTGCAGGCCCAGTGTTCTATCCACTGTGCCACCTAACTGCCTCTTTATATATATATATATTTCATCTGAGGGTTTTGTTGGTTTGCTTTTTCCTATTCTGGGACTGTTTCTGTGAATGTCAAAGGAAGAGTGGTGGAGAGGGAATCAGAAGGCTTGGATTCAAATCCCAGCACTTTCCCTTTCTGGGCCTTGGTTACCTCATTGATGTGTTGTGGAGGAGGGTGAGAAAGAAGGAATCATATGTCACAGTTAGTAGGGTAACCCCTTTTATATACTGACTAGAACACTGGGCAAGGTTGCTGCCGGGGAAAGGACCTGGGTTCTGTTTCTTTTTAGCTGTGTTGACACCTCTCTGGGTCTCAGTTTCCCCATTTGTAAAATGAATTGGTTGAGCTAAATGATCTCTTCAATCCCTCCTATCTCAAAAACCTATGAAACACATGCCTATGTGATCTTTCCTGGAAGTCACCCACTACCACTTTCTGGGCCCTGGTTTCCCATCTGTAAAATGGGGATAAAATGGGAATCTTCCCCCTCAAAAGTCCTGTTGTGAGAAAAGTGCCCTGTAAACTGCAGCACATACAAATGTGAGCTATTGTTATTACTATTGTTGTTATAGGTTATACCAAAATCCAACTTTTTATAGCAACTTACAAAGTGTTGTTCGTTATTTTTCATAACATCTCTATGTGATAGGTTGTGTATCTCTATCCACTTTTTTTTTTTAAGCAATCGGGGTTAAGTAACTTGCTCAAGGTTACACGGCCAGTTATTTCTGGGTGTGGTGCTAAGTATCTGAGCCCAGATTCTATCCCCAGGTCATCCCGACACTGGAGTCGGTGTTCTTACTTGCTGAGCCACCTGGCTGCCCCTCTATCCACTTTTACAGAGAGGGAAATTTATGTTTTTATGGGCAGCTAAGTGGCACAGTGGACAGAGTAATGGCCCTAGAGTCAGGAGGACCTGAGCTCATATCTGGCCTCAGCCCTTTACTAGCTGTGTGATCCTAGGCAAATCACCTATTTGCCTCAGTTTCCTCATTTGTAAAAATGAGCTGGAGGAGGAAATGGCAAACCACTCCAGTGTCTTTGCCAAGAAAACCCCAAATGGGGATACAGAGAGTTAAATGTGACTGAAACTCACCAAACAACTTAACAAAGGTCTTCTGCTGACCGACTTTTTTCTCTTTACCTCTTTTTAAAAAAAAATTTCTTTGTTACCAGACATAGATTTGGAAATAAAAGTGATGGAAAAAACAAAAGCTATCCATTGTTTTAATTTCCCAAGAGCACATCATAGCTAGGGAGAGTCAGAACTCGGTTTAAACCTTGGTCGTTTAAGTCTAAGGCACTAAATCTATTTTCCCCTCCAGAAACTCAATTTAAATTTGTTGTATTTTGCCTTATTTTCATCAAATAAAACTTTAGATCTGGAAGAGATTCTAGAGATAATTTAAGTCTAATTGGCTCATTTTACAGATAGGAAAGCTGAGGTTATGAGATAGAAGGCAATTTACCTTTGTAACAGAGTTAAGTCCTTCGACTCCAAATCCAGTGGTCTTTCTAGTACACAACATTCCCTTTCCAAAAATCTATTTCCAAAGATCTGTTTTCTATTCATTCATTCATTCATTCAACTAAGCATTCTCTGCTACCTTTCCCAATCCCTCTTAATTCTAGTGACTTCTCTCTGTAGAAGATAGCTATAACTTGTTTGTCCCTATTTGTTTGCATGTTGTCCCCCGCCCCAGATTATGAGCTCTTTGAGAGCAGGGATTGCTTTTTGCCTTTCTTCATACCCCCAACACTTAGCACAGTGCCTGGAATACAATAGGCACTTAATACTTGTTGATCGACTGGCTGCTGGAGGACTCCAAAGAATAAGGGGATATTTCAGTTTTGTAATTCCCTGTTCTTTGACCTGGAATAGTGTATTTATACTATATCTGCATGGCCTGGTTCATTTCCTCATTCATCTGGATGACCTCTGCCCCTTTTTCTTACTCCACTCTAGTCCCAGACTGCATATTTGTGATCTCTCTAGGTTCTCCAGCAGGATTGAGGGAGATGACCCGAAAGTGTGTTCCATGGGTTGGGAAAAAGGCATCAGGAATCCAGAGACTGAGGATGAACTCTGGGATCCCAAAGTCAGGGGTGGGGACATGGGCTTGGGGGTGGGGTTGGAGAAGATCGTTGAGTTGGCAAGGTTAGAGAGGAAGCAGTAGGCTTACAATTCGTTCAAATTCCTTGGCTTGGCTAAGCTCCCGGGGGAATCCATCTATGAGAAAGCCTTTGCTCTCCGGTCGGGACAACATGTTGTCACTCACCATATCCAGAATCACACCCTGTGGGGGCAGAGGTTGGGCATTATGAGGGTCCAGACCTGGTCTTGCACTAGCTTGCTAAGGTGACTTTGGAGGAGTCACTAGCTTTTTCTGTGCCTTAATATCATGGGAACCACAGTGTTTACAGCTGGGGAAATTGAAGTCTAGTTCCACAGGTAGCAAGCCCCAGAGTCACAATTCAAACCAAGGCACTTGGCTACTCCACACCCAGCTCTTTCCACAACTATTCAGTCTCACCTGAAAAGGGAGGACACTGGTTTTCCACCCTGCAGTTACCCAGGCTTAAGGACATAGTCACCCAAATCTGTGAAATGGGTACAATCTCCCATTCTATTCCTACATACTGAGTAAGGGCCCTTTGAGTTGCCATTGAGGAGAGTTCCAAGACCCCAGCCAACCCCTCTAGGTTCTAGTGGGCAAAGATCTGGGCCACAAAGGTAGAGTTGTGGGAGAGCAGAATGAGTCAGTTGGGTCCTCACCGTGGGCACCAGCAGGCCCTTCAGCATGATGTCCCGGATCTGCTGGCCCCGCACAGTGGCCTGATTTGCCTCCTCCCTCAATAGCTCCCCAAGTCCCACATGGCAGAAGCCGTACTTGGCTGCCATGTTCTCACATTGTGTCCCCTTTCCACAGCCTGGTCCTCCCATTACGAAGATGATCCGGAAGGACTTGAGCAGATCTGGCCAGTGGGGAGGAAGAAGGTAAGTTGGTACGTGTGTGTAGTTTGTACACATATGTGCATGCTTACTTATGCTTACATATAGTGTGTGTGTGTTTATGTGTGTGTGCTCTTTTGTTACAGAATCACACTATTTAGAGGGGCTTAGTGATCATCTGAGATAATCCCTTCACTTTACAGTTGAGAAAACTGAGGCCCAGACCAGGAAAAAGATTTGCCAAAGATTTGAACCCAGGCCTTCTGATTGCAAGTCTGGCACTGTTTCTACTCCTTCACATGGTTTACGTTTGAGGGCCTTGGTGCTTGTGCCAACATATGCCCATTGGCATATGTTGGTGCCTGTTGGCACAAGAGAATAGAAGGCCCCAAATTATGTTTCCTCCCACTTTTCCCTTCTCTTCCCTTCCCCTACTCCCTTTCCCACTCCCCCTCAAGGGAAGGGACTGACTTTCTGCCTGGCCCCCTCAGGCTCTGCCACTGGAATGTGGGTAGGGCCCTGGCTCTGTGACTAGGGAAAGGAAGCTGGGCTCCCAGGAGAACTCCTAGAGATTTACCCTTCTGCTGAGGCCTCAGGGATTTTCCCACCTGGGGCAGCCTGGAATGACATCTGCCCATCTTCCCAGTAGCCCTGGGGGCTTAGTGACCCTGCCCACCAACTTCTCCTTCCTGGATCTTGCACTTCCAGACCCACTTTGGTCCTACCCCAGCCTTTCTCCCTCTCTTTACCCTCCCACCCCAGCTCCCTTAGCTTTCTGATGTCATAAGGAACTCTGGGGCCCCTACTATTGCCCTTCCCTTGGGTGGGGAGGGAAAGGAGGCATGCATGGGACCAGGGAAAAGAGAGTAGCATTGGACTGTGGGTGCATACACAGATCTGGAGGCAATCTTAGAGATAATTTAATCAAGGAGTTCTTAATCCTATTTGTGTCAAGGACTCACCCCTTTGAGTAATCTGGTAAAGCCTAGGGATTTCTTTTCAGAAAATATTTTGAAATGCAAATATATCTATATATATGTATATACACATATATACAATGTATATGTCTGCATATGTATATATACATATATATGACCAATTATATTAAAATAGTTATCTAAATATATTTTTAAGTTCATTTTAAGAACTCCTAATGTAGCCCAACCTTCTTTTATTTTACAGGTTAGGAAACTGTGTCCAAGAATACACAGCTTATTGGGGAATGGAGTCTGGAGTCTAAACCAGGTTTTTTGACTGCAAATCCAGTGGTCCTTCCAGCATGCCTCTTCATCCAAAGTGTGGTCTCCTCTGTATTCAGTGCCCTAGAAGAGAGAAAATGAATTTCTGTTTTCCCCCATATTGAGGTTCACATAAGTCTGAAATCTGGTCTGCAGGTAGGGTTTGTTTTGGTCTGACAGAGTTTCAAAAATAATTAGAGAAGACATAAAAAAAGTCAGCCGAGGAAGATGTCTCTGAGGGCTTCTCTCACCACCACTATCTCTGCTGAACACCACGGTATGCTTTTGTTTTTCTCTCTGTCTTCCTGCCTGGTTCCCCCAGATATCTCCATATCCCAGTTATTCACAAGACCTCTTGGCTACATAAATAAGAGATTGTGTGCAGAGTGAGGTATAAAATGGATAATTTTGATAATTTGCCATATTTCTCTTTGGTATTCATTCCTTTGACGGTCTGATTTTGGAAGTGAACTCAGAGAACAGTTACCCGTAACACATCTCTATATAGGAAATACCCTATTTACAACAGGCTTGAGAAATGTTCCTCTAGCCTTCTAGCAATGGAGAGCTCATTACGCTCAGAGGAAACCCTTTCCATGGTTAGACGATTCTCGTTATTAGGTGGTGCAGTAGATGAGTGCTGGGCCTGAAGTTCAAATCTGGCCTCAGACATTTACTAGCTGAGTGACCCTGGGCAAGTCAATTAACTCTGCTTGCCTCCATTTCCTCATTTGTAAAATGATCTGGAGAAGGAAATGGCAAACCACTCTAGTATCTTTGCCAAGAAAACCCCAAATGGAGTTATGAGGAGTCAGACATGACTGAAAAACAACAGAGCAGTATTAGGAAGCTTTTCCTTACATTCAGCCTAAATCTGCCTCTCTGTATCAAAACCTCTCCCCTCCCCACCCTACCTCTACCCCTCAACTCTTACACATGTTCTGCCTAGTTTATAGCCAGAAAATTAAAGGCAGAGAGGATGATTGTGGAGGCAATCTGCTGGTAGACCTCAGAGGGGATGGAATCAAGTGTACAAGTAGAAAGGTTGACTTTGTCAAGAACAGCCAAGGAAATGAAGGTTGGAGTCAAAGTGCAGACATGTGGAGAATGGCCTTTATTTTCTCATTAAAGTGTGAGGTAAGCATCCTCATATGATGTGAAGATGGGGAACAGGGGATGGAAGCTTAAGGAGAGAAGAAAATGTTTGGAACAGCCTCTATGGGGAGTGAGCTAAAAAATTAGAGATGATTAAAAGGAATGCCTTGCTGCAGTGAAGACCCAAATGAAATTAGCCAACATAAATTTATAGTGGACTCACTAAGTTGAATTGTGTAACTTACTCTAGTGACCTTCAGGCACACTGGTGGTAGTGTAGTGAATTGGTCCAATTGGTCCAGAAAAGCTTTTTTAAGTTAGTCTATTTTTTAAGGTATTATTTTCTTCAGTCAGGTTGTTGACTTGCTTTTCATGATTTTCTTGCATCATTCTCATTTCTCTTCCCAATTTTTCCTCCACTTCTCCTCTATGGCCTATAACCAGTTGATATTTTTCTTGGGAGCTTTTGGAGTTCTGACTTCTTTGTCTTCCTCCTCTTCCATGCTTTGATCCTTTTTGCCCCCCCAAAAGGAATCTAATGTTTGATTGCTGTACTTGTTTTGCTTCCTTTGCTTGCTCATGTTGCCACTCAATTTCTTGACTTTTGAGCTTTTTGCCACAGTAGAACTCTGCTTCCGGAGAGGAGAGCTTTGTCCCAAATCACTGATGTTTTCACAGCTGCCAGAGCTATTAGTTGGCTGCCCTCTCTGAAGCCTCCACCAGCTCTGGCACCTGGTCACACATCCCAGGACCTCCATCCTAGACAGCAATCCAGATCCAAGCAGGTTAAAGCAAGAGTGATTACTCCCCAGATTGGTCTCTTGGTCCCCCTACAATCTGCAGGCCAGGAGCTCTGAAGCAGTCATGTGGAGGCTGCCATGCCTCAGCTGCTTCTCCCTCCAGGGGCAGAGGCCGGACCATACTCCTGGACCCCCTGTTCCCAAAGTCTACCCTGACCTCTCACTTTGTCTTTGGCATCTATGGGTTGATAATTCTGGAAATTGACATAGCTGCTGGTGATCCACTGTCCTGAATTCCCTCCAGCTGTGGCTGGTCGGGTGCCCTGGGGCTAAAACCAAGGGTTCATGCAGGGGTGGGCTCTGCTCCCAGCGTGCTGCAATGGACCCTTCCTGCCAGCCTGCTGGGCTGCCTTCAGTGGGAGATTTGTTTCTCTTTGTCACTTTGTGGGTTTTGTGTCTTTAAAGTTTGTTTAGAATCATTTTATAAGTATTTGAGGTGGTTATGGGGGGAGAACAGGGAGTTTTCCTGCTTCTATGCCACCATCTTGGCTCCGCCCTCCAGAAAAGCTCTTTTTAATTATGCAAGAAATCTCACTAAACTGTTTCTGCCCTTGGACCCAAGGATCAAGAAATGAAGAAATACCTTCTTTTTGTTAGAGGTAGGGTGTGGGATGTTACATATACTGTCAGTCCCTAAGCTGGCTGGATTTATTCAAATGTGTTTTCTTTTTAAAGGGAGGGCTCTTTTTTGGGGGGGGGGTATATATATCAAGAAATGGTTGCAAGGGAAAACAAAAAAACTTGAAATAAACATTTTTAAAATCATCTTTATTAGGATCAACATCTTATAACCTGTTAAAATCTTGTCCAGAGAGTTGGTTGGCCCTCCCAGTTTTGTGTCATCAGTAAATATGATGAGAATACCCCCTGTGCCTTCTCCTCCCCCGCCCAACAAGTAATTGATAAAAACATTAAACAGTGCAGGGCCAAGCATAGACAGCTAAGGCGGCAGAAGACCACCTTCCGAGCTGATAAGTAACCACCATCACCACTCTTCTAGTCCAACTTTTCAACCACTTTCTCATTCAGCTGACTCTTCCATTGCTAACTCACACCTATCCATCTTTTCCATAAGGGTAACATAATGTGTTAGGTATATATTTTGTGGGGCTACCAAACTTATATCTATCTACCCCTGGCTTTTTGCCCTGCTGGCTGAAATCTACAAAGAAAAAGGCAACCATGCAATTAATCAATGAGCAAGCAAGGGAGGGTAAATTAGAATTTGCTTGGGAGGTGATGCTGTACTCTGTCCATCAGCTCAGGTGGGTTTCAGACAAGGTCTCCCCAGTGGTTATGCAAGAGACCTCTTGCCCCCACCCCACTTCATGACTGAGAAGGGTTAGTCACCCTCACTAACTTGATTTAATATTCAGAATAGGAGAATTACGATAATGTTTCTTTGGCTCTGGCTTTACCCTGTGACTGGCAAACTCCCTTCAATCCAATGGGCTTTCTGTACTGCAATTTCACACTATATCCACATACATACTTCCACCCTCCCTCCTCCTGACCATTTTGCAAAGTAAAAAATTCCTCCTAACAACCTTCTCCTTTCCCCATGTGGTAAAAGGATTAGGGGAAGAAATTATAAAGTCTAGAACATCTTTTCAGAGGTCTGAGGCATCCACCAATTAGAGCAAAGGAATTGGTCTTCTCTTCATTTCACCAACTAATATGACTCCCAGAAACTAGGAAACACAACATATGTAGGTGATTAGTGTCCAAGGAAGGATGTTCTGGTCTGGGACATCCACAGGGAGGATGAGCTAAACAGTAAGATACTGAATCAAAGTGCCCTTTCCAGATGCAATGTAGGGGTCATCTGAAAAGAAAAGGGGAATGGGAGGTTGAAAATGGCAGGGATAAAATAGGGTCTGGGGGCTGGCTAGATATAGTAAAGTCTCACCAATCAAAACAGCCTGCCTCCAAAGCAAGAGTTCCAGTTTTTCCAGGGAATGATCTTTGGGGCTAAAACACTAAATAAGAAAGTAAGGAACAAGGGGGAAAAACCAACTTGATGGTGGAATTTATGGTCTGCTCCAATAAGGAATAGGGATAGGAATGGAGTCTGGGTGTGTGATTACATTTTTATAGGGAAATCCCAAATGAAGAAACTTCCTTTACCAGTGAAGGCCAGCATCGTTTCTGCAACAAATAGCAGAGAACTGCCTAGAACATTAAGAGGTTAAATGAGCTTCCCAGGATCACATAGCAAGTGTGTGATAGAAGCAAGTCTTTCTGGTAACAAGACCAGTTCTCTATTCACTATACTACACTGGTTCTGAAGAGGTGAATTTAAAGAGGGTAAAAGTCAGGCCTTATACTTCAGTTCAAAAAAGTCAGCTTAACAAGTGGAGGATGGCAGGCTACAAGACAAATTCATCTGGAGCAAGGCATGGTGCATGCCCCTAGGGCTTGCTTTTTGGAAGGCTGAAGCTGGGGGATTGCTTGAGTTTAGAAGTCCAGAGGGGCAGTTGGTCAATAAACAATTATTGACTGCTTACTATGTTTCTGGTACTATGTTAAGTGCTGAAAGGATAAAGCCTATCAGGTGTCAGCATTAATTCCCACCCCAAAATAGTGCGCCTCTCTAGAAGCAAAGGGGCTACCAGAAAAAAATGGAGGTCAGAATTTCTGCAATGATCTGCAATAGGATCAGGCCTCTTATGATTTGTAGAAACATCATGTTCAGCCTAGGCAAGATAGGGAGACTTCGTATCCCCTCCTTGACCCTCCTATGCGGCCCCCCCCCCAACAAACCCAATCATTTGGTAGTTTATATTGGACTGAAATTTTAATAGAGTGAACAGTGTGATATGGCAGCCAAAAAGTTTAATTCAGTCTTAGGCTGCATAGAGAGATGTGCAGCTCCCGCAAATGAGGGAACTGCCTGCTATAGAGAGCACATGTGGAATGTTTGGAAGGATCTGTGTGGACCTGGGTACCACATTTTATAAAGGGTGTTGATGAGCTGGGGGAGATCCAGAGGGGAACCTGCATGAAGGAGCTGGAGATTTTTGGCCAAAAAAGGAAAAGACCTCCGCTCTATAGAGGCCCTGGAAGAAGGGTTAGACTTGTGCTGTTTGGCCCCTAGAGGAGACAAACAGGTGGCAGCATCAATGAGACAAATTAGAGCTTGCTATGCAGGAAAACTTTCTGACCAAGCGATGGCGAAGCGCCTCCGGCTGCTTCCCTCTGGAAACGACAGCTCCACCCCCACTGGAGGGTTTTATGCAGTGGCTGGGTCAGTGCTTGTCAAAGGTTGTGCTGCAGAAAGGGTTGGACCAGACCCCCTAAGGTCCACACCAACTCCAGAGAGGTGGATGCTGTCGCTCCAGGAAGGGGGAAGGGAGTTTAGGTTGCAGTTGCCATGGCTTCCGCTGCAGTTGCCGTGACAACAAGTTAAAGAAAGTGTCGTGTGTGCGCCTGCGCAAGGGCCTTCTGCATGCCCTGGTGGCTTTAGAACTACGAATCCCAAGGTGCACAGCGCTAAAACGGCGACCTTGCGAGTTCCCGTACATGGCTCTAAAGGATGACGACACAGGAAACGCCGGCGCAGGAAATTTGAAGCTTCATGAATAATTAATGAGGCGCGATAGTCTCTCGCACCCCGCCCCTCCCCCCCAACCAAGAAACCAGGGCGGAGAGATGGAGAAGGGGCCCATTCCGTCTGCAGATTGTCTGCAACCAGGCTAGCCTATGGCGTGGAAAAGGGAATGGCCTTGTGGACACTCAGCGATATTTGAATGGACCTGGAAGCGCTCAATCGCTCGCCAGGTGGGTCGGGCTTGACCCACCCCTTAAAGCCGCCAATGGTTGTCAAGACGACGACGCGGGAAGTTTAGCTTCCGGGTCAGACCGTGGAGCCTGCTGGGACTCCAAGCTTAAGGTGGTGGCTCTTCCTTAATAGAGGTGGGAGCCGGCCTCGTAATCCTTTCGGGGTTTGGTGGGGAGATTGGGGGCCGTGCTGTGCGACGACTCTCGACCTTTCAAGCAGCCACGCAACGTACACAGCTTTGGACAATATGACGACCCTGGTGAGTGAGTGGGAGCAGTCTGAGGGGCCCCTGCGATGTATGGGGCTGTGCGTGCAAGAGTGTGTGTGACCCTGGTGAGTAGTGGGAGCGGCTTCGGGGCACTCCCCCCCCCCCCAACTCCGTCTGTGCGTGTGCGAGTTTGTGAGGACGTGTGTGTGACCCTGGTGAGTCCTGGGAGAGGCTTGGTCCCCCTCCACCACCGCCCCCGCCCCCCCAGTGCTGCCTGCGTCTGTGCGTGCACCCATGGAGGGGTGTCTTCATTCCTGTGCATGTATCAGTTAGCAAGCATTTATTAGGCGTCCACTATGTGCGGGACACGGTGCTGAGCCCGGGAAATACAGAGCAAGGCGGAAATAGTCTCTGTCCTCAAGGAACTCATTCTTATGAGGGAGATACCATGCAGGTAACTTTGCACGGCTCTGTATCGTGAGTCTGCACAGACAGCTCTGTTGGTTTGTCTGCAAATATTTGTCCGTGAGTCAGGCTTCATGACTGTCTCACATTGTATGCCCGAGTGTGTGCCAGTGGTCGTGGCTGTGTGCCCACCCTTCTGTTTCATCAAGTGTCTATGCCTTTGCCCATGTGCACTTCTGCTTTTGACTATGGATTTGTCACCATGTGCAGCCTTGTATTTTAAAATGTTTCTCATACTTGTTGCCCAATTCTCTGTGACTCAGTGTTTCTTTCACTCTCTCTAGGGAACCAGCAGTCAGACTGTGACTGAATATGTTGTTCGAGTGCCCAAGTAAGTTCTTTTGGGATGGGAGGGGATAGGATGATGCAATGTGGGGGAGGTGCTCAAATCCCAGGTAAATCACTTTCCTGGTCTGCTGACAATTCTGTTCCTGCAGAAACAACCTCAAGAGGTACAATATCATGGCTTTCAATGCAGCTGACAAAGTCAACTTCTCCACCTGGCACCAGGTAAAGGTCTGGAATCCTGGCATAGTCTAGGAGCCTTCAGAAGAAGGTAAAGGAGGCTCTGAGTCTGGATCAAAGACTAGGGGTTGGTAGCGCCATGCTCAAATGTATGAGGCCTGCATACCCAGAGGCAAGGGCATGTCACTCCCTCAGTCCATCAAGTGTAATATTAGCTACATATTTTGCTCACGTTGTCCTTGTATATTATGGGACACAAGAGAAACAGAAGAGGAAGATCTCTCTTTAATACTAAACAATGTAACTAAGTGTTAGATTAGAAAGCTAAGACAGAACTGCAGATCATAGAAGTCAGTGTTCAGTGAAGGTTTCTTAAAGAAGACAAGGCAGGAGGTGAACAGCATGATGCCAGACAAGTCACCCCAGCTTGGGTCTGTGGGAGGTGAGGCAAGGTGTCCCCCAACAATCCTTGCCAGGGGCTCTGGGATGACATGGCTTCCTTCACATCAGGCCAAGATGGAACGGGATCTGAGCAACAAGAAGATCTATCAGGAAGAAGAGATGCCAGAATCTGGGGCCGGCAGCGAGTTTAATAGAAAGCTCCGGGATGAGGCTAGGAGGAAGAAGTATGGCATCATTCTCAAGGCCTTCAAGGCTGAGGACCAGCCCTGGCTACTCAAAGTCAATGGCAAGACAGGAAGGAGGTGAGTGAGGGGGCCTCCAGGTTATGCTCCTCACCCTCTGGCTCTGACCTGTCCTAGAGCTCACTTCTGTCCTTCCTGGGAGACACAGCAAGGCAGGGAGCATTCTCCATGCTCTGGTGGGTGAAAAATATAAGACTAGAAAAGGACCCAGGTCCCAGAGAGCTCATGGCCTGTCTGAGGCTAGGCCCCAAGGCTCTTGCCCCCATCCTGGGCTATTTTCCTAAGTCTGTCAATGCCTTGAGATTCAGATTTCTGTCCCTGTTGAACCACAGCCAGGCATTCTGAGGGGAGCAGGCCTTGGATGAGAGACTGTGTCTCTGTCCCCTTTCCTCCTGCCTACTGCAGATTCAAAGGAGTAAAGAAGGGTGGAGTGACAGAAAACACGTCCTACTACATCTTTACCCAGTGCCCTGATGGGGCCTTTGAAGCCTTCCCTGTGCACAACTGGTACAACTTCACTCCTGTGGCCCGGCACCGGACACTCACTGCAGAGGAGGCTGAGGAAGAATGGGAAAGGTGAGCATGAGGGAGAAAGGGACACTGCAGGTGAGCAGTCTGCCAGGCATCTGTTAAATCCTTCCTCTGTGCCTGGCACTATACTAAGGGCTCCAGGTGTGAAGAAAGGCCAAGGCAGCTCCTGCCCTCAGGGGAAGGCACATTCCCCTAGGGGAGACAGCATGTGCCCCCAGTGGCTCATACTAGGTATATCTAGCATAGAAGGTCAGCTCCAGGTCTCCAGCTGGCCTAATGCTAGCTTTGTGTCCCTCTAATGAACTTACCATGTCATGGCATGAGTTCTTGTGATCCCTTTATGTCTTTTACCTCCTAGTGACACAGAACCACTTTCCTACACATTCTGGGCCTTGGTCTATTTGGTTTCTTTGTTCAGCAGAGAGAGTGGAGGCCTGAGAGTTTGCCCTAGGTCACAGAGCTAGTAATTGGAAAAAATCTCCTTACTATGTTTGAGATCTTGGGGACTTCTGTCCCTTCACATCTTTTCCTTCAGCTTCCTTAGCTATCAGATGAGGGAGTGGGCCTGGATGGCTTCTGAGTTTGCTTCCAGCTCTAGGTCTGTGACCAAAGGATCCGACTGAATATCACAACCTGGAATCTTACCTTGCTCTCCTGGCTCCCTCTGAAAGACTCTTGCCAGTGCTTCATGGCTTTGGGAGACACGCACACAGCGGTGCAAACAAACTAGACATAAGGCTTGAAGGGAAGGAAGAGAGATCTGAGTTGGGCGTGTGCAGTCAGGGAAGGCTTCCTGGAGGAGGGGTCTGTCCATCCTGGAGACCCTCCATGGGACATACCCCTTGGTTGTAGGAGGAACAAAGTCTTGAACCACTTCAGCATCATGCAGCAGCGTCGCCTGAAGGACCAAGACCACGATGAGGAGGAAGACGAGCATAAAGAGAAGAAGAGCCGGAAGAAGCCCAGTGAGCTGCGGATCCACGACCTGGAGGACGACCTGGAGATGAGCTCTGATGACAGTGATGGCAGTGGGGAGGAGGGTGAGGAGGGGGCTGGGCTGGGGCAGGGTGTGTGCAGGGCAGAGGCCCCCAGGGGGCGGTGGCCAGGACACTGCAGGCCCCGACCTCATCCTGTTCTCCCCAGGGGAGAAGGCCCCCAAGAGCAAGAAGAAGGCAGCACCCTCCAGGGGGGGCAAGAAGAAGAAGAAGAAGGGCTCTGATGATGAGGCCTTTGAGGACAGTGATGACGGGGACTTTGAGGGCCAGGAGGTGGACTACATGTCAGATGGCTCCAGGTGAGGGAGACAGGCCCACTCCTTCCTTTCAGACCTGGAACTCAGGCCACAACCTGCTCACCTGCAGCCTGTTCTTTCCCTTACAGCAGCTCTGAGGAAGAGGCAGTAGGGAAACCCAAGGTGGTTCAGCAGGAGGAGGATGGCCCCAAAGGTAGGTGTGGGCTTGGGAGCAGGACTGTCTCTTACTTTGTGAAGAGGAGGCTGCCCAGTGCAGGCCCGTCCAGCCAGTACTGGTTAAGTGCCGTCCACTGAGGAGACTTGTGTTGGAGAGAAAGAGGCCCTGCCATGAAGGGGCTTACGTTCTGTTTGGGGGAGAAAACATGTATCCAGAGAGGTGCGAAGGAGATTCACAGTAACTTTAGAAAGGGGAAAGTCAGGGCATGGGCTGGAATGGAAGTGCTAATAATTGTGATCAGAAAAGGTCTCCAATGGGAAGGGTCACTTGAATATTGAACAGTACTAGTCATGCCAGGAGGTGAAAGTCAAGAAGAAGAGGGTTCCTGGCCTGTGGAACAACCTGTTCAGAGGGTCAGCTGTTGTGGCTAAAGAATGGTGAATACAGGGGCGGCCAGGTGGTGCAGTAAATAGAACACTGGCCCTGGAGTCAGGAAGACCTGAGTTCAAATTCGGCCTCAGACACTTGACACACTTACTAGTCGTGTGACTTTGGGCAAGTCACTCAACCCCAACTGCCCTGCAAAAAGCAAAAAAAAAAAGAATAGTAAATAGGCCAATATACTTGGGCCATAGAGCTTTTGAAGGGTTATCATGTGAAGTACGTGTGTACACGTGGGTTGGGGCCAGACTGGCAGTGGCTTTCAAGGACAAGCAGGAGCTCCAATTTCAGCCTAGAAATAAGAAAACCCCTGAAGCTCTGAGTCAAGGGAGTGACATGGTTCCCTAGGAATCCTATGAATTAGGGATAGCAATTTGGCAGCTCTCTAAAGGGTGGCTAGAAGAGGGGAGAGATGGAGGCAAGGAGACCAGTGGGGAGGCTGTTGCAGCAGTCCAGGTGAGAAAGGGGGAGGGTCTGAATTAGGAACGGAGAGGAGAACAGTGTGAGAAATAGAATAGACAAGACATGACAACTGAGTGGATGTGAGTGGTGAGAGAGGAAAGTAGAACGTGGGAAGCTCGCAAACCTGGGAGCACTTGAGCTCTTAAAAAGAACTTGGGAAAATGTAAAAAAAAAAACAAAACTAGGGAAGTTAGAAAGAGGAAGTGGGTTTTTGGTCAGGGCTGTGAAGAGTTCTAGTGTAGTCAGATTGAGTTGGAGATGAATGTGCAGCATCTAGTTGGAAACAGAAAAAGGCAGCTGTGTTTAACAATTAAGAGATCACTGGTGACCTTGGTGAAAGTGGTTGCAAAGTTGAGTCATTTTGACTTCCTAAAGTCAAGGCATCTGAGAAGGGACGGGCAGGTGAGGAAGTCTGTGAGGAAGGCTGGGAAAGGGAGGAAAGAGACGCAGGCCTGAAGCTGGAGAGGATGGTCAGGTCCAGTGAAGGTGCTCGGAGATTGGGCTAGATCTAGGTGTGTTTGTAGGCAGCAGGGAAGGAGAGCCAGTGGCTGAGGAGAGAGAGCAGGCTGGGGTCACTGCCCCAGCAGAGAGCTCTTGCTTCCCTCCCAGGCATTGATGAACAGAGTGAAAGCAGTGAAGAGAGTGAGGAGGAAAAACCCCCAGAGGAGGAGGAGAAGGAGGAGGAAGATAAGAAGGGACCTACCCCACAGGAGAAGAAGAGGAGGAAAGGTGAGTGTGGTTGGGGAGAAGTCATTTGCCTGGCATTCGAGGCCCAAGCTGCCTCTCCCTCCAGCTTTGTTTCCTCTTCCTTTTCTAGATGCCATCTGTGGGTAACAGGGGCACCTTCCCTTCTGGTACCTGCACTCACTGCTGCCCTTGTCCTTTTAGCTGCTTGGGAAAATGCCCTTTGCTCCCAGTCTAGTCTTTGGAGGCCACTTCAGTCCCTCGGCCTCCCCCAGCAGCCCTCCCTTGAGGAGCTCCAGCTCCCAAGAACCTCTGCCTCCAGCTTTTACTGGCTAGGGCCAGCAATAGCAATGAGCTCAGTTTCCCACATTTATTCAGGCTAATGCTCATTGAAGACAACTGTTGATTCTTTACATGCCGGAGTCTGGGGCTAGCTAGACTAGACTAGACTAGCTTCCAGAGGGCAGCCTGGCATGGGCCATGTTTGTTGGGGAGTGAGGGAAGAGGGAGCTTGGGGGTGGGGAGGGCACTGGGTTCAGGCTCCTTTTTGACTCCTCAGGAGACAGCAGTGAGGAGTCAGACACCTCTGAGGAGAGTGACATTGATAACGAGGCATCCTCAGCCCTCTTCATGGCAGTGAGTATGGCCCAGTGGGACACAAGTGGCCTGGCCCAGGCAGAGGCTGGCTTGTCTGTCTTTTCCCTTGGCTCACTGTCCCCTTCCCCATGCCATTTCTTCAGAAGAAGAAGACTCCCCCCAAAAGGGAACGGAAGGCCTCAGGCAGCAGCTCCAGGGGAGACAGCCGCCCAAGCACACCCAGCGTGGACAGTGGCAGCACGTCCTCCACCCTTCGGGCAGCTGCCAACAAGCTGGAACAAGGTGAGATGGGGCCCATGTCCCTTTGTGGGGCTGGTTCTGCCCCCATTTGTCTCTTCTGACAGTCCTGGCAGGCGTCTTCACACCTGGAACTTCACCTTTTCAGAACTTTCCTAGCTTTTCTCTCAGGGCAGGTTCTGTTATCCCCATGTGAGGGCAGAGGCTGAGGCCCAGAAGACAGCAAGGGAGAGGCCAGACTTACCCAGGGCCTGGACTAGACACAGCTTGTCTAGGGCTCTTCCTTCTCCTGGGGCTACCTCCAAGCCCCCAAAGCTCCCCTGGTTTCATGTTCCTGTGGGAGGTGCAGGGCTTGTGCCCAGACCTGGGAAGGGGACAGTCCCACTGTACTCTGCCACTGCAATATTGTGTTTGGCTCTGGGCCACATCTTGTGGAGAACATTGACGTTGTGTGAACACAGCCCGAGGAAGATGGGGTAGGGTGGTATAGGTCCTGGAAACAAAGTCCTGCAGGAATCAGATAAGGACCCTGAGGCCCAGAGAGGTTCTCTAAACATCTGACTCCTGATTCTCTAATTCCAAATGAGTCTTCAGAGAGGGGCCAGAAGACCACTTAGGGAGGAGTACTGAAGAGGAGATTTCTGTTCAGGAGCAGACAAGCCTGATCCTTGAGAGAACCCCTCCAGCTCTGATGTGGTTTTGATGGTTTGATGCAGGGAAGCGCCAGACTGGACCCAGTGACACACCTGCTGCCAAACGCCTGAGGTTGGATGCTGGACCCCAGAGCATCTCAGGGAAATCCACCCCCCAGCCCCAGTCCGGCAAATCCACACCCAGCAGTGGGTGAGTGAGTAGTGATTTCTGGGGCCTGGGGGCCGGGTCAGACACGAGAACCACAGAGCCCTGACATTGGTGTTTCTCTCCACAGTGACGTGCAGGTGACAGAGGATGCAGTGAGACGCTACCTGACCCGAAAGCCCATGACCACCAAAGACTTGCTGAAGAAGTTCCAGACCAAGAAGACAGGGCTGAGCAGTGACCAGACAGTCAACGTGCTGGCCCAGATCTTGAAGCGCCTCAACCCT
This sequence comes from Petaurus breviceps papuanus, assembly GCF_028583685.1. Taxonomy (NCBI): domain Eukaryota; kingdom Metazoa; phylum Chordata; class Mammalia; order Diprotodontia; family Petauridae; genus Petaurus; species Petaurus breviceps. The sequence continues at coordinate 1,054,915 of NW_027185755.1, read as the reverse complement.
GAGCGCAAGATGATCAATGACAAGATGCACTTCTCCCTCAAGGAGTGAGGCCCATGCCCAGCATGGACACGGGAGACCCCCAGAACTGCCGCTCCACCCCCTGGGCAAGAATAAAAGCTGCTTGGGGTTTTTCTCTCAGCCTCTGTGTGACTTCTTGGGTTGGGGAGACCAGGACTCACAGGATTATAGAGTCAGACTGGCCTGAGACCATCTAGTCCAACTCCCTGACTCTACAGATAGGGCAACTGAGACCCACAGAAGGAAATGAACTGGTCTAGTGTCACACAGGGAGTAAGCAGAGCTCAGACCTTGTGACTAAATCCAGTGCCCCCCTTCCTTGTCCCCCCCAGGGATAACCTTCCATCAGGGGATTTAGTCTTGAGTCCAGGTATAGAAATTTCCTCTCCCTACACTGTGCTTGGCTGCTGCTGGGAATGTCTGGGATGTCAGGCTAACTCTGGGGAATATTCCTGGCATTCCCAGGAGAAGACTCTCCTCTTCCCCATCTCCTCACCCTTACCTTATATGGGAACATCCAGGTGGGCTCTTCTGACCCCCTTTCTCACCTGATCCCCCACCCCCTCCTGAACACAGGCCCTGCTTTCAGGGAGTGGGGTTGGACAGCTTGGTTCTCTTCCTAGTAACTGGGACTCTGAAGGGCCAGGGGGCATCCCCAGCTGTCACTCTGCCTTCCCCTCAGACAGTTGTGGAAGAGCACCAAGTTCCCTGGTGTAATCTCTGGCTCGGTGGTGAAGGGGAAATGCGGGGCTCTGATGGGGTGTTTCCTGTTTTGATGTTGGAGCAGCCAGGCCCGGAGACAGGGGCATGATGCCTTAATCCCCCTGCTCAAGTTGGAGCCTGGAACCTAGGAAGGTTTGAGGAGGGATTTCCCATCATCTGTTGAACACGTGGCTGTCCTTGCTGTGTCCTTACCATTGGTTATTCTGTGTTTCCCTCCAGCTCTGTTTAAGACCAGAAGTGAGGGAACCCAAAGAACTCTTGCATTTTCGTTGCTCTGCAGTATCCTCCCCTAATCTCCTTTACAAATTGCCTCTGTGGCCTCGTGGCCCTTTTTCCCAAGCCGGGTCACCTGTGATCATGTGTAGCAGCCTGCTGCCTGACAGGTGTTTACATTATTATAAGAACAAGGAATATGGCAGCAGTACCGTCCCTTGGTTCACTTGTGGCAACCCATGACTACTACTGAAGATGTCTGGGTTCCACTTCCAGCAACAGCTCCTGTGGAAGTGTTGAGTGCTCTTGGGAAGCGAATCCCACTTTCCTTGTCTTTCCAAATCGGACCCAGGCCACTGGAGTCATCCTTTCATAAGAAATATATCAGAATTTCCAGAGCACTGCGGAACTTTCCAGGTTGCTCATGGCATGATCAGCTGTGACCTGGCTCAGAAGGCCATGGGGAAGCAGCATGTCAGCGAGCCCAACAAGACCAGCACTGGGCCTTCTGCACGAGCAGCAGCACCCTCCTTGCTCCTCCCTCCGCTTTTGAAGTGTGCTAGGCATCGGAGCCCACTTACCCCTGCCTCCCCTTCCCTCTCCCACCCATTCCTTTAGGATAGACTGCCTAACTGTAGAAGTAGTTGTGGTGTGTGTTTTTAAAGAAAACAAAAGCAAAATACCAAAAAACAGGTATAAGAAACCACACTGCTATTGTCTTTTTTACCATCTGAATCACCTATGTGCTTCTAAGCAGCCTCAGTAACTTGTTTACTTTGTACTCATCTGAAACTAATAAACTCTGAGCAGGCTTTTCATAATAATAAAAAAAAAAGACATAGGGTCAACATTGTCCATTCTGGCCACCCTGATTTGAGGGAAGTCTCCTTACCCTAAATTTTGGGCAATGAGATGTGGTCTGTTCCAGGTCAAGTTAGAGAAGCTTCATACTTCTCTTCCTTATGGGCAAGCTTCAAAATAAGGGGTATTGAAAAAGGGCTCTGGAGAGTAGCCCAAGACAGCCAACTTCAAGGATTGGGTGTTGGATGAGGAGGAGGCACGGATAGCTGCCAAGTTCATCACTCATGCTCCTCCCAGGAGAATTTAATGAAGTGTTTAATGATGTCCGGTTACTGCTTAACAATGACAATCTTCTCAGGGAAGGGGAAGCTCATGCATTCGCCCTGCATAATATGGATTAGTTCGCTCCAGTGAAGATAGAAGGGTATGATGACCAGATCTTAATTACAGAACATGGTGACCTGGGTAGTGACACATTTTTAGATCCAAGAAATAAAGTTTCCTTTAAGTTTATAGATGGAGCTCTGAAGTCACGGCAGGAATCCTGTGACAGTGCATTAAGGGCCTCTGTGAAAGATCATTATTCCAACAGCTTCTTTACTGTTTATGCTAAAACTATGGATGGGCAGAAGACTATTGTTGCCTGTAGTGAGAGCCACCAATTTTACCCTTAAACACTTGTGGAATGGTGGCTGGAGATCAGAGTGGAAGTTTGCCATCACACCACCTACAACTCAGTTGCTTGAAGTGCTAAAGATTCAAGTCCATTACTATGAAGATGGCAATGTTCAGTTGGTTAGTCACAAGATGTACAGGATTCAATAACTGTTAATGATGATGTACAAACTGCCAAGAAATTTATTGAAATCATAGAACATGAGGAAACGAGTATCAGACCATGATTAGTGAGAACTATCAGTCAATGTCAGATGCCTGCACTGGCAGCTTCCAGTCACCCACACCAAAATCGACTGGAACAAGATACTCGGCTGTTTAAGACTGGCAAAGAAACGGAAAATGCTTAAGGCTGGATGTAAAATTCGCCATTTGTAACACGCAAAAAAAAAAAAAAGGAAAAAAGATTCAAAGTATGGTCATGTAAGTGTGATTCATAAACAAGTGCAGTATTTTGGTAGGGCTTTCAAAGTTAACAGGTTTTCTAGCCTCTTGGAATACTATTGAACCAATAGCACTGTCTTGATGTATTTTCTGTGTGTGTGGTCCTTGCCACGTAACTTCCTCTTGTGACTATCTACTTATAGGATTGTTTTAAAAAATTCAGTTATTTTTAACATTGAAAAAAGAGAGAGATTCTGAAAACTTCCTAGCCATGAAAGCCCTCTCAGAAACAGGCAGGCAATGTTTTCAGTGCTCTCCTACCTCTATCCCTCACAGCACTTCTGGTACACCAGTGGTTTTTAGTGATCAAACAATAGCTAAAGATGCTGTGCTGCAAGAGATATCTACAGACAGCCTTTGTCTTCTGACTGATTGCCACTTAATGGCATCCTGCTAGCTGTACATTTTTAAATATTTGGAATGGGATTTTGCAATTCACGCTAAATGGTTTGTAAAACTTGTAAAACAGACATTCTTCTGCCTGTCAAGAACTCAAGTTAGACTGTGATACAGAAGCCCTACCAGGAGGGTGAGTGAAGGTATGTGTTCCATAGCTCTCAAAACACAGAAAGACCATGGATTTGCTATTGCTAGTATCATAAATATGTATGGTGAATTCCTTCTACGTTTACACTTAGGTGACCAGGCCTTAACATGAGGTCATTTTGTTTTTTAGTTTTTTTAAACCAAGTGCTGTCCCCCTCTCCAAGTACATGTTGAAGGGGAGGATGTTTATGCTTAAAGTGGCATTGTTTTTGTTTACTAACATGGTTAAGCAAGAGTGTTTCCAAAGTGTCCCATTACTTATGTAAACTTTTTTTCCAAAATATATTCGTATTAAAAAAAAAAAAAGAAAAAGGGCTCTGGAATGTTGAGAGCTGAGGGACAGTGGAGGGAACAGCTTTTTCCCTATCAGTCTACACAAGGAGCTTTCAGTCTTCTGTAATCACTACTGATAGCATGAAGTGAGTAGTACAAGTGCTAAGAATCAACTGGCAGTGATGAGTAATAATCGGGCCTTTCTTCAGTCCTATTTCAAGGTGGAGGAGCTCTGGCGAGACAAGGGTTAACGTTGTGGGCCACCCACCCAGCTATGACCAGCTCCTCCTGCTGGGGGTGGAGGAGATATAGTGGAGTGCATGGAACCCTTCAGTCTCCAGCTCTTCCACAATCCACAGCTCACCATGGCCCGCGCACTGATTCTGCTCAGTCTCTTGCTGCTCCTGCCTTCTAGCCTTGGGGAATTGCCTTCTGTCTCCAGACCTCCAGGCTCATCTCTGGAAGAGCCCACATCTGGAGAACTGAGGCTGGTTCCTGGAACTTCAGATGCACACCTCAGACCTGGAAAGCTGCTTCCAACCTACAGGACCAAGAGGCTATGGCTAGGTAAAGGATTCCCCAGCAGGGCAGGCAAAGGGGCTACTGGTGTGTTCTCAGAATGATGACATCTTAGTTCTCAAGAACAGGTCTCCTGTTAACCTTTTACTTACAATTACCCATTTAACTAAGGCATCCCTCTTCTCCTTTCTTCTAGGGGACCACCTGTTACCATCTGCTTCAAAATCCCCGGTATCCAGAGCACTGCTTGGGTCAGCCACTGAATGTCAGCTGCAGAGCCTGCTACTGCCAGTGACTGAGTTAGGCCTTGGCTACAATTCTGATGAGACCATTGCCTTCCGCTACTGTGCTGGCAGCTGCCACAAGCCCAGCACCCATTATGACCTGGCACTGGCCAGGCTTTCAGGTGAGGGCAGGGTGATGGGCCAACCATCCTGCTGCCACCCCACCCGATATGAGGATGTGGCCTTCCTGGACAACAATCAACACTGGCATCATGTGCCCCAGCTCTCTGCTGCTGCCTGTGGCTGTGGCATCTAAAAGGTCCTCTATCCCAGTCCACAAAGCCCACCAATCCCTTCACCAAGTTGTACAGATGTGCTGAGACCCACCCTATCTCTCACCTAGCACTGTCCTTTCTCTTCTCTGAGGTTGGATGTAAAATGCATTTCTCCTCTGTGCCAGGGCCCAGTGTGTCCACCTCTTCAGCATCCTACAGCCTCACGCCTGGTCTGCCCAGGGATGTGGGAATAGACATTTACTGACTTGGTAACTGAGGGGAAGTTAAGTCCATTATCCAGAGTGGGTGTGATGGAAACTAGGAGGACACTGGGGAAGAGGGATATTGTTAATAAAAAGACGAGTGCTGTGACTGCTATGAACTAGCTGTGTGCCAGGCTCTGCCCTTCTGGTCCTTAGGACTGACTACAAAAGCCCTTTATTAACTCAGGAGGGTATTCCCTTCTCTCTTGCTCAACATCAGCCAGGTCCAGGGGCCAAGTACCATTTCTCTAATTTTATTCATAAATACTTTATACAAAACTCTGGGCACAAGCTTTGGACCCCCTGAGAGGCCTTGTGGCTGAAGAACTTGAGGTCATCTAGATGAAGGGCCTGGTTCCCCCTCAGGGAGGGAACGGCAAATAACAGAAATTCGTCGGCCCCGAGGGACCCGGTGCTCCCCAAAGAAGGACTCTTCATCTCGAAGGATCTGGTGGGAGAAGTCATATCGGGCAGGTCCCCTGGCGTGGAGGGCAAGAAAGGCTTGGGTCAGTGGCTGAAGGCAGGCTTGTTGCCCACCATGGTGCCCTTTCTATGCTGCTTGGGAATGGTAGCAGGCATTATAATTCCAGTGGCTAGGACTGACAGGGGCAAGGGATGAAGTCAATCACAAAGAGAACCCAAAAATTCTAAGATATCGCCCCAGCCCCCATTTCTAAAAGCTCTGCCCCTCTGGTTCTGAGGTCCTCCTACCTGAGGATATAGAGGGACCCAGGTTCCAGTAGCAATTCCAGCCATTCTTGAGGATCTTGGGTGTCAACTAGTCGCATGACACTGGGGGAGAGCAAGGAGAGGCCTGCAATGATGCCTCCACAGAACTGGCCAGAGAATTAGAACCACAAGATGTCAGAACTGAGACAGGGAAATCCAGAGATCATTCCACTGCAGTGATGGGAAGACTGAGACCCAAGAGGCAGCTAAGTGGCACAGTGGATAGAAAGCTGGGCCTGGAGTCAGGAAGACCCGAATTCAAATCTGGCCTCAGACACTTACTAGCTGTGTGGCTCTGGGCAAATCACTTAACCTCTGCTTCAGTTTTCTCAGTTGTAAAATGAGGATAATAATAGCACCAACCTTCCAAGGGGTTGTGAGGATCAAATGAGATAATAATTGTACAGTGCCCGGTACATGGTAAGTGCTATATCAATGTTAGCTATTACTGTTGTTACAATGAGAGCTCTAGAGATCATCCTGTTTCACTAATGGGAAGACTGAAGCCCAAGAGGCAGCTAGTGGATAAAGACAGCTGGGCTTGGACTCAGGAAGACCTGAATTTAAACCTGACCTCAGACGCTAGCTGTGTGACCCTGGGCAAGTCACTTAACCTCTGTCTCAGTTTCCTCCACTTTAATGTGGGGATAATAATAGCACCACTTCACAGGGTTATTGTGAGGATTAAAGAGGAGAATATTTGTAAAACACTTAACACAGTGCCTGGCACACAGTGGCTGCTTAATAAATGTTTGTTTCCTTCTCTCCTTCTGAAAAAGGGAAATGGCTTCCTCAAAAGTCACAAAAATAAGGGGAAGGGCAGGGAGGGACTTGGATCTCCTGGCTTTTTCTACCATACCAGAGAAGGGCAGGCATCACACAGGACCGGCCTCTTCTGTTACTGTAGAAGCCTCCATCCCTCTTCCTCACCCCACAGGCTGGGTGCCCTGCCCACCTTGATGCTATCCACATGGGGTTTGATGTAGCCATTTTGGTGGAGATCCAGGACATGAACCATCGGAAGCTGGGCCAAAGCTGGGGGGAAGGCAGTTACCCGAACCCGCTGCAGAATGGCCTGGCTTGCTTCTGACCAGTGTGACTTCTCTGTCTCTCGGAAGCCATGGATAGCCTACAGAGATGAAGAAACAATGGTTAGTTCTCTGAGTTCAGGGAAGCCTGGAAGCCACTCTGATGTCAATGGACCCAGGAGGAGTTGAGATAGAGTGAGAGGGCAGAGAGGGATCTGAGGGAGAAAGGAGTCAAAGTGAGAGGTAAATAAATGAGCTTTATTACTGAGGGGGCTAAAGACCTGTCAGTCCTCAACTGGTCAATAAACAAACATATTAAGCACCTGCGGGTGTGCCAAGCGCTGTACTAAGCTGAAGGCAGTAGGAACACAGAGTGATCACACACTAAGTTTAGGGCAACTGAGAAGAGTGAGAAGGGCATGAAAATGGAGGAGTGCTGAGGGACCAGGGGAGTTCCAGGGTTGGGCAAATGAAGGATTGAGAGGTCCTGGGGCTATGACCAACAAGCCTTGAGGAGCTGGGGCTTCAGGTCAGGGCGAAGAGCTAGGGGACCAAGGTATAAAGGAGACAGAGCAACAAGAAGGGTGAGGGGGCGGCCTAGGGTGGGGGGCGGGGATTCCAGCGGAGGAAGAGGAGGGTCAGGGCACAGGACTAGCAGAACCTGGGAGAAGGAACAGTGAAGAACTGGTACGAGGTCATAAGGATAGAAGTGACTGAGGGGGTGGGGGCACAGGGGACTTGGGAAGACAGAGGAGCTATAGAGAATGGTAGCATCTAGAGGGAAGGGGAACGGGCAGCCACACCTGGGGGCACCGCGGGCCGGGAGGGGCAGGGGCATTGGCACCTAGGGACACGGGGGGGGGGGGGGGGGGAGAGAGGGGAGCTGCGCAGGGGGGGGCGCCGGCGGGCGGGGGGGGGGGAGAAGGAACATTAGAGCCTGGAGGCACCGTGGGGCCGGGTGGGGGGAAGGGGGCGGGGACCGGGCCGCCCTCACTCACCGCGTCCCAGTGGTCGTACTCGTAGCGGCGGCGCCGTAGCTCGGGCTCCAGCTCCCGCCTCAGCGTCTCCTCTTCCACGGAGCTCAAGAAGCCAGGCCGCACCACTGCCGCGCCCCGCAACCGGCGAAGCACGGTGGGCCCGGAGCCCCGCAGCCAGCCGGGCCAGGCTCCCTGCCCCGGAGCCCGGAGCGCCCCCAGGGCCAAGCGCCCGCTCCAGACCATCGCCCGGCCGCCGCGGCCAGGTCAGGTAAGCACGGGCCGGCCCCCTCTCTGTCGCCCCTTCCCCTCACCGATTGGCTCGAGACATCGGAGGTCTGATGCTATTGGCTGCCTTCAGGCTCCGCCCCCCAGCCTCAGGATGACGTCGCGAGGCGCTCAACTGTCAGGTCTCCTCCAGCCTACGGCGCCCCCCCGACCAACGAAGGCTGGAGGCGGAGGAGGGGCGGCTTTCAAAGGAGGGGGCGTGGGACCCTACTTGCACGTGGTCCCAACCCGTCCTACCCAGGCGGCCCCACGTGCAGACTCCGACGGGCGCGCCTCTCGGCCAGTCCCACTTCCGGGCCGCGCTATTCTGAGCCGCCTGGGAGGGGGGAGCGAGAGCCGAGTCCAGGACCGGCTCGCGCCGCGGAGACTTACGTGGGCAGGCACGAACAGCCGGGAGAAATGACAAATGAGGAGTGGGAGGGCCTGGATCCAAACCTAACCTTTGCATGCGAGTCTTGGGCCTATTAGAGGAAGGCCTGGTCTCAAGCTGCACTCTAATGACCCATCTCTAAACCGTGCCAAGTACAGGAGTGGCATCAGGATCAGTAGGCTTGCAGCTGGAAGCCTGCCCAGGGAACCTCGAACTCTTAGCCCAGCCCCTTCATTTGACAAAAGAGGAAACAGACCAGGGTAGAAATGGCTGGCCCAAGGTCACAGGATAGCCATCTTCTGGAATCCTCTCAATCTAGAACTCTTTAGAGGGGCTGTAGGGTTGAAAGGCTTCCTATCCTTATTATTTTACTGGGGTGTACAGCTTGAGAACTGGGACTCATCTATACCCGGTTAAAGGCTGTGATTCATGGGCACCAGGGAGTTCAGGTCACATAAAAACGGGGACATAAGAGCATTCGTACTGCACTTGCAAAGATTTGTGAAGTACTTATATGTCCTCTCAGAAGGACCCTGGGTGGTAGGTGCCATCATTATCTCCATTTTATAGACAAGGAAACAACCTGAGAGGTTAATGCCTCTCCAGAATCATACAGTTGGGTATGTGGAGTGTGCAAATGTGTGCTACATGTGAGTACCCACGCACGCGCACGCACACGCACGCACACACAGGCATGCTTGTCCCATTGCCAGTAGGTTTTTGAGGCTGGATTTGCACTTGTCCTCCTGCCTCCAGGGCCATGGCTCTATCTACAGAGCCACTTAGCTGCCCTAGTATGTTTGTTGAATGAGGGAATACCTCAAGCTTTCTCTCCCTTCTTTAAAGAAAATAAAAAGGAAGACAGCGGGGACCAAAAAATGACCAAAGTTTTAATGTAAAACCCATGCTCGCTGGCAAGTCAGTTCTGGGGCAGTAGCCCAGAGCTCAGCCACTGCTCCCTCTGCTTCACCACCAGATGGGCCCCTGGACCCCCCAAAATCTAAAGCTACAACAGGAGTCCTGGGACAGAGCAGCACAGTGCAAAGGTCAGGGGAGAGCCAGTGTAGACAAGGGGGTATCACTTTGCGGGGATTTACTCCTCCCTGTCCACAGGGACGAATGGGCTTCATCCATCCTCAGGGCCCAACTGGTGCAGGGACTTCTGCAGACTCCTTTTGTACCAGTTCTGGCTCATCCTCTCCATCATGTGGGGGGTGCACCAGCACTTTGTCCAAGATTCCAAACTCCTGGGCTTCCATAGGGCTCATGTAGCGGTCCCTTTCCATGGCAGCCTCTGCAAGAGGGTAGAATCAAAGCAATGAAGGATAAAAGTTCCCTACACTTTTTGTAGAGTAAGAACCTAGATACCAAACACAAAAAGTCATCTGAACCCAGGATGCTCCTCCCACCCCCATCAAGAGCCTGACCAATCAGAGGTAGCTGTTTGAAAAGCTTAGCTCTAAAGCTACACTTGACCATGAACCTACAATCTTCTTCACTGAAGCTATAGCAGGACTAGACTTGGAATTTGGGAGACCTGGGCTCTAATTTTGCCTTAAACACTTACTAGCTATGTAACTCTGGGTAAGTTGCTTTAGCTTGCTGGGCCTCAGCTTCTTTCCTGTAAAATGGGATTTTAGAATTTTAATGTATTTTAGATTTAAATTTAAATGTATTTTAGAAATACATTTCCTATCTCAAAGGTTTATATTATTATGAGGGACCACTCTGTAAACCTCTAAACACTAAATAGTAAGATATGAACTATTATTATTTGCTGCTTGCTGTGTGTCCTTTGTTCTAGAAAACAACCATGACATCAGGTAGGTGATGCCATGACTTGCAAGTGAATTGGATATAAGTGAGGAAGGGCTGTGCCTCAGTCACCAGCCTCACTTTCTCCCTAGCCATCTAGGTCCAGTGGCCAGATATGGATCAGGACAAGTGGAGGTGGCCCAGGATGCAGTGGAGAACCTTGGCCTTTTCAAGCTAAAGTCTTTAACAGGTCTCAGTTTGCCTAAGGCAGTGCCCAATCAGTGATTAAGGCTTAATAAAAAACGAGGCAAAGAATGGCCTCTTTTAAAAGATCTGGGAGGGGAAGACCCATAAGGTTTCAGGCAAAAACAGAAAACAACTGTTATTTACATTCATTCTGAGCCAATCATGGCCCAAACAGTGACCAAGTAGAGCTTGCTGGAATCAGAGTGATTTAAGGTTAAGGATAGTTTTGGGTTTTTTTTTTTTTTTGCTTTTTGGAGGGCAATTGGGGTTAAGTGACTTGCCCAAAGTCACACGGCTAGTTTTTGTGTTAAGTGTAGGCCAGATTTGAACTCAGGTCCTCCTGACTCCAGGGCCGGTGCTCCATTCACTGCACCACCTAGCTACCCAAGGATGGTTTTTAAGAGAGAAAATCAAAAGCCCTAGCCAAACTGAGACCTGTTAAAGACCTTAGCTTGAAAAGGTCAAGGTCCCCTACTGTATCCTGGACCATCTCCAGCTGTCCTGATCAATATCTGCCTACTGGACCCAAATGGTTCCAGAGGAGAAAGTAAAGCAGGTGACTTTGTACAGCCCTCTTTCACTTAAAATCCAATTCACTTTCATGCCATGGCCATATCCCTGATATCTTGTTCCTTTTCAAGAATGAAGGACAAGCAACAAATTCTGTGTGTAGGAAAGCTGCCCACTAGGGACCAAACTTCCAGGTGGGTAACACTTATTTCCTCCTTCCCCTCTCCCTTCCTTCCATCCCTCCTTCCCTCTCCCTTCCTTCTTCCCTCCCTCTTCTCTTTCTTCTCTCTCTACACAGGGTATCACAGCCCTACCGGCAGGTGCTCTGCCCAAAGGGAATTTAACTTTTAATATTATTATTTACAACCAATAACAAGACCAGTAGGAGCCTCGGTGGAGAGGGTCTTGTGGGAAAGAAAGGCCTGGAGAGGCCCAAGCCCGAGGTACTCACCAATCACATCCAGAGGCTGCTTTGTGTGTTTGGCATAGATGCCATAGAGCTGCTTCTTCAGCTTCATGATCTCCTCAGCCTGAATGGCAATATCAGTGGCTTGTCCCTGGATGGGGGAGGAGGGGACCGGATGAACAGCCAGGGATGGCCCACACAGGGGACACTTCCCACCTTGCAGGAAGCCCAGCCTGCGGTCAATAATTCAACAAATACTTATTAAGTGCCTAATAAGGGCTCACATTTATATTGTGTTTTAAAAAAATGTACAAAGTAGTCCCTTATCACAATTCCGTGAGGGACACAGTGCAAAGGACTATTATCCTCATTTTACAGATTAGAAAACCGATATTCACAGAGGGAAAGTAACTAGCCCAGGGTCACAAAGGTACTGCCACTACCACAATCAATAAGTGTTTATGAAGGGCCAAATATGTGCTGAATGCTTAACAGCCAGAACTCAAATCCCAGCCATTCTTGATACAAATCCAGCACCTTTCCCTATGAAAACTGCCTGGTAAAACTGAGAAAAACACAAGGTTTCCATAGAATAGGCCTTGCTTTTGTGAAGGTTGTAGGGGCATAAGATGCAAGCCTATAACCCTAATGTAATGTAAGATAATGCATGATCAGGTCAGAGTCAGCCCTCAGTCAGGAAGATCTAGGTTCAAGTCTGACACATATGTGTTGGGATCCTGTGCAAATCACTTAACCTCTCAATGCTCTAAGCCAGACTGATTTAAGAAAACCACAAACCAACACTCTGTGCTCTATTCTGTGAAACATTTCCCAATGACATTTTAATCTCTTGGGAGTTGTGTGGGCTCCAATTTTGACACCTTTGCTGTAGACAACTCTCTAAGATGGTAAGTCCTGGAGAATGTGCTGATCTGTGCTGGTGGAGGGAGTTTACTTACCTGGGAGGTCCCTATATAACTGAAATCACAGGTGTGTGTCAATCTCTGTGCTATGCAATATAAGAGAATGACAGAAATACAAAATACAAAGGGCAATGAGAGACTGGGAGGGGGGAAGGCACCTCTTTACCAACTGGGAAGATCTGGGAAGGCTTCCTGGAGGCAACAGCATTTGAATTGGGCTTTAAAAAATGGGTGAATTCAAAGGAGGTAGAAGGATGTATCAGATGGGGCCTCTGTCCATTTCAAACCTGTCCTGAAACATTCTACCCTATCCCTCTCCAGAGGCTTCTGTCCTGAAATAGCATGAGAGTAAACAGTCAAAGGCCTAGGTTCTAGAGCTTTAGTATCCTAATCTGTAGAATGAGGATAACAATGCACTTAGTATCTCAAGGCTGTTACAGAGTTTCAAATACTTTATAAATCCCAAAGTGTTACATAAACAAAAGCTACTGGTACTATGGTTGGGATACCAATTTGTAAGCTGCAAAGTACCATATAAACACTAGATTCTACTGTGCAGGGGCATAGGGAGAAAGAGAGTAGAGGCAGAGAAGGAAGACTGATGGAGGGTGCAGAGTGGGGCTGGAGTGGAAATGGAGGGAGGGCTAGAGAAAAGTGGTAGGAAGGGAGTAAGAAAGGCAGGGATTTAGGAGCAGGAAGGAATGGGGAAGGTTAAGAGAGAATAAAGAACAAGGGAGTAGGAGGCCTAGATAGAGAGTTGAATGAAGACACAAGGAATAGGAGTTGAGGGGAAGGATGGGGCAATGGCGGGTGAAGGAAAGCGGGGATGGAGAGAGGTAAGGCTGCTTATTGCTATCAGAACATGACTCACCCGGGCCCCTCCAGATGGCTGGTGGATCATGATTCTAGAGTTGGGCAATGAGTGGCGCATGCCAGGGCAGCCAGCTGCAAGCAGCAGGGATCCCATGCTAGCTGCCTGGCCAACACACCAAGTGCTGACAGGATTCAAGATGTATTGCATAGTGTCATAGATGGCCAGGCCTGAAGTCACTATACCCCCTGAAGTAGGAGACAGGAACAGGATGAAGACAGGCTTCCACTCCCACTCCAATCACTAAGCAAATTTAATCCATACCCCAGGCTCCAAGTTCCCCAACCCAAATTTAGCCCAGTTTGAACTCTCGGCTCAAGGTTGGGGAACCTGCCCTTGCCTATGTCCTTCCCACAGAACACACACCAGGTGCTCCCTTCATCCGACCAAGGTCACCCTCTTCCCTCCTCCACCCTGGGATTCTCAGGAGCCCTCTGAGGCTCCTGGCCTGGTTCAAAGCCCAGCCCAAGCCCTACCTCCATCCCATCAGTATCTATCTATAGCATCTCCCCAGAGAGAAGCTGAGGACCAAGTCTTATGGTGGATTCACTGACCATACAAATGAGGCTCTACTCCTGCACAGGACTTCTTGAAGGTCTAGTTCAACCCAGCGGGGTTGAGCTATTACACGGAAGAGCCAGGATTCAAACCCAGATTTTCTCATTCTAATTCCAATGCTCTTTCTGTTGCATCAGGTTGGGAAAGAGACCCTCAGCAAATCCCTTTCCTTTTCTGGGCTTCAGTTTCCTCATTTGTAAAATTACCTCTAAGGTCCCTACTGGATTATTAGGAGGGGGGCCTAAGTAGGGGTTGTAGGGGTGGGGAAGGGCAGTTACTCACCAGGGCTATTGATGTACATGTGGATAGGTTTCTTGTTACTTTCTGACTGAAGGAAAAGCAGCTGGGCAATGACTAAACTGGCCAAACTGTCATCAATCTAGGCATAGAAAGGAGACAGAAGCGGGGGTGAAGGTTAATATCAGAAGGATGCCATAGGCTGGGCAATGAAATGAGGCAATAGATATCATACTCACAGGTCCCATAACACAGATGATCCGTTCTCGGAGTAGACGAGAGTAAATGTCATAGGCCCTTTCTCCCCGGCCCTACGTGAGGAGAGCAGAGTGAAGATGGGGGAAGGAGTCGAGGGTAAGGACATCAAGGTGGAGAGAGGGATAGAAAGGAACAGGACAGAGGCAGAGGAATGGGGCAAAGAATGGGTTAAGAGACAAAGTTGGGCAATGATATGGGGAAAAGGGAAATTACAAGATACAAGGGGCATCAAGGTAGGGACAAAGAGGGGGAAGGAATAAGGATTTATTAAGTGCTCACTATGTGCCAGCCACTGTGCCTTTAAAGTTCAGGAAGTTGAGGCAAATAGTGATTTAATGACTGTCCAGGGTCACACAGTGTCTTGAGGTCGGATTTGGACTCAGGTCTTCCTAACTCCAGGGCCAGAGGTCTTTGCACTGTTCTCCCAAGCTGCTTATGGGGGCATTCAGGCCCTCATCATCTTTCAACTAGAGCATTTGAAACAGTCTCACAATTGGTGTCTCCTCTCCAGTTCGTTCTACCTACACGATGCTGCCAAACTAATTTTTCTCAAGCATTGATCTGACCACAATACTCCACTACTCAGACAATTCCAGTGGCTATTATCTCTAGGAGGGAGAGGTCGAGTGGCACAATGGATCAAGCTCAGGCCTGGAGTCAGGAAGACCTGAGTTCAAATCCAGCCTCAGACACCTACTAGCTGGGTGACACCCAACAAGGTCATTTAACCCTGTTTGCCTCAGTTTTATCATCTGTAAAATAAGCTGAGCCATTCACTAAAGTATCTTTGCCAAGAAAACCCCAAATGGGGTCATGATGAGCCAGACACAACTGAACAACAAAATTACCTCCAGATCAAATAAAAACTGCTTGGTTTAGCTTTTAAAGCACTATTTATGGCTCTGGGCAGGGGTAGCCAAGTGGCCAAATGACTGGGCCTTGGAGTGCTGAAGTCTGGAGTTCAAATCCTACCTCAGACACTCAGTGGTTGGGACAAGTCACTTCATCTGTCTGCCTCGGCTTCCTCCACCGTAAAGTGGCGCTAACAGCACTCAGGATGACCGAGAATCAAATGAGTTAATACCCTTATGTCAGGTACCAGATCCTTTCATTCTCTGCACTTGTAAACTCAGCGCCCAGCACGATAGGTAGGCGCACGATAAATGCTTGATCGACAGGATGGGATGAGAGGTGAGGAAGGGGATGCCGACAAAAAGAACAGGGATAAAGGGATACAAGTGGGTATTAACAGGGTGGCTGAGGACAGGGGGAGGGGAGCAGAGGTGTAAGGGAAGGAGGGGTGCAGGGGCGGTAAATGCGGTTAGAGGGGTAGGGGGGGCAAGTTACCGTCTGCTCCACGACGATGGGGATGAGGGGCCGCGCCCACGTGGGGGTCCCGTGCAGGCTCCGAAGGGCCAGGCCCGCCCAGGAGCGCACCTGGAAAGGCCGCTGCGGGGGGACATGAGTGGGGTGAGCGGGACCCTGCCTGGACAACACCAGGTTCCCTCCTCCCACCAGCCTGGGTTTCCCCTTCTCGCTCGCCCGGCCCCTCTGCTCCCCCAGGGTTCAGGGTTCCCGCCCTTCCCTTGTGACCCCTGACCCCGAGCCCCCGCACCGCTATCCGGGGCCACATTCCGAGGCAGCAGAGCTACAGAAGACCGTGACGCGAGATCCGCACGCCGCCTGCTACCCGGAAGTAATCTTCCCCTTGGCGGGGGCGGGAACAGGGATAAGGAGACCTCAGATCAGTCGGCTGGACTACATGTCCCAGCGTGCCTCGCGGGACTCAAAGGGGTGGGGACTCAGCTCCCGGGGAGGCGCATGCGTCCTAGGCACGGGACAGGAGGCCTGAGCAGAGCCTCCTAGTGGTGGGTCTCGTAGGACTAAAGAAATGATGAAAGAAACGGATGGTACCCAGGCACGCACCCCACCCCTGCGGGCGTCTCCTAGGGCCTAGACCCTGAACCTGAGCCCCTAGGTCAGGAAGAGCCTTGCGAACTTGACCCTAGTTTTTGCCTCATTTTTGTTATTGTTCAGTCGTGTCCAGCCCTTTGTGACCCCATTTGGTGTTTTCTTAGCAAAAATACTGGAGTGCTTTGCTGTTTTCTTCCCCGGATCACTTTACAGATGAGGAAACTGAGGCAAACAGGGCTAAATGACTTGCCCAGGGTCACACAGCTAGCAAGTGTCTTGGGTCGAATCTGAACTCCGGAAGAGGATTCTTTCTGACTTTCAGGAAACTCCATCTCCTGCCACCTACCTGCCACTTTTTATGGAATTGGATCGCAGAGCCTCAGTGGTCATCATACACAGGTTCCCAAAGTGGGCGATACTTCCCCCTGGGGGGCGATGGACCAATTTCCCATGTAATTGGAGGGACGTTGAACAAAAACTAGGGGCCATGGAAGCATAAGAAAAGAAGAGAAGGACATTTTGAAAAACAGTAGATGTTTCATCTGTTGTTAACAGAGTTAAAGTCATAGTAATTGCATAATTACATTTTCCAAATAAACACACAAAATGCAAGTTACAACAAACCAGTGGTCAAATTTGCCAACAGGTCTTAACAAGCAAGTGTTGGTAGGTGAGCCTGCCTGGCATTATTGGGAAGTCCAACACACATTGCCAAAAGTACATATGTGTATAATGATTTGTTTGCAATACTATGTGGTTACATGACACAATATTGCACCATTAGGATTTCAATCCAAGAAAAAACCCACAAATTTACTATAAAGTATTAAATTTAAGATACATCATTTAAAAAATTATAGTTTTTTAAATGATGCAAATTTTAAAAAATATTAAAGGGTTAAAGAAAGTAGATTCCAAGGAGGGCATTGAGTAATTTTTTTTTCAAAGGGAAAAGTAGGCTAAATAAGTTTGGGAACCTCTGATCTAGTTGAACTCATAATCAAAAAGGATTACCCACTATACCTTACTTAGTAGTCATTTAGTCGTTCAGGCTTCCACTATTTCCATCCTAAAATAGAAATACTAAATAATAGCTTTAAAAAATAGCCTAAGCAATATCTTAAAAGACTTTTGTGGAGAATTTGCACAAGGTAAGCACTCACATGGAGGTCAGAAGAAGCCAAACAAGGCCACTTTTCAAGGTATCTCTGAAGAACTTTGGAATGGACTGGGAGACATGGGAGAGACACTGGCACAGGACTGCCTAGTATGGTGTAAGACTCTGTGCTCTATAAACGGCAGAATTGCAGTAGCTCAAAAGGAATGCGAGATGCACAAATTTAGAGACATCTCTGTTCCAGATGTTCATGTGGACTATTTGTGCCCAACCTTTGGTAGAGGCTTCCAAGTTTTCATAGTTCCGATTAGTCACAATTGGACATACTGTATGTAGACCCTGACAGTGATGTCATTTTGGTCCTCTTTGAGTATAAAGGACAACAACCAACCACTTCCATCCTAGCAACTACATCTCCCTTACAGTGAACAAATCAGATTTAGAATAGACTTTTTTCTCCTTGCTTTTTCCTCTCCCTTTGGAAGTATACGACGATATTGAGAAAAGACAAGAAAATATTAACTTCTGGGTTTTGGGCAAAGAGACAACTCCAACAGACTTCTGGATGATTGTTGCTTACCATCACTGCTATATTATGCCTCAGTTTCAGGCTTGTGATGGTCCAGAGTTCCAGAACTCCTTACTTGTTTCTTCTTTTGGTCCAGGTAGCCTGTAGACTACTCAGAAGATACAATTGTTTTTGCTTCTCCCTTTACTGGACTTTTCCATTAAGCTCCCACCATTTGGTTCCGAGATTTATTCACATGAGTATGTTTAATTTAATTTTTTATTGTGAACTTAACAAACATTAACATTTTGATGGACAAAGAATAGAAAACATTATATTTGAAACTGTCAACTTATATACAGTTTATTTTTTAAGTGTCTTGTTCAACACAATACTATTAAGAGGAATCCTCTTCTAAACTTCTTTCTTCTGTTTAATTGATGCCCTTTTCTTTCTTTTCTCCTTTTGTTTTCACACCATTCTCATTACCACCAACTCCCTGCCTCTCCTCCACCCCCACCCCAAATGGAAGCTCACTCTTGTAATCAGTAAGTTTAGTCAAGTTGAAAAAAGCCCTGGCTTTGGAGTCAGAAAACCTGGATTCAAATCTCATCTCTGGCACTTACTTGGGTCACCTTGGGCAAGTCACTGAACATTCTAGGGCCTAATCTTTAAAATAAAGGGGGATCATATGGGGGGTCTACATGGCATCTGAGGTCCCTTCCAGCTCTAGAGCTATTGAAGTAGCTAGGTGGCACAATGGACAGAGTGCCAGACCTGAAGTCAGGAAGACTGAGTTCAGTCCTGGTCTCAGCACTTACTACCTGTGTGACCCTGGGCAAGTCACATAAACTCTGCCCCAATTTTCCCATCTGTAAAATGGAAATAGTATCTACCCTGGAGGTTTGTTTTGAGGGTCAATGAGATAATAGTTATAAAGCATTTAGCATAGTTCCTGACAAGTAGTAAATACTATATGTGAAGTATTATATACTATATATAAAGCTAAATTAATCAACATATTATTTGTGCCTCTAAATGTATGTCTTTTTCTGCACCTATAGTTGGTCACTACTAAGTCTCTATGAGAGAGTATGCAGCATGTGTTATCTATCATCAATCGCGTTTGGTCACTGGATTTATCAGAGCTCTGAAGTTTTTCAAAGTTGTTTTTCCTTATTATGGTTATCATGTCCTTATAGTTCTGTTCATTTCACACTCTTCATTTTATCAGTTCATACACTCAGTCAACCATCATTTATTCAGTACTTGCTGTATGCCAGACACTGTGCTAAGCTCTGGGGATACAAAAAAGGCAAAAAGCATGGCCCCTACCCTCAAGAAGTTCACATTCTAATAGAGAAGGCGATATACAAATACTTATATGTACAAGATATATACAGTAGAAATGGAAGGTAATCTCAAAGGGAATAGGGGGAAAGAGGAAAGTCTAGTTGGGGCTGAGAGAAGAGCCTCTTGCAAAAGGTTTGACATGAGCTGAATCTTGAAAAAAATCCATGGAAGCCGTATGGTAATGGTGAAGAAGGAGAACATTCCGAGAGCAATGGACATCCAGCCAGTGAAAAGGCATGAAGATGGGAGATGGAATGTTATTGGCAAGAAATAACAAGTAAGAAAGGGATTAACATGTAAAGAGACTTGAAAAGTAGGAAAGAGCCAGGTTGTAAAACGTTTAAATCAAAGGATTTTATATTGGATCCCGGAGGTAATAAGGAGTCGTTGGAGTTTATTGGATAGGTGAATGATATAGTCAGACCAGCCAAAGGTGGCCAGATTGTAAAGAGCTTTAAATGCCAAACAGAGGCATTTATATTTGATCTTAGAGTTCATGGGCCACTGGAGTTAATATTGAGCATGACGAGGCCTGTGCTTTTAGGAAAATCACTTGAGCAGCTGAATGGAGGATGGATTAGGGTATGGAGAGATTTGAGGCAGGAATACTTAATTAGAAGGCTTAAATAAATACTTAATACTCCAGGCTTAAAGTGATAATAATAAAGCTAGTCTTTGTATAGTACTTTAAAGTCTACTTTACATATGTTCTCATTTAATGAGAGATTCTATCAGTGTGATGGCTATGTGTGTGAGGAGGAGACAAATATGAGAGATGTTTTGAAGGTAGAAATGATCAAGGCTTGGAAATAAATTAGGTAGGCTGAATGAGTGCAAGTCTTCAAAGAGATGGGAGTATCAGATCACATTACTTATTTCCTAAGGGTCAAGAAACAAGTTAGAACCAAACATGAAACAGTTGATTGGTTTAAGATTGGGAAAGGACTATGACAAGGCTGTATATTGTCACTTTATTTATTTAACTTATGTGCAGAATACATCATGTGAATGCCAGTCTGAACAAATCAAAAGCCAGAATTAAGGTTACTGGGAGAAATATCAATACCACTCTGATGGCAGAAAGTGAAGAAGTAAGAAGCCTCTTACTGAAGATGAAAGAAGAGAATGTAAAAGCTATTTTGAAGCTTAACGTTAAAAAACAAAAACTAAGATCATGGTAACACTTGCTGGCAAATAGATGGAAGAGAAATGGAAGCAGTATCAGATGTTATATTCTTGGGCTCAAAGATCACTGCTGATGGCAACGGCAGCCATGAAATTAAAAGACACTTGTTCCTTGGAAGGAAGGCTATGACAAATGTGGATGGCCTACTAAAAAGCAGAGACATCACCTTGCTGACATATGTAACTCTCTGGTTTTCCCAGTAGCAATGTAGGACTGTGAGAGTTGGACTCTAGGAAAGCTGAGTGCCTCAGAATGGATACTTTTTAATTGTGGTGCTGGAGAAGATTTTTGAGAGTCTCTTGGATAGCAAGGAGATCAAGTCAGTCAATACTTAAATTTACTCAGACTATTCACTGGAAAGTCAAATACAAAAACTGAAGCTTAAATACTTTGTCCACACAATGAGAATACAAGACTAATTGGAAAAGACCTTGATGTTGGGAAAGAGTGAAAGCAAAAGAAAGGTATGGCAGAGGATGAGATGGATAGGTAGTATGATGGAAGCAGTGAATATGAGCTTAGACAGACTTCAGGCAACAGTGGAGGATAGAATGGCTTGGCTGTAGTCCATGCTATGGTCTATGGAGTCATGAAGAATCAGACATGACTGAATGACTGAACGACAACAGCAGCAATTGAGTGTAAGAGCAAAGTCAAGGATAACACCTAGGCTTCCAACCTGGGAAACCAATTTTTAAAAAAGGCAGGGAGATGCCCTTGATAGCAGTGGGAAGTTTGGAGGAAGATAAGGTTTGGGGGATAAGATAATGAGGTCTATTCTGGAAATGTTGAACTTTGTATGCTTATGGGACACCCAGTTGAGATGTTTGAAAAGCAGTTAGTGATATGAGAATGGACCTCGGGAGAGAAGATAGAGACATATAAAACATATGAGCATTCATCTCCATAGAGATGATGAATGAACCCATGGGAGCTGATGAGATCATCAAACAAGATAAGCAAGATAGTATAGCAGGAGAAGAGAAAATGGCCCAGCTCAGAGTCTTGGAAATCACCCACAATTGGCCATCTTTATCCTGTTCAAGATCCAACAAAGGGGACTGAGAAGTAATCAGATAGCCAGGAGAACCAGGACAGCAGGGTTGTGCGAACCCAGAAAGAAGAAAGCAGCCGGGAAAAGAAGGTGACGGACAGTGTCAAAGATTGCAGAGAGGTCAAGAAGGGTGAGGACTAAGAAAGGCTGTTAGATATGATGATTGAGAGATCACCGATAACTTTGGAGAAAGCAGTTTCAGTTGGACTTATGAGTCCAGAAGTCAAATTGCAAAGGGTTCAGAATTGAGTGAGAGAAAAGAAAGTGGAGACAATAAGTAAAGATGGCTTTCTCAAGGAGAAAGAAATGGGGAGGAGAGAGAATCCCAGAAAGATTGGGGATGAATGTTTTTCCTACCATAGATTAGCTTGGGTTTTTTTTTTTTTTTGTTCAAACTTTCTCCAAACATTGTACTATTGGTATTTCTATTTGGAATCATTTTTTTCAACCATTAATAGAGATGAATATTTTGCCATTATAAACAACCACAACAGAAAACCCCATTCTACACAAATAAAATGTTAGAAACTTTTGTAAAAAATGGTTCACTTTATTTGATTAATCAGAGAATTCTTTGGTCACCTGTAGTCAAAATGTAATAAGATTTTAATGTTAAAATGGTCTTTTCAACATACTCTCACAAAACAAGTGTATTAATTTTTTTTTTCAGGTGGAGTAAAGTCAAATGTGTTCTATTTGACCATGGCAAATGGGTTTTTTGTTTATTCATATTTAGAAATATCTAAGTCTTTCAAGTGAAAATAGAATTTCATTTAAGATGGTGATATGAAAGGTTATAGAGAAGCCCAGCTTTTCCATATACACCCCAGCAAAAATCTAAAACAGTACCAGGTAGAACCAGTGATAAAAAATACCAGCTAAGTGGTATAGTGAATAGAATAGGCCTGGAGTCCCAACAAGACCAGAACTCAAATTCAGCCTCACACATTTACTAGCTGTGTGATCCTAGGAAAGTTACAACCTCTCTTAGGCTCAGTTCCCTCATCCACAAAATGGGGATAACAATAAACATTTATTAAGCACCTACTAAAATGCCAGTAAGGATTAGGAACCCTCTTCAAACATAGGTCTCCTAATTCTAAATTCAATGCTTTTTTCACTGCACTGTGATGACTCTGAACTCATACTTTCACTCAACCAAGTCAATAAACATTAAATGCCAACTGTATACCAGGCCCTGTGCTAAGCACTGAATATACAAAAAGAGGCAAAAGACAGTCCCTGCCTTTAAGGAACTAATAACATGCAAACAAATAAGAGAAATTAATGTTATACTATTATGTTAATGACTAGTTTTCAATTTTTGATTCACCCTTTAGACTCATCCCCTTAAAAGGTCAGTCAGTCTCAGAAGGGCATAGCTGAGTGATGAGATTGCTCATAGTGTCCAAGGCACATGCTCATTAACTAGGTTGGGTGGGACCCCACCCAACTAGGAAACCTAATTTCTATTGAGAGTATAAACAGAATCCAGTCTTGGCAGGCCTTTGCCTGGGGGAACAACCTCCAGTCCTTGGTCCTCTCCATTAGAGTTTAAGGCAACAATTCATGAAGGAGAAAAGTAACTAGAAAGATCCATTTGGAAATGGCTTCCCCTTTCCAGATGTCTTGAGGCTGCTGTGTCTTGTGATCAAGCCTACATTCTCAGCAGGAGGAACTGAAAACTTTTAGCCTACCTCCTCATTAAATGTCCACCAATTAGGGTTCAATTTCACTCAGAAGGCACATACCCAATTTACAGTGATTTAGAGCCTTTGTATCTTTGGTTACTGAGAGAAATCACTAACAATCAATTTATTGATTCCAGGATAGGCTAACTGATAAATTGATTATTAATTACCCAGAAATTCTGTCTCTCAGGAGTTTTACTCATCACACAAATATATACAAAGCAGGCTATATACAGGATAACTAGGAAATAATTAATAGTGGGAGAGTGATGGAATTAAGGGAGATTGAGGAAGTCTTTCTGTAGTAAGGATTTTAACTGGGACTTAACAGAAGCCAGGGAGGTCAGTAGTTGTAGTGGAGTAGAGGAAGCTTGGTCTCTGAGAAAAAAGAAAGAGAGAAAGGAAGGAAGGAAGGAAGGAAGGAAGGAAGGAAGGAAGGAAGGAAG
>NW_027185755.1:1009022-1031509 GCF_028583685.1 Petaurus breviceps papuanus | reverse complement strand
GAAGGAAGGAAGGAAGGAAGGAAGGAAGGAAGGAAGGAAGGAAGGAAAGAAGGAAGGAAGGAAGAGACAGGAAGGGAGGAAAGAAGGGTGGAAGGAATCCATCCTTGGAAAGCCTTAGCCTAAAAGGGCCTAAAAGAGAGACATCCAGAGAAAATGCGCAGAGTTGAGAGATGGAGTATCTTGTTCCTAGAACAGCCAGGATGTCAGTGAGTGGACACACTGAGGAGTAAGGTGTAAGAAAAAGGGAAAGGCAGGAGGGGACTGGGTTCTGAAGGGGTTTGAATGCCAACTAGAGCATTTTGTATGTGATCATGGAGGCAATAGAAAGCCACTGGAGTTTACTGAGTAGGGAAGTAATACGATTGGACCTGTGCTTTAGAAAATCTCTTTGTCAGGGGACAGAGCCAAGATGGCAGAGTAGAAACAAGCCTTTCCTGAGGCTCCGGCTTCCACCTCCTCCAATACATGTAAAAAATGATTCTAAACAAACTTTAGAGCTACAGAACCCACAAAGTGACAGAGAGAAACAAATATCCTGCTGAAAGCAGCCTGGCAGCCTGGCAGGAAGGATCTGTTGCACTGAGCTGGGAGCCGAGCCAGGCTTTGTGTGAGTGGTTTTGGCCCTAGGGCAGCCCCAACCAGTAGCAGCCAGAGAAGACTTCTGGAGAGTGAATCCTGGGCAGGTGTGGTGGTGTCCAGACTTCTCAATGCATAAATGCCAAAGACAAAGTAAAAAGTCAGTGTGAACCTCTGTTGGAACAGGGGTAGACAGAAGAGAATGGTTCAACCCTTGCCCCCCCATGACAGAGGTGCAGCGGCTGCACCTTGTGGCTGCATCCGGAGCTCCTGGCCTGCAGATCATAGGGGACCAAGCAACCATTCAGAGGGTAATTGCTCTTGTTTGGACCTACTTGGATCTGGATCACAGTCTTGGGTAGAGGTCCTGGGGTATGTCCAGGTGCCGGAGCCTATGGGGGCTGCAGAGAGGGTACTCTCCTAATTGCTCTGGCAGCTGAGAAAACCCCAGCTATCTGGGACAAAGCTCTCTCCATTCTGAAAGCAGAGTTCTACTGTGACAAAAAGTTGAAAAGTCAAGTAATTGACTGGAAACATGAGCAAGCAGAGGAAACACAATCCTAGCATAGAGTCCTTTTTTGGGGACAAAAAAGATCAAGGCAAGGAATGGGAGGAAGACAACAAAGTCAGAACTCCTGCATTAAAAGCTCCCAAGAAAAATATGAATCAGTTACAGGCCATGGAGGAGCTCAAGAAGGATTTTGAAAACCAGGCAGTAGAAGTGGAGGGGAAATTGGGAAGAGAAATGAGAATGATGCAAGAAAATCAAGAAAAGCAAGTCAACAGCCTGACTGAAAAAAATAACACCTTAAAAAATAGACTAACTCAAATGGCAAAAGAGACCCAAAAAGTCAATGAGGAGAAGAATGCCTTAAAAAGCTGAATTTGCCAGATGGAAAAAGAATTTCAAAAACTCACTGAAGAGAATAATTCCTTCAAAATGAGATTGGAGCAAATGGAAGCTAATGACTTTATGAGAAATCAAGATACTATAAAAGAGATCCAAACAAATGAAAGAATAGAAGGCAGTGTGAAATATCTTGTTGGAAAAAATCACTGACCTGGAAAAGAGAACCAGGAGAGATAATTTAAAAATTATTGGACTACCTGAAAGCCATGATTAAAAAAAGAGCCTAGACACCATCTTTCAAGATATTATCAAGCAAAATTGCCCTGATATTTTAGAACCTGGGGGCAAAATAGAAATTGAAAGTATTCACCAATGACCTCTTGAAAAACATCCCAAAAAGAAAACTCCTAGGAATATTACAAATTCCAGAGTTCCCAGGTCAAGGAGAAAATATAAGCAGTCAGGCAGAAACAACCTGAGTATTGTGGAAACACAATCAGGATAACACAAGACCTAGCAGCTTCTACATTAAGGGATCAAAGGGCTTGGAATATGATATTCTGTCCAGTATCCAAATAATCTGGTGTCTTCCATTTTCTTCCATAACTTTACCACAAGGAATCCATCCAGTGTTTTTAATGAGATTCTTTGTGTTTTCCTGATGTTATGAGAATACTGATGGAACTTAAGGGTTTAGTATGGTACAGTGGAAGTTATAATGGCTCAAGGAACTAGGATTAAAATCAAGAATCACCTACCCAGCAAAACTGAGTATAATGCTTCAGGGGAAAATATGGTCATTCAATGAAATAGAGGATTTTCAAGCATTCTTTTTTTTTTTTAAAGCAATCGGGGTTAAGTAACTTGCTCAAGGTTACACGGCCAGTTATTTCTGGGTGTGGTGCTGAGTATCTGAGCCCGGATTTGATCCCCAGGTCATCCCAACACTGGAGCTGGTGCTCTTCCTCACTGAGCCACCTGGCCACCCCTTTCACGCATTCTTGATGAAAAAAACAGAGCTGAACAGAAAATTTGACTTTCAAATACAAGAAGCAAGAGAAGCATGAGAAGGTAAAGAGAGAAAACAAATAATAAAGAACTTATTAAAATCGAAGTATTTACATTCCTACATGGAAAACTGATAATTGTAACTTTTAAGACTTCTCTCAGTATGAAGACAGTTGAAGGGAATATATAGTATGTATACATGTATGTATATATGTAAACATACATGTATGTATACATGTATACACATACATGCGTGTATATATGTAAACATATATGTATGTATAGGAGGGTGTAGGTGTGTATAAATATATATGTGAGTGTGGGCGTATGTATGTACATGTATACATAGAGGGCACAGGACTAGTTGAATAGGAAGGGATGATATCTAAAAAATAAAATTAAGAGGTGAGAGAGGAATATAGTGGCAGAAGGAGAAAAGAAGAGAAAAATTAGGGTAACTTATCTCATGTAAAAGAGGCAAGAGAATACTGTTACAATGGAGGGGAAGAGCAGGAAGGTAAAATGGGGCAAACTTACTCTCATTGAATTTGGCTCAAAGAGGGAATAACACACACACTCAATTGGGTATCTTACCCTACAGGAAAATAGGGGGGAAGGGGATAAAAGGGGGGATGATAGAAGGGAGGGCAGATTGGGGGAGAGAGTAGTTAGAAGCAAACACTTTTGAAAAGGGACAGGGTCAAAGGAGAAAATAGAATAAGTGAGGAGTGGGAGAGGGTGGAGGGAAATATAGTTAGTTTTTTACAACATACCTACTATGGAAATGTTTTGCATAACTACACATGTACAGCCTATATTGAATTGCTTATCTTCCCTGTGGGGATGGGTGAGGAGGGAAGAAGGGAAAAAATCTGGAACTCAAAGTTCTAAAAACAAATGTGTATAAAAAAATTATTGGTTTTTTTTTACAGGCAATTAGGAAATAAGATATTCAGGCACCAGGGTATAGAAATTCATCTTGCCTTACTAGAAAGTTGGGGGAGGGGGAATGCGGGAGGATATAAGAGAGAACAGATTGGGGAAAGGGGTATTCAGTAGGCTAGCTATTTTGGGGTGGGGGGTAGGGGAAAGATGGGGAGAAAAATTTGTAACTCAAAATCTTGTGGAAATGAATGTTGAAAACTAAAAATAAGTAAATAAATTGAAAAAAAAAAGAAAATTGCTTTGTGTTGTTGTGTTTGTTCTTCATTTTAGAAGAGGACCATGGTGTCAGGGAAATGATGACATGACTTGTAGTTGACTTTGATTTAAGTGAGGGAGGACTGTGCAAGGTCACCAGACTCACTTTATCTTCCAGAGCTATCAGGGTCCAATAGCCAGGATGACTGGAGATGGCCCAGGATGCAAAGGGAGACCCTGGTCCTTTTAGGCTAAGGCCTTCCAAGGATTTTCTTCCTCCCTCCCTCCCTCCCCCTCTCTTTCTCTCTTTCTTCCTTCTCCCCTCTCCTTCTCCCCTTCTCTCTCTCTCTCTCTCTCTCTCTCTCTCTCTCTCTCTCTCTCTCTCTCTCTCTCTCTCTCTCTCTCTCTCTCTCTCTCTCTCTTTCTCTCTCTTTTTCTTTCTTTACCCAACTTTCACTTTAGTGACTAAATGGAGGATGGACAGGACCTATTGTAGACAGCTTTCTCAAGGAGTTTATCTACAAAGAGCAGATGAGATATAGAATGATGATGGGTATAGATGCTATCAAGTGAGTTTTTTTTTTCAGGATGAGGGAGATATGTTTATAGGCAATATGGAAGGAATCAGTAGATAGGGAGAGATTGAAGATAAGAGAGAATAGGGATGGTGGGGTGGGTCAATTTGTTGGAGAAGATGTGTTGGAATTGGATCACTTGAGCACATGGGGGTTAGTCTTGTTAAGCAATAAGGCCACTTCATCATGTGAGACAGGGTTAAGGAGAAGAAGGTGTCAGAAGGCATCTGAATGATAGGGGATGAAAAAGAAGGAGTTCACAGTGAATGACCTCAGTTTTTTCCTGTAAAACATGAGGCATAGTTCTTAGCTGAGTAGGGAGAAGGAGGAGCCATGAGAGATTTAAAGAAAAGTGAAAAGGTTTGAAAAGTCACTGTGGAGAGAGGGATAGTGAGTTTATAAGGGATGTATAGTAGGATTGCCTAACAGTAATGAGAGCCCAGTTGAGGTTATCTAACAGAAATCTGTAGTCAGAATAATTGTATGGTTTTCTCCAACTTCGTTCAGCAGCATGTATACAGTAGGAAGTACAGGACTGAGGCTTGATTGGGCATAACTGGCGATTTAGTAAGGGAAGTAGAGATTTAAGAGAGGAGGGCAGTATAGAGATGATTTGGTTCACCAAGAGATCGAGATGGGAAAAAGAGGAGAGATTGACTTGTGAGTGAGGAGATTGATTGGGAGAGAAATGAGAAGTCAAAAAAGAGTAGAATTTTGTAAGGGGAGGCAGAAAGAGAGGTGAAAATTCCATAGATATGGGTCAGATAAGAGAATTTCAGAATTCTTGAACATAGAGGTAGTACATTTGTGAATGATGGTAAGATCAAAGGTAGGAACATCTTTGTGTGTGGCTGAGGTTGGTTAGAGGAGTAACTCATGGGAGATGAGTAGGTTGAGGAACTGAGTGATTAGGGTATTTGAGAGGGAATCAATATTTATGCTGACCCCCTAGTATGAGTATAGGAGTTGAGAAGGAAAGAAAATTTGAACCAGGTATCAGACCCATTGAGGAAGGAAGGTGAATGATCTGTGGGGTCTGTAGACAACAACTTCTAGGATTTTCATTTGGCAGTTGATATGAATAGCATGAACCTTAAAGGAAGAGAAGTTACTGAGTAAAGGAAGAAAGGGGAGAACCTGAAAATGGCAAGAGGAAGCAAGGAGTATTCTAATTCCCCTGCCTTGACCAGTGAGTCAAGGAAAATGAAAGTGTAACCAGTACAAGTAGTGTGCCCAGGGAGTCTGTGTTGTCAGGGACAAGCCAGGCTTCAATAAGATCTGGTAGACAGAAGGAGTGGGAGAGGAATTAATTTAACATTAAAGGAAATTTGTTGCCTATGGAATAAGCATTCCAGAGTGCACAATGGAAAGACTAGGTAAAGTTTGAGTGATGGTTTGGAATGGGAGCACTGAGGGGGTTGGGAATAAGGAATCAGGTGGTAGGGGATAGGGAGTGGGGTTTGGATGATGATCTACAGTTCATAGTCACTAGGATGTGAAGGGTATGACCAAATGTGAGAATGTTCACCATTGAGTGGAGAACCTTCAAAATATAGGCACCAGCAGGAGGTGAGAGACCTGAAGTTAAAGGAAGGCTTGCTTTTCTTTGCATCACAGGTTTTCCCCATCCTAATGGAGGAATTGGGCTAGAGGCAGGACATGGAAGTTGCCTTGTTCTGGCACAGACAGAAGTGGTTGCTTTGGAGTTAGCATGGTCCCTAGCAAGCAGTCCTCAGGGAACACACTGAACCCAGCAGGGGATGGAAGGTTTAGGGCACTAGTACATCCGGGGGCTGGGGTCTTCTCAACTATAGTAATAACACCTACCTCTCAGGGTTGTTGTGAATATAAAATGAGATAATATTTGTAAAGCGCTTTGCAAACCTTAAAATGCTATATAAATGCTAAGTCTCCGTCATCATCATCATTATCAAAGAGAGACAGCAGTAGACTACTTTAACCAGTCTAGGGCTGCACAAGAAGATGAACAGATGCCTCTAGGCACTGGTAAACCAATCAGGAGAGGTTAGGCAGAAGTTTGCAGGCACAGTGGGAATGTTTCAGGGGAAGGCTCTGGGTCACAAGCTAGCATCAGTTCTAGTAGTCAGAACCCAAAGCCAAAGAATCTCAGTCTGTCAGCAGCGGTAGGGTACACAGCCAGACCCCATAGCTTATTGTATGGGGAAACTGACCTAAGCAGTGCATTCCTTGAAGCTGAAGTGGATGGCAGGGTCAGCTTAATGGTTGGGCAGGCATGGTAGGGAGCTTTGTAGGACTGGAGTCTGTCGGGACCAAAGCAGAGAACAAAACCAATTCCCAGGAGATGATTGTGCCAAGAGAAGGAGGCAGAGGCAGGTTGAGGCTAGCCTCTCTGTTGGGTCACCAGGAGATAGGGTAGCAGCCAGGGATTGTGAAAGAGGGCAAGGCTTAGTACCAGATACCCCACCCATGTGTGAGGTGACAATGGCATCCAGACTGCAGAGGAGACAGAACCAAACTGGTCCTGTCTACCTCATCTACCCCATATAGTAGGTGACAAAGCCTAGATCTTGCAAGGTCCCAATCCAGAAACTGAGACTGGACATATAAGAAAAAAGAAGAAAGCATCAAACATAATTTTTAAAATGTTCTATGTTAGGAAAAGCCCAAGAGGTAAACCCAGAAGAAGAGAATGACTCCCCAACTAGTACAGGTAGAGCCTCAGAGAAAACAATGACTTGGTCACAAGGGCTCCAAGACTGACTGGAAGAAATGAAAAAAGTGATTAAAAATGGAGTTAAAATGAACTCTCTGGAGGGATAAACTGGAAGGAAAATGAATAGTTTAGAACAGAAGGTAGAAAACCTTACCCAAGTTGTTTACTCCCAAAAATGTAGAATGGAGCAAACAGAACTCAATGATTCTATGAGATAACAATTATTAGAATAATTGAAAGATTAAAAGGTTAGAAGAAAATGTTAAGTTTCTATGATCAAAAATAAATAATTTGGAAAACAGATTGAGGAATAATAACTTAAGAATCACTGGATTTCCTTCCTAAAAGCCATGCCTAAACAAAAAAGCTGTAAGCTTATTTCAGGAAATCATAACAGAAAACTAGCCATTTCAATTACAACCAGAAAGAAAAGTAAATATAGAAAGAGTTCATCAATCACCTTCTAAAAGAAACCTCAAACTGAAAATATCCAGCAATATCATAGCCTAAATCCAACAATTACAAATCAAAGAAAAAAATACTGAGTCATAAGAAAGAAAAAAGTATTTATCAAGGAAACATAGTCAGAATTACTTAAATCTATATCGCTGCTATTTATGATATTCTGAAAAACACAACATAAAGGCTATAACTAAGAATAACTTACTCTGCAAAACTGAATATAATCCTACAGAAGGAAAAGTGTATCTTTTTTTTTTTTAATAAATGAAGCCTTTTCCTTTTTTTCTTTTTGGAGGGGCAATTGGATTAAGTGACTTGCCCAAAGTCACACAGCTAGTAAGTGTTAAGTGTCTGAATTCAAATTTGAACTCAGGTCCTCCTAACTCCAGGGCCAGTGCTCTACTCACTGTGCAACCTAGCAGCCCTGAAAAGTGTATCTTTAATAGAATAGAGGATTATCAAGCATTCCTAATGAAAATACTAGAGCTGGGGCAGCTAGGTGATGCAGTGGATTCCAGGTTCCTCTTGACTCCCATATTTGCATTTCAAAGATTCTCTTCAGCTCTAGTATTTTCTCTTTCTTTCTTTCTTTTTTTTTTCCTTTTGGAGGGCAATTGGGGTTAAGTGACTTGCCCAAGGTCACATGCTTATAAGTGTCTGAGTCAGATTTGAACTCAGGTCTTCCTGAAACCAAGAAATGGAAACAAAGTGACTGCACACAAGTTAGGAAACGGGTGAGCAAAATATGATATATGAATGTGATGAAATATTGTTCTCTAAGAAATGACAAAAAGGATGAATTTATAGAAACTTTGGCAGACTTATATGAACTGATGCAGAGTGACAAGATCAGAAGGATTTGAGTCAATTTTTATAGGGATTGCAATTTTGTAAATGAAAACAACTTTGAAAGACTTAAGGTCAATTCATTGACCAATCCTGATTCCATAAGACTGATGATGAAACAGTCCTCCCACCTCTTGACAGAGAGGTGATGAACTGCAAGTCCTGAATAAGTTGTGCATTAACACAGCCAAGGTAAGAATATGATTTAGTTGATTACACTTATTTGTTACAAGAGAGAGTTTTTATTTGGCATGTGATAATATTTGGGAGGGAATTAGAGGGGTAGTTATAGAGATGCAAAAAAGAAGAAAAGAAAGGAATGTTAATGAAATCTTTAAAAAGGCAGAGAAGAAAGAGGAAATGTAGAAAGGGATACAAACCATAAGGAAGTGTTAATATTACTATGTTAGATTTAACACATTTTTAAAAAAGTTTTGTTAATAGATATTCATGGCTCCATATAAATGCATATATACATTCATAGCAAAATACTCAAAACAGCACTATACATATATATGTTTGTGTGTGTGTGTGTGTGTGTGTGTGTATGTTTATAATAAACACATCTCCCTTCTTTGATTGTTAAGATGGGGGACTGTGGGTGTGGAACTTTGCATAAGCTTCTCTGGCTTTGCTTAACTGTTTCTTTTTGTTACAAGTTAGTGGGGAAAAGGTAGTTCTGGAAATGACAGTGACACTAAAGGGCACACATAAGACTTTTAAGAAATTAAATTAGATTAAAGGAAAATTCCCCTTCTGTATCACTGCCTTGTTGAGGCAGAGGGGCTTGCATAGTTCAATGAAACCATGGTCTATGCTGTGCAGAGTTAACCAAGATGGACAGGTCACAGTGGAGAATTCTGACAAAAAGGAACAATTATCTTGTGCAAAGGAGGCATGAAAGGAAGAACTGGTACAAAAGAAGCAGGTAGGGTAGAGGGTGGGTAGTGCTGGAATCTTACTCTTGTCAGAAAAGGGTTAAAGAGAGAACAGCATATACATATAGAGGAGTATAAAAGTCTTCTTAATTTAGAAAGAAATAAGAAATCAAAGGGATAGGATAAGGGAGGGACTTTTAGAAGGGTGTGTAGATTAAGAATTAGGAGGGGGTGGGGATAAAGGAGAAACTCTTAGAAAGACAGGTAGATTAAGGTGAAGGGGCATGGAGATAAGGGGAGATCTTAGAGGGACAGGAGGTCAAGGTAGTGGGTAGAAGTAAATTAGAGAAGTGAGAAGGAATAGGATAAATAGGATGAGAAGGATAGTGAGGAAAAATAAGATGTAGGGAAATACGGGATCAGTAATTGTAACTTTAATTGTTAATGCGATGAATTTACCCATAAAATGGAAACAGACAGCAGAAACTATACTGTATCAACAATATGTTGATTTCAGGAAACACAATAAAAATGAGAGATACACACAGAGGTAAAATAAAGGACTGGAGTAGAATTTATTATGTAAAAAAAAAAAAAGCAACAACAACAACAACAAAAAAGCAGAGACCAATATGGTCTCAGATATCTCAAACCAAAATAAAGTCAAAATGTATATGTGACCTGGATATAAAGAGAGATCTTACAAGAAAATTAGAAGAACGTATTACTTACCAGGCTTATAGATAGGCAAACAATTTATGAATAAACAG
This sequence comes from Petaurus breviceps papuanus, assembly GCF_028583685.1. NCBI lineage: Eukaryota > Metazoa > Chordata > Mammalia > Diprotodontia > Petauridae > Petaurus > Petaurus breviceps. The sequence goes on along the minus strand of NW_027185755.1, from coordinate 1,021,709 downwards.
GAGATAGAGAGCAAAGTTAGGTGTAAAATAGATAATTTCAATTACATTAAATTTAAAAAGCTTTGTACAAATAAAACAAATATAATCAATATTAGAAGGAAAGCACAAAATTGGGGGAAAATTTTGTAGACAGTTTATCAGATAAAGGTCTCATATCTAAAATGTACAAAGAACTTTGTCAAATTTATAAGAATATGGTCATTTCCCAGTTGACAAATGGCCAAAGGATGTGAACAGGCAGTTTTCCAGTGAAGAAATCAAAACAATTTATAGTCATATAACATGCTTTAAGTTATTATTGTTTAGAGAAATGCAGATTAAAACAACCTTGACATACCATTTTATACCTGCCAGATTGGCTAAAATGATAGAAGGGGAAAGTGACAAATGGTGGAGAAAATGTGGAAAAATTGGGACACTAATTCATTGTTGGTGGAATTGTGAAATGATCTAACCATTTTGGAGAGCAATCTGGAATTATACCCCAAAAGTTATTAAACTACCTATACCCTTTGATCCAGCAATACCACTACTTGGTCTATTTCCAAAGATGATTAGGGAAAAAGGAAAAGAACCTATATGTTCAAAAATGTTTATAGCAGCTGTCTTTGTGGTGGCAAAGAACTGGAAACTGCAGGGATACCCATAAATTAGGGAATGACCGAACAAGTTGTGCTATCTGATTGTGAAGGAATACTACTGTGCTATAAAAAATGATGAGCTCAATGATTTTAGAAAAACTTGGAAAGACTTGCATGAAATAATGAAGATTGAAATGAGCAGAAACAAGAGAACATTGTATACAGTAGTAGCAATATTGTTTTAAGAATGACTTTGAGTGAATAAGTTATTTTATCTATTGTAAACACCCAAATTAACTATAAAGGACATATGAAAAAAGACATTATCTGCATCTGGAGAAAAAAACTGATAAATAGAAATATGTATAGGATAGTTTTACATATATACATACATGTGTGCGTCTAATGGTAGCCATCTCTAGAACAGGAGGGATGGGAGGGAAGAAGAAAAAGAAAAAAAGGAAGTTTATATGATTACTTTGGTGTATATTTGAAAAGAATAGAAGATTGTACTTAATAGATTTGCAGTTTCATGTACAATCATCTTTTTTATTGTATTATATTGTGAAAATGTTTGTTTTATTCCATAAATTAAAAAAAAATTATTAAGAAAAGCAGGAGTAACAATCATGATCTCAGACAAAGTTAAAGCTAGAATAGATTAAATTAAAAGAGAAAAATAGGGAAACTACACTGTATCACCAATACAATTTCAGACCATTTAAAATAACTAGACAGTATAAAATATCTGAGTATACCTGCCAAAACAGACACAGAAACTATATGAACATAAATACAAAACACCTTTTATACAAAAAGGTCAGATTTAAATAATTAGAGTAATATTTATTGTTCATTGGTAGGCAAAGCTGATATAATAAAAATGACAATTATACCTAATAATCTATTTATTCAATGCTATCCCAATTAAATTACTAAAAAAATATTTCAACTGGGTTATACAAAATAATAAAATTTATTTGGAAGTACAAAAGACCAAGAATTTCAAAGAAACTAATGAAAAAAAATGTAAAGGGGATTCAGCAGTACCAGACCTTAAACTATAAGGCAGTAAATATTAAAACTATCTGGTATTGGCTAAGAAATAGAAAGGTAGATCAGTGGAACAGAGTAGACACATAATACATAGTATTAAAGGACTATAGTAACTTTGTATTTGGCAAATGTAAAGATTTAAGTTTTGGGGATAAGAATTCATTATTTGGTAAAAATTGTTGGGAAAACTGGAAAGCAGTCTGACAAGAATTGATCATTAGACCAATATTAAACCATGTACCAAGATATGGTCAAAATAGATACATGACCTAGATGAAAATGGACATAACATAATTAGAAGAACATGGAATATATTACCTCTCAGATTTATGGATAGGAGAATAATACATGAAGAAACAAGAGATAGACAGCATTTGTTGAGGTATGAAATGGATAATTTTGATTATATTAAATTTTAAAAGTTCTTATATAAATAAAACCAATGTAGCCAAGATTAGGAGGAAAGCAGAAAATGGGGGGGGGGAATACTTTCATAGATTATCTCTCAGATAAAGGTCTCATTTCTCCAATAAAGAACTTTTGTAAAATGTTTTTCTTTTTTTTTTTTTAAAGCAATTGGGGTTAAGTAACTTGCTCAAGGTTACACAGCCAGTTATTTCTGGGTGTGCTGCTAAGTGTCTGAGCCCGGATTCGATCCCCAGGTTGTCCTGACACTGGGGCCAGTGCTCTTACTCGCTGAGCCACCTGGCCACCCTGACCTTTTTTAAAATTTATAAGGAGTCATACTCTGGTTGATAAATGGTCAATGGATATAAACAGACAGTTTTTCAATGAAAAAATCAAAACTATCTAAAATCACAGGGAAAATTTATCTAAATATTAATCAGAGAGATGCGAATTAAAATAACTTTGAGATATCATCTTACACCTATCAGACTGGCTAAAATGATAGATGTTTTTCAATTGAGGAATGGCTAAACAAATTGTGGTACATGAGTGTGATGGAATATTACTGTGATATAAGAAATGATGAGCAGGTTGATTTAGAAAAACATGGAAAGACTTGAACCTATGAAGAGAAATGCTATTTACCTCCAGAGAAGAAATTGATAAATAGAAAATGCATAGTATGGTCATACTTATGTGTTTGTGTGTATACATATTTATGTATATATATGTGTGTGTGTATGTTTACATATATGTATTTATATTTGCATTTAATTGTTGCCTACTCTTGGGCAGGGTGGAGAAGGAGAAAAAAATGAAATAGAAAGTGCATGGCAGAGAATGAAAGAGAACCTAGAAAGAAGCACAGAAAAGCTGGGTAGCTTTGAAAACCATGTATAGTAATCATTACATAGTTTGTTTTTTTAAGTAAACCATTTGAAATGGAAATTTATATTTGTTTTATATTGAATTCTGTCTCATGTGTTGCTGTGTACATGAAATTGTTTTGTATTTAAGTTTAAAATTAATTTAGAAATAAATAGCAAAAAGAAAAAGAAAAAATGAAGTAGTCCTTATAGTCAATTAAAGGGTGAAAAAAGCAGTATTAGGGTATAATCTCAAAAATGACAGAATGATATCTGTTAGAATCCAAGACAAACCATTCAACATCACAATAATACAAATCTATGATCCAACTACTAATGCTGAAGAGGACAAAGTTGATAGTTCTATATTTTGCAGTCAAAGGTGGATAAGCTCTATACAGCTACTTAAAACAAGACCTGGAGCTGACCTCAGATCATGAGCTACTTAATTACAAAATTTAGACTTAAATTGAAGAAAATAGGGAAAGCCATCAGACAGTATAGGTATGACCTAAATAGCACCCTTTATGAATATAAAATAGAAGTGATGAATAGTTTAAGAGATTAGATCTGTTAGAATATGTGAAGACTTATGGACAGAGCTTCAAGATACTGTACAAGAGACAGCAATAAAAATCGTTCCAAAGAAAAGAAAAAGCAAGAAAGCAAAACAGCTGTCTGATGAAACTTTACAAATAGCTAATGAAAGAAGGAAAGTGAAAGGGAAAGGAGAAAGGGAAAGATACACCCAACTGAATGCAGAATTCCAGAGAATAGCAAGGAGAGACAAAAAGGTTTTCTTAAATGAGAAATGCAAAGAAATAGAAAACAGCAATACAATGGGAAAGACTGATCTCTTCAAGAAAATTAGAGATATCAAGGGAACATTTCATGCAAAAATAGGCATGATAAAAGATAAAAATGGTAGGGACTTACCAGAAGTAGAAGAGATTACCAGGTGGTAAGAATATATAGAAGAACTATACAAGAAAGATGTTAACATTATTGATGGTCTTTCAACAGGGGCGGAGCCAAGATGGCGGAGTAGAAGCACGACCTTCCCACGGCTCCGGCTTCCACCCTCCCCAATCCATGTAAAAAGGGTACTCTAAACCAACTTTGGAGCTGCAGAACCCACAAAATGACACAGAGAAGCTAACCTCCCGCTGAGGACAGCCCGGCAGGACGGCAGGAATCGGCCAGCACAGCGCTCTGGGAGCCAAGCCCAGCCCCACGACGAGGCTTTAGCCCCAGGGCGGGCCAGAGGGACTCCAGATCAGCAGCCGCTGTGGCTGTTTCCAGATTTATCAATACATAGATGCAAAGGACTAGGTGAGAGGCCAGTGCAGTCTGGACTTTGAGACTCAGTAAGTGGGAGTGCGTGGCTTTTACCCCTGGGGCGAGAAACCCTTGAGATGCCAGCACAGCCTGCCAGTGCCACGTGGGGACTTCAGCTCCTGGCCTGCAGAGTGTAGGAGGACCAAGCACCAGTCTGAGGGGTAATCACTCTTGCTTTAACCTGCTTTGATCTGGATTGCAGTCTAGGGTGGAGGTCCTGGGGTGTGTGTCCAGCTTGCCAGAGCATGTGGAGACCTCAGAGAGGGCACCCATCTAATACCTCCAGCAGCTGAGAAAACCCCAGCGTTTGGGATGAAAACTCCCCTGTCTGGTGGCAGAGTCCTACTGTGGCAAAAAGCCCAAAAGTCAAATAATTGAATGGCAAAATGAGCAGGCAAAGGAAACAAAGCAGACAGAAGATTCCAACATTACACTCCTATTTTGGGGATAAGGAGCAAGGCATGGAACAGGAGGAAAACAGTGAAGTCAGAACTCCTGCACCAAAAGCTTCAAAGGAAAATACAAGCTGGTTACAGGCCATAGAGGACCTTAAGAAGCAGATAAGAGAAGTGGAGGAAAAATTGGGAAGAGAAATGAGAACAATGCAAGAAAATTAAGAAATGAGAGTCAACAGCCTGACTGAAGAAAATAATACCTTAAAAAACAGACTGACTCAAATGGCAAAGGAGGCTCAAAAAGGCAATGAGGAGAAGAATGCCTTAAAAAGTCGAATTTGCCAGATGGAAAAAGAATCTCAAAAGCTCACTGAGGAGAATCATTGCTTCAGAATTAGATTGGAGCAAATGGAAGCTAATGACTTTATGAGAAATCAAGATGCTGTTAAACAGATCCAAACAAATGAAAGAATAGAAGGCAATGTGAAATATCTCATGGGAAAAACCACTGACCTGGAAAATAGATCCAGGAGAGATAATTTAAAAATTATTGGACTACCTGAAAGCCATGATCAAAGTAAGAACCTAGAAATCATCCTCCAGGAAGGATTCGAAGAAAACTGCCCTGATGTTTTAGAACCAGAGGGCAAAATAGAGGTTGAAAGAATCCACCAATCACCTCCTGGAAAAGATCCCAAAAAGAAAACTCCTAGGAATATTATAGCCAGGTTCTGGAATTCCCATATTAAGGAGAAAATATTACAAGCAGCCAGGAAGAAACAATTTGAATATTGTGGAAACACAATCAGGATAACCCAGGATCTGGCAACTTCTACACTGAAGGATCGAAGGGCTTGGAATATGATATTCCGGAGGTCAAGGGAGCTGGGATTAAAACCAAGAGTCACCTACCCAGCAAAACTGAGTATCATGTTTCAGGGGAAAATATGGTCATTCAGTGGAATAGAGGACTTTCAAGCATTTTTGCTGAAAAAACCAGAGTTGAATAGAAAATTTGACATTCAGATACAAGAAGCAAGAGAAGCATGAGAAGGTAAACGGGGAAAAGAAATCATAAGGAACTTATCAAAGTTGAACTATTAACATTTCTACATGGAAAAACAATAATTGTAACTTATATGTCTTTATATGAGGGTATGCGGGCATATGAATACATATGTGAATGTGTTTATATACATTTCCAGGTATACATAAATAGAGGGCACGGGACCAATTTAACAGGAAGGGATGATACTTAAAAGGTGAAATTAAGAAGTGACAGGAATATAATGAGAGGAGATGAGGAGAGACAGATTGGGGCAAACTATCTCATACAGAAGAGGCAAGGGAAAATGGTTACAATGGAGGAGAAGAATAGGAAGGCAAAAGGGAATGGGTCAACCTTATTCCTATTGAATCTGGCTTGAGGAGGGAGGGAAATACACACTAAATAGGGGATCTCACCCTCCAGGAGAATAGGGGGGGAAGGGGATGAGAGGGGGGATGATGGAAGGGAGGGCAGGCTGGGGGGGAGGGAAGTTGGAAGCACCCACTTTTGAAAAGGGACAGGATCAAAGTAGAGAATAGAACAAGTGGGAGGTGGGATAGGAGGGAGGGAAATATAGTCAGTCTTTTACAATATATCTACTATGTTATTGTTTTGCATTAGCCGTACATGTACAACCTATACTGAACTGCTTGTCTCCCCAGTGGGGGTGGGTGGCAGGGGGGGAAGGGAATGAATCTGGAATTGAAAGTTTTAAAATCAAATATTCAAATATATATACATATATATACACATACATACATACATACATACATACATATATATATATATATATATATATATATATATATATATATATATAACATTATTGATAACCACCATGGTATGATTACTGATCTAGAACCAGACATCCTGGAGAATGAAATCAAGTGGGCCTTAGGAAACATTGCTAACAATATGGCTAGTGGAGGTAATGGAATTCCAGCTGACCTATTTAAAATCCTAAAAGATGATGCTGTTAAAAGTGCTATACTCAATATGCCAGCAAATTTGAAAAATTCAACAGCAGCCACCGCATTGGGAAAGCTCAGTTTACATCCCAATCCTAAAGAAGGGCAATGCCTATGAAAAGCAAGATCAATAATTTTTATTACATTAGATCAAAAAGTTTTGTACAGGGGGCGGCCAGGTGGCTCAGCGAGTAAGAGCACCGGCTCCAGGGCTCCAGTGTCAGGATGACCTGGGGATCGAATCTGGGCTCAGACACTGAGCACCCACCCAGAAACACCTGGCCGTGTAACCTTGAGCAAGTTACTTAACCCCAATTGCTTAAAAAAAAACATACGGAAAACTGAGTCAAATTCATAAGAATACAAGTCATTCCCCAACTGATAAATGGTAAAATGATATGAGCAGGCAGTTTTCAGAGGAAGAAATTAAAGATATCTATAAGCATATGAAAAAATACTCTAAATCATTAAATTGGTTAATATGACAAAACAGGAAAATGATAAATGCTGGAGAAGATGTGGGAAAATTGGAATACTAATGCATTGTTGGTGGAGTTCTGAACTGATTCAACCATTCTGGAGAGCAATTTGGAGCTATGCCCAAAGGGCTATAAAAATATGCATACCCTTTTGACACAGCAATACCACTTCTATGGCTGTATCTCAAAGAGATCATACAAATGGGAAAAGGACCTGTATATACAAAAATATTTATAGCAAGTCTTTTTGTGATGGCAAAGAATTGGAAATCAAGGGGATGCCCATCAATTGGGGAATGGCTAAACAAATTGTGGTATATGAATGTGATGGAATACTATTGTGCTATAAGAAATGAGGAACAGATGGACTTCATAATAACCAGGAAAGACATATATAAACTGATCCTGAGTGAGGGAAGCAGAACCAGGAGAACACTGTACACAATTACAGATACATCGTGTCTTTGATGACTGACTTTGGTAGACTGGGCTCCTCTCAACAATGCAAGGTTATAAGACAACTCCAAAGGACTCATGATGGAAAAGGTTATCCACATCCAGAGAAAGAATTACAGAGTCTGAATGTAGATTGGAGCAAACTATTTGCTCTCTCTCTTTTTCATTTTGTTTTGTTTCTTCTTCCTCATTATTCATTCCATTGGTTATAATTCTTCTTTACAAATTGACTAATGTTTAATGTGAAGGTATAAGTAGAACCTATATTGGATTGCATGCTGCCATGGGGTGGAGAGAAAATTTGGAACTCAAAAACTTGTGGAACTGAATGTTGTAAACTAATAGGAAAGAAAGAAAGAAAAAGAAAGAAGGAAGGAAGGAAAGAAGGAAGGAAGGAAGGAAGGAAGGAAGGAAGGAAGGAAGGAAGGAAAGAAGGAAAGAAGAAAGAGAAAGAAAAAAAGGAAAAAGAAGGAAGGAAAAAAAGAAAGGCAATGCCAAGGAATGTTCAAGTTATCAAACAATTGCACTCATTTTACATGCCAGCAAAGTTATACTTAAGATTCTGCAAGGTAGGCTTCAGCAATTTGTGAACCAAAAATTACCAGAAGAACTGGATGGTTTTTGAAGAGGCAGAGGAACTAGAGTCCAAATTGCCAACATTAGCTGGATTGTGGAGAAATCAAGGGATTTCCAGAAAAACACCCACTTTTGCCTCATTGACCATGCTATAGCCTTTGACTGTTTGGTCACAACAAAATGCATGAAATTCTCAGAGATGGGAGGGCCAGGTCATTTTTCTGGTCTCCTGAGGAACCTGTACGTGGGCCAAGAAGCAATAGTTAGAACCACACATGGAATAACTGACTGGTTTAAGATTGGGAAAGGGCTATGACAAGGCTGTATATTGTTACTTGATTTATTTAACTTATGTGCAGAGTACATCATGTGAAATGCCAGTCTGGACAAATCAAAAGTCAGAATTAAGGTTACTGGGAGAAATAACAACAATCTCAGATATGCAGATAATACCATTGTGATGGCAGAAAGTGAAGAAGTGGTAAGAAGCCTCTTAATGAAGGTGGAAGAGAGAATGTAAAAGCTGTCTTGAAGCTTGACATAAAAAAAGATCATGGTAACACTTTCTGGCAAATAGAGGGAAAAGAAATAGAAGCAGCTTCAGATGTTGTATTCTTGGGCTCAAAGATCACTGCTAATGGCAACTGCAGCCATGAAATTAAAAAAACACTTGCTTCTTTGAAGGAAAGCTATGGCAAATGTGGATGGCCTACTAAAAAGCGGAGACATCACCTTGCTGACATATGTAAAACTCTATTTTTTCCAGTTGCTGTGTAGGACTGTGAGAATTGGACTATGAGGAAAGCTGAGTGCCACAGAACTGGTGCTTTTGAATTGTGGTGCTGGAGAAGATTTTTGAGAGTCCCTTGGACAGCAAGGAGATCAATTCAGTCAATACCTAAATTAGCTCACACTATCCATTAGAAGGTCAAATACTGAAGCTGAAGCTTGAATACTTTGTCCACACAGTGAGAACACAGGATTCATTGGAAAGACCCTGATGTTGGGAAAGATTGAAAGCAAAGGAAAAGGGGATAGCAGAGGATGAGATGGATAGGTAGTATGATGGAAGCAGTGAATATGAGCTTAGACAGACTTCAGGAGATAGTGGAGGATAGAAGAGCCTGATGTGCTATGGTCTGTGGGGTTATGAAGAATCAGACATGACTGAATGTCTCAATAACAACAAAAAGGAGAATTGCTTTGGTGGAATGGCCAAGCAATTAAGAATTTGGGTCTTTGTTTTCTTCTACTTCATTTCAACTAACTGTTGATATTTCCTCTCATACCCTAATCTTCTTAGGACTTCAATCAGCTCAGTTCCTATAACCTACTTCTCTAATTAGTCTGAACTAAATATAGATTTAATCACACCCTTGAGCTCACAAGCACCCACAAGTACTCCAACTTCAAAGTTTAAGAATTCTGTCATTCTTATCTGATCATGACCTCCCATTATTGTGCCTTCTGAAGTTTCACACCTCCACAAACCCATCTTTGGCTTCACAAGTCTCTGCTCCCTCCACCTCCTCGGTACTTTCCCCAAGCCATAACCTTTGCCCTCCCTTGACTTTTCTCATTCTCAATCTTGACTATTTAATTATTTAATGCAATGATATTGCAATGATAATGCTCTGTCCTTTAAAGTTCCTTCCCCCCTTGTTTTATTGCTTATCGTGCTTTTTTTTTCCCATTTATTTTATTACTTTATTCAATAAACAAGTGTTAAACACCTAATATACAGAGTTAATTGTGCTAGGCTCTGGAGAAGATGGAGACATAAATAAGACATGGTCTTATAATTTCATAGGAAGAAATATATACATATGTAATACAAATTACAATAAAATAACTATATAAAACAAAATGTTACATAATCAGTAAGGGATCTAGGGGTATAGAAGAAATGCACACAAATAATTGACATTACATAAAATAATTTTTTTAAATAGTATTTTTTTCAATTACATATAAAGATACTTTTCAACTTTTTTTTTAAAGGCAATTGAGGTTAAGTGACTTTCCCAGGGTCACACAGCTAGTAAATGTCTGATGCCAGATTTGAACTCGGGTCATCCTGACTGTAGGGCCAGTGCTGTGTGCCACCTAGCTGCCCCAACATTCATTTTTTATAGGATTTTGAGTTTCAAATTTTTTCTCCCTATCTTCTATCCCTCTGCCCCAAGATGGTGAGCAATCTGCTATAGGTTCAATCATGTACACATATTTCCACATTAGTCATGTTGTGAAAAAAGAAACAGAACATAAGGGAAAAGTCATATACACAAAGTGAAAAAGAGTATGCTTCTATCTGCATTTAGACTCCATAGTTGTTTCTCTTTATATGGATAGCATTTTCTATCATGAATCTTGGAATTGTCTTGGATTATTGTATTGTTGAGAAGAGCTAAGTCATTTGTAGTTGGCTTATGCTTTTATGAACCCCAAGATTGGATCACTCCCATCATCTACCTTCTTTACATCTACTCATGTGCTGCTAAATCATCCCTTTACTCCAGGCACTTTCTCTGTTTTTTTTTTCCTTATGCATGGAATGCTCTCTCTCCTGCCCACTGACTTCTTTGGCTTCCTTTAAGTCCAAACTGAAATCCCATCATTTATAGGAAGCCTTTCCCAACCCCTCTTAATTCTAGTGCTTTCTGTCTGTTACTTATTTCTTATTCATCTTGTATATAGTTTGCTCCGTATATATTTATTTGCATGTTGTCTTCCTCATTGATTGTAAGCTCCTAGAGGGCAGAGACTACTTTTGTCTCTTTTTGTAGGTGCTTAGTAAATGTTCATCAATTGATTTAATTAATCAATAATTTGGTTAGATTTAAATTTATTAAATATATTTGTTTAAATCACCCATAGAAGCAATTACTGAACCATGCTGGCTGCTGAATTAAAATTTATGCTATCTGATATAAACTGGACCATCAAGCAAGGCAATCTTTTTACTATTTCCTAATTGAGTCTCCATCACATGCTATATCACAATGGCTATTTCAGGTCTTTTTTTCTCAAGTCTCCCAAACCATTACTTCCTTTCTCCCCCCTCTCAGCTAAGGACCATTCACGCTGCCACTTCTCTATATGTCAAACACCTTTGGCATCATCCCTATTCTCTTCTCTTTTACTCCAGTCTCTGATAGAAACTGACTTTAACATCACAAAGATCAGCTCTACTTGTTCTCAAGACCCCACACCTTCTATTCTCCTTATAAAAAATTGCTCCTATGATCATTCCAATCATTCCTTCCCATTCTCTCTACTTTTTAATAATCTTCCTGTTACTATTACTTTTTTCCTGCTGCCTTACAAATATATTCAGGTCTTCCCTTTAAATTTTTTAAAAATACATATCATTTTTTTAACATTCATTTAAAAAAATTTGGAGTTCTAAATCCACTCCCTCCCACCATTCCCCTACCCATTAAGAAGGCAAGAAATATGATATCAATTTTACATGTGATATCATGCAAAACATTTCCATATTAGCCATGATACAAAAAAAGGCAAGAGAAATAAAGAAGGTAAAAAAAAAATTATGCTTCAATCTGCATGCAGGCTCCAACAGTTCTTTCTCTGGAAGTGGATAGCATCATAAATCCTTTGAAATGGTCTTGGATCATGATTATTCTTTTGGTTCTACTCATCCACTTTGCATCTGTTCATATAAGTCTTCCCAGGTTTTTCTGAAACCATGCTATTTATCATTTCTTATAACACAATAATATTTCATTCCAATCATACACCATAACTTGGTCAGTTCCCCAATTGATGAGCATCCCTTCAATTTCCAATTCTTTGCCACCATAAAAATAGTTCCTATTAATATTTTTGTACATATAAGTCCTTTTTCTTTTTCTTTGATCTCTTTGGAAAGCAGACCTACTAATGGTATTGCTGGGTCAAAGAGTATTCACAGTTTTATAGCTGTTTGGGGATAGTTCTAAATTGCTCTCTAGGATGGTTGGATCAATTCATAATTCTACCAATAGTGCATTAGTGTCCCAATTTTTCCATAACCCCTCCAATATGTGTCATTTTTCCTTTCTGTCATATTAGCCAATCTGATAGGTGTGAGGTGGTACCTTCATTTGCATTTCTCTAATCAATAGTGATTTAGAGCATTTTAAAATATGACTATTGATAGTTTTGATTTGTTCTAAAAACTGCCTGTTCATATCTTTTGACAATTAATCAATTGGGGAATGACCCATATTTTTATAAATTTGACTAAATTCTCTCTATATTTGATTATGTATATATATATATACCATGTTTCCCCGATAATAAGACACTGTCTTATTATTTTTTTTTGGAAAGAAAAACACCAGAGGGCTTATTTTCAGGGGAGGGCTTATGTTGTCCTGCCTCAGCTCTCCTCCGCGGCACTGCTCTCAATGGCGCCAGCAAGCAAATCACTGGGGAAGAACAGGATGATGCACTCACTGCTGCAGCTCTGATTGGATGCAGCTCAGAGCGCGGCGTGTGTTTCACGGGGGGG
>NW_027185755.1:977187-1008922 GCF_028583685.1 Petaurus breviceps papuanus | reverse complement strand
GAACAGGATGATGCGCTCACTGCTGCAGCTCTGATTGGATGCAGCTCAGAGTGCGGCGTGCATTTCACGGGGGGGAACGCTGCATACAGAGGGTACCGTAATGTAGCATGTAGCGCAGGGGATCACCTTCACTACAGTAGCAATCTCAATAGGGCTTATTTTCGGGGGAGGGTTTATTTTAGAGGAATCTGACACAGTAAGGGGAGGGCTTATTTTCGGGATAGGTCTTATTATCGGGGAAACCCGGTATTTATATACACACACACACACACACACACACATATATATATATATAATGTATATTTGAGAAATAAGGCATTTATCAGAGAAACTTGTAAAAAGTTTTTCCCCCATTTTCTGCTTTCCTTCTGTTCTTGACTATGTTGGATTTGTTTGTGAGTTTAAGTATCCATTTTACTTCCCATGATCCTCTTTATCTCTTGTTTGGTCATAAATTCTTCCCTTATTTGTAGATCTGACAGATAAACTACTCCATGCTCTTTTAATTTGCTTATGTCATCACCCTTTATGTCTAAATCACATACCCAATTTTACCTTATCTTGGTATATGGTGTGAGATGATGGTTTATACAAAGTTTCTACCAAACTGCTTTACAGTTTTCTTAGCAGTTTTTGTCAAATAGTGAATTTTTGTCTCAAAAGCTTGGATTTTTGCATTAATCAAACAATAAATGACTATGTTCATTTACTACTGTATCTTGTGTACCTAATCTATTCTACTGTTCAACTACTCTATTTCTTAGTCAGTATCAAACTGTTTTAATGAGTTTGAGATCTCTTACTGCTAAGCCACGTTCTTTCACATTTTTTAATTGACTCTCTTGATATTCCTGGCTTTTTGTTCTTCAGATGAATTTTATTGTTATTTTTCTAGCTCTATAAAATAATTTTTGGTAGTTTGATTGGTATGGCACTAAAAAAGTAAATGAATTTAGGTAGAATTGTCATTTTTATTATATTGTCTCAGCCTACCTATAAACAATTAATATTTCTCCAGTTGTTTAGATCTATCTTTATTTGTGTGAGAAAAGTATTTTGTAACTGTGTCCATGTAGTTCCTTGGTTTGTCTTGGCAGGGAGACTCCCAAGTATTTTATGTTGTCTTTAGTTATTTTAAACAGAATTTCTTTTTCTATGTTTTCCTTTTGGATTTTGTTGTTAATATATTGAAGCACTAATGATTGATGTGGGCTTATTTTATATCCTACAACTTTGCTCAAGTTATTAATTGTTTCAACTAGTTTTTCAGTGGATTCTCTAGGATTCTCTAAGTATACTATCATTTCGTCTGCAAAGAGTGATAGTTTTGCTTCCTCATTGCCTAGTCTAATTCGTTCAATTTATTTTTCTTCTCTTATTGCTATAGCTAGCATTTTAGTATACTATTGAATAATTGTGGAGATAATAGGCATCCTTGCTTCACTCCTAATCTAATTGGGAAAGTCTTCTACCTTATCACCGTTATAGGGAATGCTTGCTGATGATTTTAGATAAATACTATTTTATTATTTTAATGAAAACTCCATTTTTTCTATGTTTTCTAGTGTTTTTTTTTAATAGGAATGAGTGTTGTATTTTTGTCAAAAGTTTTTTCTGTCTCTATTGAGATAAACATATAATTGATGCTTTTATTATTGATATGGTCAGTTATGCTGATAGTTTTCTTAATATTGTACTAATCCTGTATTCCTGGTATAAATCCCATCTGGTCATGTCATATGATCTTTGTGATACATTGCTATAATCTCCTTGGTAATATTTAGTTAAAATTTTATATCATTGTTCATTAGGGAAATTGGTCTATAGTTTTCTTTCTCTCTTTTTGCTCTTCCTGGTTTAGATATCAGCACCATGTTTATGTTGAAAAGGGAATTTGGTAGGAATCCTCCTTTGCCTATTTTTCCAAATTGTTTATATAGTATTGGAATTAATTGTTCTTTAAATGTATGATGAAGTTCACTTGTGAATCCATCTGGTCCTTGGAATTTTTTCTTAGGGAGCTCATTGATAGTTTATTCAATTTCTTTTTCTAAGATGTGGTTATTTATTCTATTTACTCTTCTTTTAGTCTGTGCAATTTACATTTTTATATTCATCCATTTCACTTAGATTGCCAGATTTATTGGCATATGATTGGGGAAAATCTTCTAATAATTGCCTTAATTTTATGACTTCATTGGTGGTACATTTACCCTTTTCATTTTTGATACTGGTAATTTGGTTTTCTGCTTTCCTTTAAAAAAAATCAAATTAGTCAATGGTTTATCTATTTTATTGATTTTTAAAAAATAAAACCAGCTTTTAGTTTTACTTATTAGTTCAATGGTTTTCTTTTTTTACTTTCAATTTTGTTAATCCCTTCTTTGATTTTCAGGATTTTCAATTTGGTGTTTGATTTTTTTTTTCTAGTATGTTGAGTTGCATGACCAATTCATTGATCTGCTCTTTTTCTATTTTATTGACTTACATATTTAGAGATGTAAAATTTCCCCTAAGTACTGCTTTGGCTGTATCCAATAAATTTTGATATGTTGTCACATTGTTGTTGTAATTCTCTTTAATGAAATTATTTGTTTCTATGATTTGTTCTTTGACCCACTAATTCTTTAGGATTATATTATTTAGTTTCCAAATAATTTTTCATCTCTGTTTCCATGGCCCTTTACTGAATGTAACTTTTATTGCATTGTGATCTGAAAAGGATGTATTTAATATTCTTTTCTGCATTTTTGGTGAAGTTTTTATCCCCTAATACGTGGTCAATTTTTGTGAAGGTGCCACGTACAGCCAAGAAAAAGGTATATTCCTTTCTATTTCCATTCATTTTTCTCTAGAACTCTATCTTATCTAACTTTTATAAAATTCTATTCATCTTTTTCACTTTTTTAAATTTATTTTATGGTTAGATTTATGTAGCTATGAGAAGGGAAAGTTGAGGTTCCCTCACTAGTATAGTTTTACTATTTCATCCTGTAACTCATTTAACTTTTCCTTTAAGAATCTGGATGCTATGCCACTAGGTGCATATATGTTTAGTATTGATATTACTTCATTGTCTATGGTACCTTTTAGCAAAATGTAGTTTCTCTGCTTATTTCTTTTTATTAGATCTATTTTTGCTTTGTCCGAGATAGTGATTGCTACCCCACCCTCCCTTTTTTTAACCTCAGCTGAAGCATAATAGATTCTGCTCCAATTGTTCTGACCTTCTCTGTCACCAAAATAAATTTTATGGTTAGGTTAATTTTTTGTTCTTTGTTCATTTTTCCAGCCTCTTTTTTGACTTTTAACTTCGTGTTAAAATTGAAGAGGGTACTTCCCAAACTTTATGTTTTCCATCCTGCAGCTTTCAGAGCCGGTTCTGGGAGTCTATTTTGGTACTTCCAAGGTGTTATGATCCAAGGAGAGGTGTGATCACTGTTCTGGCCTGTGCTCCAGTCTTTTCCCAGGAAGGGACCTTGTTCCCCTGCAGCCACAAGTGCCAGCACCCCTTTTGGCCCTGGAACTGTGACTAGGGCTCCTGCTTTCCTCAATAAGGACCAGGGCCTGAACAAATCTACCAGAAGAGCCTGGACCTAACAACTTCATTGTTCTCTGAGTCAACTCAGAGAATAACTCTTCCTATGTCAACAAAGGCAGATGGGGCCGACTTTATGGTCATTAGGGATGAGACCCTTATCCCATGGCACTAACTTGAGTAATGGGACTTTTTCTTCTCTTAATATTTTTTTAGACATATACTATGTTATGGTATGTTAATGGTAA
This sequence comes from Petaurus breviceps papuanus, assembly GCF_028583685.1. Taxonomy (NCBI): domain Eukaryota; kingdom Metazoa; phylum Chordata; class Mammalia; order Diprotodontia; family Petauridae; genus Petaurus; species Petaurus breviceps. The sequence continues at coordinate 1,005,136 of NW_027185755.1, read as the reverse complement.
AGAAAACATTGATGCCCTGAGTCATAATTTCAATTAACACTTTGTCAACTTTCTTATTTTATTGTATTTACTGCCTATCCAATTAAGAAAATTCCTTTCTCATACAATGATTAAACATTTATGGGGATCATAAATTTGAGTGACACAGCCACCTTGAATTGAGATGGTTCTAAAATGTATGTAAGCTTTCTCATTCTTCTGTTCAGGCAATCAAAACTTAGGTTTTGGTTCCTTGTATGTACAAGTTTGCTGGTTTTGTCTAACTTTAAGGGAATAAACAATATGAATTTGCATATCACCTAGCCTGTTTGCCTCCTTTAACCAGACTTTCAGTTTAACAAGATGGAAGTCATTTTTCTTTGTCTTTGTTCTTTCTTTTGCTTTGGGGGGTGAGAAAGGCTCTATAAAGTAAAAGCTAAGCAGGTGTATTTGCCAAACTTCCTAAATTACTTCTTATGTTGTTGGCATATTTGGGGAACATTGTGAAATTGTCCCTGTTCTGTGAATCCATAAAACTTTGTATTTTGTGAATATTATGCTTTTCATCTGTACATATGGGTTTGCATATGGTATTTGAAACCTGATGGCATGGTACTGGGAAAGTAAGTAAAAGGACATTGTTTATGCCTCCTCAGAGACCATAGAGAAATATTCAGAATTTGGGATGAGGACTGTGAAAAAAAATTTTTTTTTGCATCCTTGCCTATTTTCCTGGGGTGGCAAATTTCAAACAGTGGGAAATGTGAAACCTGGGCTTCTCTGGACATGCCCAGAGATTGTCTTGAGAGGCCTTTGAACGTGCCCATTTTGCCTAACTTCATCTCCTACCATGTGGGTAGGGCTAGCCCCCTTTGACTGGCTTCCTTTTTGTCTTTAAAACTGGCAAGACTGAACCTTTTGATGTCTTTGCCACTCTTTCTGCTACTCTTTTCAGCATCTCAATTTGTTGCATCCAGAAAGTGAAGATCACAGTTCACCCCTAGCATGAACTCCATGAACTGAATAGGTGAGGAAGAAAGGACTTCCCTTCCCTTGCTCCCTCTCTTTTACCCTCAGTCCTAAGGAATGGGCTTGGGGGTGTTTGTTTCTGTCCTGTTGTTTCTTCTTGCTAACTTCAGGTGCCAGAGGCTCGTTCAAGCCAGGGAGACCTTGGAGCCAGGACTGCAAGCAAGATGGTAAGCCAGTCAGGTTAGCATGGAAACCCTGAGAAGCTGGGATGCCTGGGACTCAAGGGGGTTGGAGGTTAGACTGGAGGGTAAACTATGAACCTAAACCCTTCCCCTCCCCAGAGGGTGGTGGTGGTGGTGCAAAGGGGAAGAGGGGGATTATGTCTCCCACATGTTGGGCCAGTAAGTTCATATAGCTGTGATTATACCTTTTGAGGTAAATATTTCTGTGTAAGATCTAAAAAACAGCAACAATAAAAACCCAAACAGTAGATAGGGGTGTGGGGGGTATTTTAAAAATTGGGGGGGGGTACTAAAGAGGAAAACATGTTCCTCCCTCTCTCTGACCCCTAAACATGTGTGGATAGATAGACAGATTTATACTCCCTTCAGGGATCCTTATATGTGTGGCCTTTTTGCTTTTAGTCACCAGCCTTACCTCTGATCCTTGCAAGGGTTCTTAAAGCCTGGCCTACAGTGGTAGAGAAGAATTTCATGCTTCTGAGAAAAGTTTTCTCCTGCTTCCACTTACCAAACTTTCTCCTCCCAGAGCATTGTTTCTTCATTGGTGCCCAAGAGGATCCCAAGGCCTTTCTGTATTCATTTTGAGCTCTGATTCTGTTGAATTTAATAATAGGCTATTAATAAAAATCTTTTTGCTATACCTGGAGCTCTCATCTGGTAGAAATTCCAGGAATGGTAAAGAGAATCTACTCCCTCTTTCTGTCCTGGAGTGACCTAAGCCTCTAGCTTAGGGCTTTTACTTTTTTTTCCCTCGAAGACACATTTGCACAAAATGAACTCATATTAGAGAAACTGGATACTTTCTGAGAACATCTGGCAAATAGAAAAGATCGACAGACTCCTTTAAGAAGTCGAGAATGGCACTTATAGGTTCTGTATGAGAGACAAATCATGAAACAGGGAGGGAGTGTCCCCAGTTCTCATCAAAGAAGAGGAAGTAGCTATCGTCCCTTCTTAACATAGCTATTCACCTGTTCTGGTCATGCTCCCACTTTCTAGGGGCTTTTTTTGTCTCAGCCTCCAATTGTCCCCATGGTTAAAGCCATTATGGAGGCTGTATGCTTTGGAACAGAGAAGGTGGCAGGGGCCACCAAAGCCCCCATGCTTCCATACGTACATGGTTCATTGCAGTGGCAAAATAGTCCTGTCTTCAGCGCCCTTCTTTTCACTGCCTTCCCCATCTTTCAAAGTCTAGTTCTAATGTTGACTTTATCAAGAAACCTTCTCTCTCACCTATCCGCTCTACCCAGCTTCTCCCAGAAATACCTACTTCTGAGCTGCCCCAACCTGCCTGTTTGGTCCGCCTCTTTGGGCCTGAGTACACACAGCCTAGCATTACTTCTGGGCCAAGGGTGTAAGTCTTCCAAGCCAACTGGAAACCCCTCCACAGGAAGACTAGAGCCTGCATTTTCTTCCCTTTCTCATCTCTCTACTCCAGTTTCTAGACTCCTATAGTGCCAGATCAGGCCTAATGTCCTGGGCAAGTGAAGCTGTGACAGGCTGACCCAGATTCCATGATGACTAAACACAGCTGTCGCCCAGCCAAAAAGATTGCAAACAAGGCAGGCACACAGGACCAGCCAGTTCTCCCACAGCCGTCGTATGACTTTTGGAGGCTGGAGTCCACTGTTATATGAAGTGACATTATATTCTCCTCCCTGCTTCAAGGCCTTCTTTCTGCTCCTGGTCCCTCCCCTTTTCTCCTCTATTAACCTCCATCCTTTTTTTTTTCCTTCTTTCCATCTCTTTCTTTAATGTCTTCCTCTCTTCCTCCTTCTCCCTGCTTCCTCCTCTCCTTCCTGCTTGATAATCTCCCTCCTCAATCTTCATCTCTTTTTGATTTTCTTTCATTCAACTACAAGTATTTAACAAATTTTTCTCCTCCGTGCAGAGCCCTGGGGGAGATATTGGAAGAGGAGAGAAAGAAGAGATGCAAAATGAACAAGCCTCCATCTCTGCCCTCCTTACCTGCTCAGAGGTAAGGACAATACATACACTCAGACATATGGGCTGACTGATTACCCCAGAGAATATGTGTGCAGAGAAGTTCAAGTGCACAGACTTTTTTTCTCATTTCTTTCCTCTCTTGTCTTTTTTTTTTTTTTTAAGGATAAACCTGTTCCCCAACCCTGCTCCCTGAGAGACCAACACAATGGGCCCCATGTCATAACAATTAGCATATAGCCCCTCTCTGGGCCTTACAGTCTCCCTGAATGCCTTGGGGGTAGGAGGCTGGCAGAGTCACTAATTTTGTGGGGCAAGAAGAACAAGACTGGGCTCCTCTATCCCAAAATCAGATCTGCATCTCTGCTTCCCAACCCACTGGAAAAGACCCAGAGAGAAGCCTTGAGGGCCACACTCCCTTCAAAGCACCAATGGTGAGCAGTCACTCCTACCAGAACTCTCCAGGCTTCAGTTCTCATTGAGGGTCCGGGTTGAGAGTTAGGGACACCTAGATTCTAGTCCCAATTCTGCTCCTGGTCTTCGTCAAATCTCCCCCTGCCCCACCCCCCTCAGCTTTTTCTGAACTTCAATTTCCTCATCTATAAAAGGGATAATGATACTCATTTCTCCTCTCCAACTCTGGCATTGACTATTGTGAAGGTTCCAGGAAATCCAAGAAAGGAATCTTACCATCTAGCCCAGGAAGACAAGGAGTTATTAGTACCCAAGTGAGTTGGTCTTAATTATAATTAAGAGGCCCTTCTCACTCACATACCATGAAGACATAAAATCAGCTTACCCCCATGAATCACGTGATTTGGAGCTTGGAGGCACCTTAGAGATTATCTAGTCAAGTCCCCTTATTTTGCAGAAGAAACAGGTCCTGAGTTGTAAAAACTGCTTAAGGAAGGATGGCATAGTGGATAAAATGCTTGATTTGGGGTTAGAAACACCTGCGTTTGAATCTTACCTCTGGAACTTACTAGCTCTCTGACTGAGTGTGATAGTAATGGCAATTAAAGATTCCCCTGTATTGGCTTGGTTTTCAAATTGATTGTATTAAAACCCAGAGTTTGTTAATCCCACCTGTGGGATGGGCTTGTTGATGTGAAAAGAAAGTCCTGAAGTGGGAGGAGCTGGTGACGTAGATTTGGAGAGACACTGGAGAGAGGCGGAAGATTTTTTTTTGGAAGCAGCACCTCGTGGAGAGAGAGAGAGACTAAGAGGATTGCTGGTGGCCGCTTTGAATTGCCCTGGACTTTTGAGACCTGCCCCCTGAGCTGCCAAGGACTGAGGAGACATGGCTGTTTTGCTGGTACTTTGTCTGTCTGTTTTGATGTTATTTTGCCAGATTTGTCCACTGGTGAAAGACTGTCCTGTTGAAGAAGTCCTGGAACCTGGCATTTGGTTAAGAAGGCCTGAGACTGTCCTGCAGACAGAGAGTGAATACTGTCCACTGGTGAGGGACAGTACTGTTGTTGCAGGGGTCTGGAGACTGTCCTGCAGACAGAATGAATACTGTCCACTGGTGAGGGACAGTACTGTTGTTGCAGGGGTCTGGGAGCCTTTCTGTTGGTTCAGAAGCCCTGAAGAAGGATTTTCTTGTTGTATGTTTACAGAAATCCTGGGAGAGGGCTTTGCTAATGTGTTCAGGGGTTCTAGGGCTGTTCTACAGACAGAGGATAAATTCATGAAGGGACTGGCAATGTATCTTATGGCCTTGCTAAGCCTTGTCTCTCCAGGAACTAAGATTGCTGAGAACTTGCCTCGTGTCAAGATGAAGAAAAGAGCTCCATTTGGGTATTAAGTGCTGTGTTTAAACTTGATGTAACTCTGGGGTAGATTCAATTGTGATCCAGGGGTGGGGAACTTTTGACCTTTTTGTGTTCTATGGTTGAGCAAATGAATGTATTTTACTTATGTTTGGAAACTAATCTCCATTTGAGAAGAGGGGCTTTGTGGTGGACTTAATTAAGGTATAGCCTAGGGGTGGAGAAGTATTTGGAACAGAGACTTTGTAATTGATTGAATGATTGGAAAGTCCTGGGGTGGGGTAGGCCTTGGAGATTATTTAATCACACTTAGTAAATGCTGTATTTTGAATGATGTCATGTTTTGATCTTCTCTGTTCTGGGTTTGTTACTGAATAAAATAGAGAGCACCTATGCTGGTATTTTGAACCTGGGAAGTTGCCTTTCCTTGGCATTACATTACACTGAGCAAGTCACTTCAACCCCTCTAAAGCCCCAGTTTCATCTATAAAATGGAATGGCAATTTCCAATTTTACTTACCTTGTGGGGCTGTTATGAGACCCAACACATGAGATTATTATATATGTAGAATGCAATATAAATTATTACTATCATCATTAGGCTCTCCCAAGATTGCACAGATAAAAAATTGAAGAGCTAGGCTCTGTATCTAGTGTTTTTCATACTCAATGTTGTCTGCCTCCTCCTTTCCTTTGGCTTGTCAAAAGTGCCCTATGAACATCGTAGTAGGGGTCAGTAAAAACCTAAGGAATAAACTAGCCTTAGTTATTAGTAACCTCCCAGCATCTAGTATAAGACAGAGTCCAGGAGACCTGGGTTCTTTTCCTAGCTTTGTCATTGTCTTGCCATGTGACCTTGAAAGCATTTTTCCTCCTCTGGGCCTTGATTTCCCCATCTATAAAATGGAGGTAGAGAAATGTAGGGTTAGGGGTGGGGTAGGATTATGTGCTGATGGTCCCTAAAGAACCTCCCAGCTCTGACATCCTTGTTCTAAGGGCCCTCCTAGCCCAGACACTCTGTGTTTTAAAGACCTTATTGTTTTTGATGGTCCATGTTCTAAGTTTTAAGGATCTATCTAGATCTGGGGTACCTTGACTCTAGTGCTCACTCCCCCTCTTTTTCTAACCATTGTAGAACCATATACCATGAAGATTATAAATAAAATTTTTCAAGGATTTTTTTAATAATAATGGAGAAAAGGAGTAAATTGCAGACCTCTCACAACAGGATTATAGTAGAAAATCAAAAGAAACCTCTCCAGCACTAAGTTAGTGTCTCTTTCTATTGTTTCTAAATTCATTTTGGGCTCATCAGAACCCCAGGTCAGTTTTTCAGGCCTCCACTTGGAATTATCTAACTTTGTCATAATTTCCAGGGCCAGGAAGTGTGCACAAACATTCAGGCAAGGCATTCTCTGCTCCTCAATTCTGACTATTTTCTTTGTCTCTAGAAAACCACAAATTGAGTTTTTGTACTAACCAGAAGAGTACCCACTGGTGCCAACTTTCAGTCAGAGGGAAGCCCTTTTGTTATGAAAGTCAGCTAAGTGGTGTAGTAGATAGCTGAGGCTGAAGTTAGGAAGCCCTGAGATACTAGGTGTGTGACTCTGGGCAAGGCACTGAACTCTGTCTGCTTCAGTTTCCTCACCTGGGCAGTGGGGATAATTATGGCATCTACCTACTAGAGTTGTTGTGAGGATCTAAGAGGATAACAATTGCAAGGTGTTTAGCTCAGTGCCAGGCACATAATAAGCACTTAATAAGTCCTTCCTTCCTTCCTTCCTTCCTTCCTTCCTTCCTTCCTTCCTTCCTTCCTTCCTTCCTTCCTTCCTTCCTTCCTTCCTCCCTTCCTCTCTTCTTTCCTCCCTTCTTTCCTTCCTTCCTTCCTTCCTTCCCTCCTTCCTTCCCTCCTTCTTTCCCTCCTCATTGAGGAGGCAGGCAATTTAATTATAGGTTATACATGTGCAGTCAAGCAAAACACATTTCCACATTAGTTATGTTGTGAAAGAAAACACAGACCAAAAAAACAACAAACAAGAAAAATAAAGTTAAATAAAGTTTTTAAAAAGTATGCTTTGATCTGCAGTTCTTTCTCTGGAGGTAAATAGGATTTGTCATTATAAAGTCCTTCAGAATTTTCTTGAATCATTGTATTGCTGAGAATAGCTAAGTCATTCATAGTTGATCATTGTACAATATTACTGTTACTATGTACAATGTTCTCCTGGTTCTGCTCTCTTCATTTTGCATCAGTTCATATAAGTCTTTCCAGTTTTTTCTGAGAGTATCTTGCTCATCATTTCTTATAGTACAATATTATTCCATCAAAATCATATGTGACCACAAATAAGAAGATCAAGGTCATCATTATCACCATGCACAGCAATCACTATTAATAGTAGCGCCATTTGGAACTGATTGAGGGACCATATTCATAGAGTGATCATAATGAGTCAGTGTCAAACTAGGAGAATCTCTAGCATAAAGCCCCAGGGATCTGTCCTTTCGCCTTTGATGATCAAATTTTTTTTTTTAAGCAATTGGGGTTAAGTGACTTGCTCAAGTTTACATGGTCAGTTATTTCTGGGTGTGGTACTAAGTAACTGAGCCTGGATTCAATCCCAGGTCATCCTTACTCTGGGGCTGGCGCTCTTACTCACTGTGCCACCTGGCCGCTCCTACAATTTTTTTTTCAATGACTTGGATGAAAGCATAGAAGACAACTATATCAAATTTTAAGATGTCGTGAAGCCTGAAAGGATAGCTACCATGTTCAAAGACAGAATTGGGATTCAAAAAAATCTCAATAGGCTAGGAGAGTGGACCAAATCTAACAAATGAAATTTATTGTTGTTTGTCCTTTGTATTTAAAATTTAATAGAGAAAAAATGTAAAGTTTTTCAGTTAAAAAATTATTTGTATAAGCAGGATAGGATAAGAACTGTAGTTAGATGACAGGCCTTGGGGAAAAGACTTTGAAATTGACTGATAACTCAGTTGATGTATGATTGACATAGAAGCTAATGCATTCTTGGACTGAACTAGGAGAAATGGAATGTCCAAAACAAAAGAGGTGATCAGTTCCTGCTGTACTCTGCCCTCCTCAAGTCACATCTGATTTATTCTATTCAGTTCAGGTGCCACATTTAAGGATACACTGGACAGTGTTCAGAAGGGGGTAGACTGGGATGATCATACAAGGACTGATCCAAGAGAGGCTTGGAAAAGACTTAAGGAAGACCATCTTCAAATATTTGAGCACTATCCTATGGAAGAAGGACTGTTCTGCTTATCCCCAAAGGACAGAAATAACTCACACCCCAGCCACCACTCCCAATAATTGGGAGAGGAGGCATCAGAATAAGTTATTGAGTATATATTGAATATAGCAGAATATATTGAATATAACAGAATTTTCTAACAATTAAAGCTGCCTGAGAATGGAATGGGCTGCCCAAGGAAGGTAGTGATTTCATCAGTGGAGGCCTTGAAGTAGAGGCCAAATGACTACTTGTTAGGGCTTCCTAATCAGTATAGGTTAGACTAGATGCCTTCTGAGATTCCTTCCCATTCAGAGAGTCTATGATTCTGACTTGTTAGAAAGGATCATGATACATATGTATATAGAGCATTCATTTCCACACAATAGCTTTGCTCCAGTCGCTCCTTCTTATCTTCAGAATCAAATATAAATGCCTTTGCTGGGCATTTAAAGATTTTCCCAAACCAGCCCCTTTATAACTTTCTGTTCTTCTCAGACACATTCTGCCACATAGCTACACTGGGATACTCAAAGTTCACACATGACCCTCCATCTCCCATATCCATGCCTTTGCACTGGCTGAACCACTCCCCCCCCCCCCCCCGTCCCCAGAACATACTGCCTTTCTTCCTTGCCCCTCAGTTTCCCTGAATTCCTTCAAGGCTCAGCTCAAAGCTTATTTTCTATAGGAGTTTCTCCTCAGTCCTCTCAGCTGTTAAATCGAGATTGCCTTTCACTTATTTTGTTAACATCTTATGCATACCTGGTTATTTCTAAATTATTTCCTTGATTAGAATGCGAGCTCTTCAGGGGCAGGGACTTCCCCCCTTTTATTTATATCCCCAGTGTTTAGCACAGTATTTGGCATATGAATGGCATATGTTTGGCAAATGAATGCTTCTTGATTGATTGAAATGGACAAAAATCAAATTTTAGTATATAAAGCTAAAGAATCACAGAGCCATGGGATAAGGGAATGCTAGAGATGGAGAGGAATTTGGAACATAGATCAGACCTGGACAAGACCTTAGGGGTCCCCTGGTCTGTCCCCATCCCAACACAAGTGAGGAAATTGAGGCCCAGAGAGAAGAAGTAACTTACCCAAAGTTTTACAAGTTAAGCAGCAAAATCAGAAATAGGAACCAGGTTTTATAACTCTCAAGTCAGAGTGCTTTTCCACCCTCTCAGGAGTAGACCAGGATAGAAAGACCCAGTAGCTACCAAATGTTCAGGTGAGCAAGAGGTAGCCTTCCAGAGCTGCTCTGATAAAGGGCTGCCAGGTTGTTTTGTATAGAATTCATAGTCTAAGAAGTCAGAGAGTCCAACACAAGGTCACTGGCAAACAGATATCCACATCTTCCCTTCCTTCCTACCTCACTTTCTTTTTTCCCTTTCTTCTTTCTCTCCCATCCCTCCTTCCCATTTCTCTCACCCTTCCTCCTCCTCCATAGTTTCCTTCTTCCTTCCTTCCTTCCTCAATGACTTTCTCTCTCCTCTACATCTCCCAATAGAATATTCCCTAGTAATAAGAAAGGACACTCAAACAAAACAAATCCATACATTGATCATGTCTGAGAATATGGGTTTCATTCCATACCCCTATTCCGGCACATCTCTACCTTTTCTGCCTTTCTTATAGGTCAGACTTGAGCCTGACACTGCCTGTCCTTTATCCTGTTTCTGTTGCTTTCCTGGCTGAATGTGGGTGTCCCCTAGGAGGGTTATTCATAGGCAAAGGAGGTTAGAGGTTATATGCATAGAACAGGTGTGGTTTCCTCTCCCCCCCCCACACACACACACACTGAGATCCTGACAAAGGTGCCAATGTCCAAGCAAGGGAAAAAAAGATCAGTCTCAAGGTCTTCTACTTCCAGCTCCATGTTTCTTGCTTCTGCTTTGAAGGAAGGAGGTGTCTTTCCCTATTCCTCCCTAGTGCTGTTGGCTTGGGTGATCTCTTCAGACAGGCCTAACTCCTGCCAGGTCAGAGCTCCAGCTTCTTGAGGAGATACAGGTTGGAGAGCCTACTGCAACAAAAGTTAATCATAGAGGTCACTGTTCAGGGTTCCTTTGGTGAAAATTGGGGAGGGGGTACAGAGGGATTTCTTGTTCATCTCAAAGTCTAGTTCCTTCCCAAGAGCACCAAAGAATCTCATAGTGTCAGAGCTAGAAATGCCTTAGAGACCACATCCAACCCATTTTACAAATGGCCAATCTCAAGCCTAGAGTGGAGAAATGACTTTTCAAAGGTCATAGAGCTAGTAATTTGAAGAGTCACCACTTGAATTCAGGTCTTTTCAGTGCCAAATTCCAAGCCCTTTCCATTATGTGTTACTGCTACTTCATTTAGTCCAACGTTACTCATTTTCCTGAGAAGGAAACTTGAGCCCCAAAGAAAAATGGTTTGCTCAGGGTCCTGGAGGTCAATGACAAAGCCAAGACTCCTAGCCTCATGAACCTAATGTTTATTCTTTTCCTATTACTCCACAGTGTCTTAGGAAAGCCCTCAGCATCCCTTTCAGTAAAGGCTGGAGCTCACCAGCCCCATGTCTCAGGATGGGTGGAGTTGGGCTTTAGAAGAAGGGTTCAGCAAGCCTTAGGGGCTCCTATAATGGGATAAGGGGGGACAATTGGATAAACAGAAAAAAATCCCATCTGAAATCTAAGGATTAGGGGATACTTCTCTCTGCTCTTATCATATCCAGGGTGGGGCTCTCATCCTAGGGGAGAAATCACGTACCAAGCAGATTGGCAAATAGCTGGGCCTGGGGCAAGGGAAGAAATCTCTCGCCTACACCCCCTCTCTGCCAAGCAGACACAGCATCTTGTGCAACAGGCTGTACCCAATGCCAGCCCTAGAAAGAGCTCTGAGATCTTTAGAACATTAAGTTCTTTGAGATCTCACAGTGATTCTAAGATCCTATTCTGAGATCATAGGATATACAACTCAAAGGGACCTTAGAAATTATCTAGCTCTGTGGGGTCATTTTGCAGAGAAGTTTGTTGAAGTTAAAAGTCTTCTTCAGTACCCTAAGATAACCCATCAGTGCTCTAGATTCTTTGAAATCTCCCTTTCTAGAAGTCCTGTAAGTGCTTGGAGAGTCCCAGGCTAGACTTGAGAATGAACAGGAATTCTTTTTTTTTTTTTGGGGGGGGGTAGGGAGGAAGGCAAGGCAACTGGGGTTAAGTGACTTGCCCAAGGTCACATAGCTAGTATGTCAAGTGTCTGAGGTTCAGGTCCTCCTGACTCCAGGGCTAACAAGAGTTCTTAAACTTGACTTTAAGATAGACAAGAATGGCATCTACACCAGTGCCATCCAAGTCCCCAAAGCAGTGGTGACTCTTCAGGTCCAAACACCTGGTATAGTAGATTCTGCAGCCACCTGAGTCTCCTCTCCAAGCTGGGAGTCTGGCCTGGCAGGAGATCAATCACTCAGGTCAGCAGTACTTCGGAAGAGTGGGGAAGTACCTTCTTCCTTCAAGGAACAAGGGGCATTTGGGACTGGGAGGGGAAGAGGGCCTGGCATTGGACCTTCTCTCCTTAAAAGAACCCCTATACATGTGGAACACTAGGTAAATTCTTTGAGCCTGTCATTTCCTCTGTTAAATGAGGGTAGTAGGGGAAATGATTTCTAAGGTCCTGTCCAACTCAAAATCCTATGATTCCAGGATTTCAGGGTGTCTTAGGACTTTAATATACTGAAGGATCTCAAAGAGCTTAATACATAAACCTCAAAAGCACTTTTAAATTCCAGAAGCAGCCGTGAGTTGTCCAATTAGGGTTACATTCCCGGGGAGGGTTCCCAGGAAATGAGACTGAGCATTTATTCTTTGAGGGTGGAGAACATTAAGGAAGGAAAAACAGAGAAAATAGATTGTAGAAGAGTCAGTCCACAGCCACAGTCACCAGTTGTGGGGAGTGTATTATTAAGTAAGGTTTGGGGCAAGGGTTTCTTCTGGAAGAAGGAGAATTGCACTTTAATTCAGAGAGACCTGGGTTTGAATACTTGATCTGTCACTTACTACCTCTGTGGCCTTAGCAACTCATTCCTTGTCTTTAGGCTTTTCCCCGCTCCATATCTCTCCCTCCTATAGAGAGCTATCCCTTATAACAAAGAATAAAGAAACAGCTCAACAAAGCAAGCACATTAACCAAGTTGGATAATATATGTAATTTTCCTCACCTGTAGTCTTCCATCTTTACAAAGGGAGAGAGTGCATTCTCTTATCTTCCTTGGGGCCAGGCTTGGATGGTGTTATTTTGAATTATTCAGCTGAGGGGTTTGTTTGTTTTGGCTGCTGTTGGTTTAAAAAGTCTTTATTTAATGTCTGTTATGGTCCAGGCATTCTTCTGGGAACTGGATATACAGAGACAAAACCAAGTCTTTTCTCTCAAGGAGCTTACATTCTATTGGGGAGAAATAGCAGGAACACAGACAAATATATATGCCAAAAATTTATACAAAACAAAGACCGTGGAGAAAGTCACTTCTCTGGGCTTCGGTATCCTTCTCTATAAATTGAGGAGTGGACTAGAAGATATTTAATATCCCTTCCATCTCTAATAAAACCTCTGAATCTGCGACTCTATCTGAGGAATCTTCACAGTGATGCCCCCTTTTCACCTCCCCTTGCTGCCAATGTGACTGCCTGGTCCTAATTCCTGACTGGTCCCATAGTGAGATTCCATAGTCCCAGAGCTGCTAGGTTCTAAGATATTGGTATAATCAGGATGGAGCCAGAAGATCAGGTTTTTCTTCTTAATGTCTGTCAAGCCCAGATTTTCATCCTTGCCCGCCTCCCTTGGTCCCTCCCAATGGGTTCCTCCCTGACTGCTCACCTGTAAGAGACTCACCTGCTCCTGCCTCCATGGCCAAAGGCAACCCAGCAGAGACATGGCCAGCATATTCTCATATCAGAGCTCTGAGGTCGATTGGTGTGAAAGCAATTTCCAGCACTCAGGTCTGGTGGCTGAGTTCTACAACACGGTGAGGCTGGGGGTGGTGAATCATTCTGGTGCTAGTCCAGAGCCTGGAACAAAGGTAAAGGCTCAGGATGCTACCAAGGTAGAAAGTGCGGGTGAGACTCTGGGACATCCTAATCTAACCTGGGTTTCTTGGGTAGCTCAGTCCTAGGGGCACCAGGGAGGGGATTTGAGTGTAAGGCAGGCACTGAACTGGGTGTGGGAGAGAATGGGATGAGGAAGCCTTGGCTCTAATCCCAGCTCTTCCATATATTGGCTATGTGACCTTGGACAAACCCCTTCCTCTCTCTGAGCCTGGACTCATAAAATCATAAAATATGATTTTATTTAAGGGCCATTGGAATGGTGCTTAGAGATCATTGAGTCTTATCCCTTCTAGTTCCGACATTTTATGAGTTTTGAGTCCAGAAAGGGAGAAATAGGGGTGGAGTGAGGGTTGTTGAGACCAATGCACACCAAGGGTTGGGGTGGGGTGGAGTTGAGCCAGACACTTACAGAGAGGTTCATTTATGCCTGAAGAAATTTCTTTTCGTCTTTTGGGCCAGGATAGATGATGGCCCCTTAGACCTGGTGTTTTCCATGGACCTCTATTAGTCCCACCCGGAGCTAGCAAAATCCCTTTCCATTCATTGGCAGCACACGGGGATGCCCTTAGAATGGTCTACAATTATTATCTCTAGTCTTCGGGATAACCTCCAAAACCTTTAACCTCTCACCTCATTCCTCTTTGTTCCTGGTGGTTGTAGCAGACATTTTAGGCTGATGTCAGGAAACTTGGGTTTGAGTCCTGATACTAGGATCTGACTCCTGAATCTCGTCTAGCTGTGTGATCTTGGACACATCACTGCCTTTCTGGGCTGCATTTTCCTTCTCTGTAAAATAAGAACAAAATATCACTTTATGTTATTTTCACAGGGTTGTTGATTTTTTAAATTTAAAGTTAGAGAGGAAGTGAGAAGTTATTGATTCACTCTCCTCTGTAACCTCTTGCTGTCTCTCCTCTCCTCTCTTCTTCCACCTGGAAGTTCTTCCCTTGTCCTCTAAGACAGAGTTTGGTAATAGCATGGGCTTTATCTCCAAGAGTGAGTTGGGTAGCATGAAACCAGCTGTCCTCTCCTTCCAAGGCAACCTGGAGATCAGGTATACATGTTTCTTAGGCTGGTGGCCAGGGGCACAGATCAAGAAGAGTTCAAATAGGGAGGGATGGGTCAGAGGAAGCTAGCGTGCTCAGAAAAGCCTTCCTGGAGGAGGAAAGACTTGAAAAACTGCTGAAAACTGGAGAGGAGAAGATGAACGACTCTGGGTAGCCACAAAAGACAGAACCAGGAGTGGAAGGGGGTGAATGGGGCAGTGATGGGGAAATTTCTAACAATTAGAGCTGTCTCACAGTGGACTGGGCTTTCTCTCTCACTGAGGGGAAAAAAAAAAAACTTGGACTGACTGCCTTCTCAAGAAGACCGTGGAAGAAATTCCACCTTAGGTATAAAGTTGACCTTGCTGACATGAGATCTTTCTCTTTAAGCTCTTAGAGATAGCATTGCTTGATAGAAAAGAGACTAGATATTGAAGTAGAGGACCTAGATCCAAATCCCAATTTTCTGCTTATTAGCAGTGTGACCTTGGATAAGTCATTTCTCTATTTCTGGGTCTCAGTTTACCTATTTCTGAAATGAAATACTTGGACTAACTAGATGGTCTCTTCGAATACTGAATCTTAATTATCCTATATTAATTAGGATATTTAAAAAATCCTATATTAATCTTCTTTTTTCCCTTTTGGAGGGCCATGGGGTTAAGTAACTTGCCCAAGGTTACACGGCTATATTAATCTTAAATATCCTATATAAACCAAATCATTATCTTATAAATCAGTAAGGTGCTCTAGATGGGGGATAGAAGCTGAGAAAATGTGGGGAGGGAAGCATATCTAAGCCTAGAGAGTGTGGAGGGACTGGGTGAAAGAAGAGTTAGAAGGTGGTGGGGACTAGAGTGACAAAGGGCCTTAAATGCCAGTCTTGAGAAACATCTGCCCATAAACCACTTAAGTTTGATCATCAGGGTATGGCCCACCACAGACCTAGATCTGAGACTGTGGCTTTAGGACATGACCCAGTAAAGTCTGACAGCATCACAGATCCGAGATCCCAGGGCTGCCAGATGGGCCCCACTGCCCAGCTGCTCTCGTCTCCTTGTTTCTCAGTGACTCAGACAGTTCTCAAACTGGTCAGAGAGAAGCCCAGCCCTGCTAAGTCTGAGGAATCTCAATCTAGAGAAGAAACACAGCAGATCAATGGCAGAGAGACTGGACCAGAATTCAGGTCCAATCCAGTGTTGTTATTCAGTTGTTTCAGACATATCTGACTTTTCGTGACCCCATTTGGGGTTTTCTTGGCAGAGATACTGGAGGTTTGCCATCTCCTTTTCCTGCTCATCTTACAGATGGGGAAACTGAGGCAAACAGGTGAAGTGACTCGCCTGGGATCAGACAACTAGTAAATGTCTGAGGCCGGATTTGAACTCAGATCTTTCTGACTCAGCCCCAGCTCTCTACCCATGGTGCCACCTAGCTGCCCAACCTATACCCACACAGCAATTCCCTCTACTATATTTCCATAAAGTGCTCCTCTATGACAGGAGGCTCGCTACCTATCAATACAGCTTGTTTCACTCTGAGGTGGTTCAGCAGCTCCAGTCCTACCTGCAGCCTTGATTCAGGATAGACTGGGGGAAGACAGAGCAGGAGAGCCAGGGGACTGAGTCTGGAAGCCAACAGCACAGTGGGGAGATGTGACCCACTGGGAATACTTTGGGACAGCTTTTAAAAAAAATCAAGGAGCTATCCAATCAGATGCCAAATTAATTCTAACCAGGGGCCCTACTAGACTACTAGAAGCAGTGTTGGCTCAGCAGAAAGACCAGAGCTTCAATCTCAGCCCAGCCACTTCCTAGCTCTGTGACCTTGAGGAATTCACTTCACTTATGGGCATCAGCTTCTTCATCTGTAAAATGAGATGAATTAGACTATCTCTAAGGTGTCTTTCAGCATATGTGATTATCTGTGATCATGTGGACAAGATCTGAGAAGAGAAATGAGGGAGAGATTCCCGGGGCATTCAGTGCTCAGATCAGTCAGTCAACAAGCGTTTGTAGCAGGCACTCTGCCAAGCTTGGAATACAAAGGAAGGTAAAAAACAAAACCCCAAAACAAGGAACCTATAGAGGCTTCAAGTCAGGAGGAACCTCGAAGTGTGTCCAGTCTAACTCTTACTTGTGCAGGAATGCCCTGGCAATATTCCCAACAAGCAAGCACTCATCCAGATGCCATTGGAATGCTTCCAGTGAGAGAGAGCTCTCGGCCTCCTAAGGACATCTATGCCCTTTTTGGACGGCTCTGGTAGGAAGTAAACTCTTCCACTCTGAAACATCACAGCCAATTCTGTCCTCTGAGACTGAGCTGAATAAATTAAACCTTCTGGGTGACAGCTCTCCAATCCAGTCCAAGATGAATGCTGCCACCAAGGGGATAGCTAGGTGGCTCAGTGGAGAGAGTGCTGACCCTGGAGTCAGGAAGACCTGCATTCAAATCCGGCCTCTGACACATATTAGCTGTGTGACCCTGGGCAAGTCAATTAACTTTGTCTGCCTCAGTTTCCTCAACTATAAAATGGGGATAACGATAGCACCTGTCTCCCAGGCTGTTGTGAGGATCAAATGAGATAATATTTATAAAATGTTTAGCACATAGTAGGTATTGTATGAATGATAGCCATTATTATCTCCAGTTCCTTCAATGAATCCTTATTTGGCATAGTCTCTGGTCTTTTCACCACTGTGGTTTGTTCTCTTTATACACTCCAGATTTTCAATATTCTTCTTAAAATGTGCCCTCAGAATTCCAAACAGGAATGCAGATGAGATTCTGACCAGGGTGGGACTTGAGCGGGGCCTCTAAAGATGGCTAGGTCTGTCTAGTTCGCTAGAAAATCTTCCTAAGCACCCACCCTCTGGGTGAACCTGTACTTAACACTGACTGTTCCTATGGAATCCTGGGACTATGAACTCCCAGAGGTAGAAACTGGATTGTCATCCAGGGCCTAGCACATAATACTCTGTAAGACCTAGGATCTCACAGATGCCTCTGCTTCTTCTACTGATGTAGATCCCAACCTATACAAATCTCATCATGTGGGATTCTTTTTTTTTTTTTTTTTTGCTTTTTGGAGGGGGGAAGGTAGGGCAATTGGAGTTAAGTGACTTGCCCAAGGTCACACGGCTAATTTTGTTTTGTCTGAGGCCGGATTTGAACTGAGGTCCTCCTGACTCTAGGGCTGGTGCTCTATTCACTGCGCCACCTAGCCACCCTGATCATGTGGGATTCTTGTCTGTATCTCCCCATACATACTTAACTGAGGTTTTGCCCAATGCATTGTAGTGATTCCTCCTGTTCTTTCAAATCCTCTAGATACCAATGCAGTGCTCAGCCAATCCATCTGTTATCTATCTACCTCTTTTTCTGGTCACAAATATCATAATTTAATTATTCTATTTTCATTAATATTTTATTTTTTACATTTCCAAATATACCTGCCTTCCCACTCACTCACTCTTCTCTACCCCTAAAGAAAGCCAGTTACAGTAAAAACAATCCACACAGTGACCAAATCTGACAGTATATTCAATGTTCTGTACTTATAGACCTCTTCAAGGGAAGGAGAAAGAGAAGAGGAAGGTATGTTTCCTTAGCTTTCATCTGGTTTGGTTATACATATGTTTTCTCAATGACATATCTTCATTGGAAACATGATGCGGCCTGCTTAAACCCACCATGCATCTTTTTTATTGCCTTTTGGAAAACCTGTAAATGTGATCCTTCTGAGATCATGATGTTCCTCTGCTTGGAGTCACATGGCATTGCCAGAAGATTATCATGGTTAAGGTGATATTAGCTTTTGTGGCAGCAAACACTAAAAGTGCTCAGCCATCCCATCCAGCCTGATTTCTCCCTATTCAATCTAGACCCAGCTCATTATCCATTGGGAGGGCCTCTCTGAGATCTGTGTCCTAATGGACTAACTCAATCGTCTTCATGTCATAAAATGGGAAATATATAGTTTTCATCCATTTTGTTTTTCCATTGCGGATGATTAGAGCAATGCCATTCAAATGATTATAAATTTCATTGGTAAGTCTTCATGATATTTTGGGATCTGGTTCAATTTATCCATTCTCATCACTAAATAGTAATAGTACTTGGAGACTCTTCTCATCAAAAGACAATGTTTCTTTTATTTAGACACAGAGCAAAGTGTTCTCCATGACAGTGAGAAATACTTTTGGTGGACATAATTATTTTATACCTTACTTGATGATGGAACTCAATGGACATTAAAGAAAACTATCTTTGTGGTCTCACCTGTCATGAAATGTATTTAAACAACTTTTCTTTTTTATTATTATGAACTTGGCAGATAAAAACAATTATGATCATTTCTCAAAGGAAAGCTAAAAAAAGGTTATATAAGAAATCTGTAATCTTATGCTGTAAAGGGTTTTTTTCCCCCACATGGCAAATTTAACATAGTAGTTCCAAAAAGGTTCTGCTTGTCTGTACCTCTAAATTTCCTTCTGCTCCCTTTGGTGTAGTTTTTAAAAATGTTTGATTCATTTATTTTTTCTTTTTTTTCAGTCATCACCATCACTACTCTCTTTCTCTTCCCTGTAGCTGACCTTCCATCCAAAAAATAAAATTCTCTCCCTTGTGAGAAAAAAATGTGGTCAAACAAACACAAATTTACCACTTGGCCCTGTCAGAAATCCTGAGTCATTTGGCATCTCTAGTACATTAGCCCTCTGTCAAGGGGCAGGAGAAGATTTATCTCCCTGAGTTCAAATCTGACCTCAGACACTCCCTAGCTGTGTGATTCAGGGCAAGTCACTTAACCCGTCTTGCCTCAGTTTCCTCATTTATAAAATGAGCTGGAGAAGGAAATGGCAAACTGCTCTAGTATCTCTGCCAAGAAAACCCCAAATGGGGTCACACAGAGTCAGACAGGGCTGAAAAACAACTACACAGCAACAACAGGAAGTGACCATCCGGGCTCTGCTTGAAGACCTCCAAGAAGACAATCCCATGACTTGTCAAGGCAATCCATTCCATTTTTAGTCAGCTAGAACTGCCAGGAAGTGTTTCCTCATAGCAAGTCCAAATTTGTGTTGCTTCAACTTTCACCTGCGGCTCCCTCTGGGGCCAAACAGAGCAAGTCCAATCTTTCCTCCATACAACAGGCTTTCAGATGGTTGAACAGAACCACTGTGGCCTCTGAGTCTTCTCTTCCCCAGGTCAAACAAGTCCAAGCCTTGCAACTGATCTTCATATAATGTACCTAAGGCCCTTAGCCATCCTGGGTGCCCTCCTCTGGAAGCTCCCCAGCTTCCCAGTGTGCCCCAAACCAAACACAATAGGAGGACAAAAGACAGAGGGACTATTAGGTCTTAATGCCTGGAAATCCAATGCTTCTCAACGCAGCCCAGGGTTACATTAGTCTTTTGGGATTCCACATCTTGCTGTTGATTCATATGAAGTTTATACTCCACTAAAATGCTCAGATTTTTTTTTTGTTCAGACAAACTACTCTCTAACCATATCTACCAAATCCTATACTTGTAAAGCTGGTATTTTATACCCAGATGTAAGACTTGACATTTAGTTCTATTCGGTTTCATATGTTTAAATTTAGTCCACTGCTCTAACCTGACACTAAATGATATTTCTTCACAGGGTAAACAACAACAAATAATATTTATATAGTACTCACTATGTACCACATTCTGTGCTAAGTGCTTTACAATTATTATCTCCTTTGATCTTCACAATAATCCTGTGAGGTAGGTATTATAATTATCTCTATTTTATAGATGAGGAAACTGAGGCAGACTGAGGTTAAGTGACTTGTGCAAGGTCACACAGATAGTGAGGTGTCTGAGGCTGGATTTCAACTCAGAGCTTTGTAACTACAGATTTGGTCCTCTATCCACTCTGCTCCTTAGCTGCCACAACAACAAAAACAGTTCCTCCCAACTCACAATTTTAGAGTACAGACCAGGTAAAAAAAGCTTTATTGTTATTACAAACCATGGCTGGGAGAGGCAGCAGGTAACTAATAGTTTTCTCTGACAATATGTTTTTGACCACTTCCTCTGTCAGTCAAGTAGCCTCTGATTACAAGTCATTCCCCATTAGTATAAAGAGATTACAAATGAAAGACGGTTAGGCTGCAAACTCCTTGCAGCAGATCTTGGATGTGGGACAGGGCAGCTTAGTTCTTCCAAGTCAAAAGAGGGGCTTCTTTCCCTGTTAAAAAATGTTAAACAGGATGGGGCCAAGCACAGGTCGCTGAGGCCCTGCATGAAAATCTCCTGCCACATTGACCTTGAACCATTGCCAACTACTCTTGGAATCTGAAAACACGATGGGAGGGAGTGACAGGCCTGTTAATAGATTGACAGATGGGTTTGCAACTGATGACTTGGGACATAACCAACAGCTTGAGAGACAGATTTCTGTTTTGTGTGACAGGTGAGTGGAGGAATTTTTGTGTTGGATCTCCCAACTTGACCTTGTCCATGGCTGTTATTTCACAGATCAGCAATGTCTCCTTCTTCATCATTGGGCCTCTCATGTTGTACCTTATGCATCCTTATGCCCAGAAACGCTCCCTCATCATGCAACTGCCCTGGGTCCTCTACATTTTAGTAGGTATGTTAGTCCCACCCCTTGGATACTCTGGTCATTTCTCTGGTTATAGGACCTTTTAATCAGTGTCTCCCCAGATCTGGGAGCCCCCTTCTTGATGTTTCCCTGACATAGGGACCTCTGGTTATCATCTTTCTAGTCCTGATCAGTGTCTCCCTGCTTCTGGGATCCTCTGGTCAGGTTCCCCTTTATCCGGGGGTCCCATGGTGAGTATTTCCCTGACCCTGAGGTCCCCAACCCATATCTCCCTGGCTCTAGCATCCCCTAGTCAGTGTCACTCCAACCCATCATTCCCCATAGATCAGAATTTCCCAGAATCTGGAGACAACTGGTCAACGTTTGTCCTTGGGTCCTTGGAACCAGGCAGATGGTGCTTAGCTATTTGTAATGGAAATAAACCTGGAATTGCCATTTATTGACCTTTCCCCTTTTCTGGACCTCAGTTTCCTAATTTGTAAAAGGAGTTTGGATTTCTGAGGTCACTTCCAGCTATAAGATCTAAGTCCTATGATCCTATCAATATTATGGACCTAGAAAGTCTGGAAACATTCCCCCATCCCACCCTTCCAGAAAACAGGAATTATTGATTCTGTTCTGGTAGGGGAAAAGAATGGGAATCAGCAAAGACTTCTTTGAGGACTAAGAAGTGCCAAAGTTCAGACCTCTGAATCTTGTTGGTTCTAGGCCTATTCTCTGTGTACTTCCACAGTACACTGAGTTTCTTGGGGCAGATCCTGGATGAGCTGTCCATCCTCTGGCTGCTGGCAACATGCTATTGTATCTGGTTTCCTTGCTGCTACTTTCCTGCTTTCTTGAAGAAGGACAGGTATTAAGGGAGGTGGCCAGCTTGGGCCTTTGCCTTCTGCTCTTCCTGACTGTATCCTTCTTCCTCTGGGCTACAGGTTCTACTTCACTTGCATGATCCTGTTCATCTCAATCATGACCACCTTCCTGGCCTTCCTAAAGCCGATTGTCAATGCCTACGTGCTCAACTCCATCGCGATACACATTTGCTACTTTGTGAGGATGGAGTACAAGAAGTGAGTGAGAACTTTGTAACTACAGATCTGGTCCTCTATCCACTCATTCAATCACTTCCGTATTTCTGAGACCTGCCTCCATATTCCTGGTCACTCTCCCTGAAGTAACCTCCAGGTTTCCTTCTTCTTCTTCTCCCACAAGGAAGGGAGGGAGGGAGAGAGGGAAGGGAGGGAGGGAGGAAGGAAGGGAGTGATCACAATTGTGTGCACTGAGACCCCAACCCCCCAAATCCTCCCACTTTGTCAATATACCAACACAGAGACAAAGACCTTGTCAAAGCACAGAACCACTAACAGGATCAAAGGATTTTAAGTTGGAAAGGGTTCAAGAGGTCATTTCATCTAAACCCCTCATTTTACAGATAAAAGTGAAAAGACAGACAAACAGACATGCATATGCCCCTCTCCCCCTACCCCTTCAGACACATAGAAAAACAAACCCATGAAACTTCACAGATACTACCACATGCTCCCAAGAATGGCATCCTCCCACACCTAGGAGCTTGGTTCTCCCCGTATTGGTTCCCTCACCCTTTATCTCTGGTTGGGGGAGGTTACATTCTGGGAATTGGCACTATACAACCTAGTCTCCATATGATCCGCAGGAAAAACGCTCAAGTGAATCATATGATCATTGTGTCTGTGGCCTGGTGGTTACTGGCTCTCTCTGTCTGGATATCTGACCGAGTGTTTTGTACCTTCTGGCAGCAGATCAATTTCGCCTATTTGCACAGCTTCTGGTAAGGGACAAACTGGGCCTAGGGTCAGGGGTTGGGGCATCCCCTAGCGTCCCCTATGAAGCCTCAGCAGTCTGAGAGGTTGCAAATATGGAAGAGTCCCCAGTAATGGGCACGGTGGGAGTTTCCTGGAGAGACTGAGAAAAGGGTAAGTTTATGAGGTTTCAGGGGTTTCAGGAGAAATTAGGAGGATCTGGGATTATGGCAGTTTGGAGGGAGTCCTATGGGATGGGGAGTCTTTAGGAAGCGTGAATTTGTAGAGGTTTAGGATTGCCCTTACTTCTTTTATCTGTTCCTCTAGGCACATCTTTATCAGCTTGGTGTTCCCATATGTAGTGGTTATCTTAGTCCTTCTGGATGGCCATTATGAGATGTCGGATAACTCTCTGGAAGTCCACTACTGGCCTCATGATGAATGGTTTGTGGGCTTGCCCTATGTGACCTTAAAGGGCAAGAAGACCAACAGTGTAGACAAGAGTTGCTGATGGCCCCAGGGCTTGGAATAGCAAGTCTGTGGGGCCAATGGGACCAGGTAGGAGCATCTGGGTTAAGGAAGGAACCATATCTCCAGTAGACAAATACCTCGGGCTGCCTTTGGTCTCGTTCAAGGGTGGGGAACCTGAGGCCTAGAGGCCACAAGTTCCCCACCCCTGTTGATACCCTGGCACTAAAGGAAGCAGAATTGGGGTTCAGAGTACTTTATTCCCATGTTATAAGAACCACCCCCTCCAGGAAAGGAAACAACTGGGCAGGCTATAGATGGGAAGGGACCCTTAGCAATCGTGTCCATGATGTCTATGGGTACAGTGGAATGGACATTGAACTTGGGGTCACAGGACCAGGGTTTGAATCCTGGCTCAGTCACTAACTTACCATCTCATCATGGGAAAGTCAATTTATCTCTCTGAACCTCTTAGGTTCCTTCCACTTCTAAGTCTTATCATCCTTATGACCCTAGACTCTCTACTTGGCTTCATATGTTTCTCCAGCTTCCACATACATACACATGTACACACACAAGCTGGCCTGAGGCCTGGTACAGCACATACATGCATACAAATGGATGTTGAGTCTCATCTCTGACATTAACTCACTGTGGGACCTTGACTTAATGATCTCTAACGGTCCTTCCAGCTCTAAATCCTCTTGTGCCTTCTGTGATATTAAGAACAGTGTCGGGGTGGCTAGGTGACACGGTGAATAGAGCACCAGCCCTGGAGTCAGGAGGACCTAAGTTCAAATCCAGCCTCAGACACTTAACACAAAAACTAGCCGTGTGAGCTTGGGCAAGTCACTTAAGCCCAATTGCCCTACCTTCCCCCCCTCCAAAAAGCAAAAAAAAAAAAAAAAGAACAGTTTCTAGTGAGGAAAACCTCATCTCTCTGAGGTGTGGCAGAGACAAAAGGAGAAGGGGACAGAATAGGGATTTTGAGTCAGGAGACCTGAGTTCTTGTCCTGCATCTATTGTGTGTGACCCTAGACAAGTCCCTTCCCCTATCTGGACCTCAGAATCCCTATCTATAAACAAGTAAATTGAACTAGATTTCTCAGCTCCCTTGTAAGTCTCAATCCCATGAAATCCTCACCTTGTACCTACAGAGGTCTTACCTGTGGTCCTTACTCTCCTTTTTCTCTTCTATTCTCCCACTCCTCTCAGATTTCCCCCATACATTTCCCTCCTCTACATCTAATATTTCTCTTCCGCTGTTTAGCCTTTGATGCTGGTGGATGTTGGATGGTAAGGGTAGTCTGGGAAGGGGGGATGGACAGGAGAAATCATAAGCTCCAAGAAGATCCTTGCCGGAGATTGGATGAGGATAGCACCTGTGTTTGAGTTGGTCAGGGACCCATCACTCACAGGACTTCATGGCCTCCATATCAACATTCAATCATTTCCATGTTTCTGAGACCTCTGTCCATATTCCTGGTCACTCTTCCCTAAGTAACCTGCAGGCTTCCTCCCTCTTTCTCGCCCACAACATCTCTCCCTCCCAGATTAACAGTACTGCAGAATCTTAGAGTTGGAATGAGGCCATCTGAGCAGGAATGGCATCCCTAACAAGTGGGACACCCAGGCTGGTGACCCTAGCTGATGCTCCTTAACTCCAAAGGACCTAACTGTCTTCTTAGCATTCCCTCATTGTCCCCCTGTGTCACCCAGTCCTCTCTCCTCAGTATCTACCTTTCTCCTCAGTGTACCTGACCAGAGCATCACAAGAATCCTTGAGTCTTGGAACTGGCACAAACTACAGAAGGTCATGTACCTGAGCAGGAATTCTCTCTCCACTGTTTCCAGAAGTGACCATCCATCTCCAGGGATGAGGAATCCAGCTCCTTCTGAATCAGCACCATCTACTTTGGGATAGCCCAGAGTTTGGGGAATTTTTCTTTTCAATGAATGAAAATCTTGCCTTGAAATGATGGCATTTGCTCCTGCTTTCCCATATGTGGTCAAGTGGAGCAGCTCTTAGTCAATCTCATATTTGAAGATGGTTCTCATGTCCGTTCTAAATCTTCCATCTCTAAGCTAAGTATCTTCAGTTCCTTCAAATGATTCTCCTATGACAGAGTCTCCCGTCCTTTTATCATCCTAAGCTCCCCCTCTTGGGACCTAACCCAGTTTGTCAATTTTTTTTGTTGTTGTTTTTACAAAAGATTGTCCCAGAACTGAACATAACAATGGAAAGAATTCTGGGATTTGAAGGCAAAGGACCTGGGTTCAAATCCTGGCTCTGCTATCTTTTATTTGTGTGACCTTGGGCAAGTCACTTCCCTCTTGGGCCTTTGTTTCCTCTCTATAAAATGGAGTTAAATTAGATGACCCCTGAGGTCATGATCAACCTTCAGTCTAGGATCCTATGTAACAGATGGGAGATCTCAGCAAGGTGGCTGTCCCTTGTTCTCGATACTGCTCTTCAGTGAAGACAACATAAGGCTGCTCTCCTTCCTCCAGGTCACCCTCTAGTGCTTCCTCATGATGTAGAGGCATCCCCAGGCCCTCAAAGGCTCTTAGTAGGACAGTATAACTTCTCTTAGTTCCTACCAAACTAGGAAGGCTTTCTGGACAGGCTTAGGCATAATAGACATGAGTCTGGAGAGCCCAATCTAGCTGAATGTGGAAGGGGTACCACCAAGTAGGTGGCAGAGTGATGCATGTTTTGTTCACAAAAGAATCTTAAATACTATCTACTATGTTACAGAAGAATTGCAATATGCTACCTTGTGCGAATATTCCCTGCCCCAAAAAATAACCTGTTCTGAAAAAGTATTGGACTAACATCAAATATTGCTTTAGTTTGGGGTTTTTTTGTTGAGCTCAAAATGCATTAAAACCTTTATACAAATTGTTCATTTGTTCGTTAATTCATCCATCCACCCATCCATTCATCAATGCCTCCCCAATCAGTGATTATACAGCTGAATTTCCTTTTCAACCCAAGTGTGGAACTTTAAATTTATCCCTATTAAATATTATATTCTCCTACAAAAGAACTCTTTCGTGCTTTGTTGTGATATGAACCTTGGGTCCTTGAAGGTCACTCCAGTGGAATACAAGCTCTGGTGGGCTATTCCAAGCTGGAAAATACAAGCCTAATATCCAAGCACCTGCCTAGCAGAGTGTGGCATGTATGGTCATTGAAGCGTTGGCCACCAGGTAACAAATACATTGGTTGTTGACACTAGTGAAAGAAACCATCCACTAATGGTGTGCAGCCTGCATCCATGGAGGGAGTCCTGCCATGAATAAATGGACAGATCTTGGGGAGTATCATCGTCATGTTCATTTTATTCAATTCTGCCCATCCTCCTGGGCTTGTTGAGATCTTCTTGGAGCCTGATTCTACAGTCCAGCATATTAGCTACCTCTTCTAGCTTTGTATTGAGTGCACCATCCAAGCAGTCAATAAAAATAATTAGCAGCTCATGGCCGAGGAATAACTCCTGGGCTACTTTTCTAGAGACCTCACTCCAAGATGATATCAATTCATTAACTACTAGGCCTTTCCTGGATATCCCCTCTGATCTCTGCAAGATTTCCCCTTCCCTTCTCCAGTGTCTCGTCTCTCTTTAATGTCCCGTTCACCTCAGTCTTCCAGTCTAATGCAGAGTTCTCTCTCTCTCCAGTGTTCTCAACCATCTCCTTTAGTTTTCCCCTTCCTTTCCATGTTCCCTTCCACCCCCAGTGTCCCTTCTCTCCATCAGTGACCTCCTTTCTCCCTCTGCTCTCCAGTATTCCCTCTCAATTCAATTCAGCAAATGTTTACTAAGCAAGGTTCTGTGCTTAGTACTGTGCACAAAAAGAAATGAAAACAACATTGCTTTCAAAAATGTATGCAAATGGGCATGCTCCAAAGGAGACTGACATAGGAGCCAAGGAGAGGTACAGGCAAAGCGCTATGAGAAATCTGAGGAAGGAGAGACCACTTTCACCAAAGATGGCAGAGTCCAAGGAAGGCTTCACAGAGCAGGCGGCATGTGATGAGGCTTTGAAGGAAGGAGAAGGGCCTTCAATAGTCAGATGGGTCAAGTTCATTCTGAGTCTGGAAGACAGAGGAAGTGAAGGCACAGAGATGGGAGAGGGCAGAACAAGCACATGGGGTGGGAAGTAGTGTAGCTTTGTGGAAGAAGTCAAGGGAGACCACGTGAAATGAGGCTGAAAAGTCAGCAAACATTTATTAAGTACCTACTATGTACTGGGCATTATGCTAAGTATTGGCAATCTAAAGAAAGGCAAAGACAGATCCCACCCTCAAGGAGTTCAACGGGAGAGACAACATGAAACAACAAAAAACTCTATACAGACAAACTATGTGCAGGAAAAATTGAAAACACTCAGCAGAGAGAGGGCATTCGAGTTAAGGTCAGTTGGAGGGCTTCAAATGACAAGAGAGGAAGCTTATACTTTATTTGGTAGATAACACAGGGAAGGGATCTGTGTTGATGGGTGACATTTATTTACATAATTATACACTGGAAATATTGCTCAGGTAGCAAAGTGAGGGATGCATTGGAGAGGGGGAGAAGCTGGAGGCAGGAAGCTCACTTTGAAGGCTGTTATAATAATAATGCAAATGAGAGACAATGGGCATCTAAAGTAGGATGCTCACAGTGGGTAGGGAGAGGAGGGGCCTGATGAAGAAGATACTGTAGGGGTAGATTAATGGGACTTGGCAACTGATTGGGTGTGGACAATGAGAGAAAGACAGAGAGAGCAACAGAGAGACAGAGACAGAAAGAAAGGAAGAGAGAAAGGGACAGAGACAGAGAGA
>NW_027185755.1:941798-977177 GCF_028583685.1 Petaurus breviceps papuanus | reverse complement strand
AGAGAGCAACAGAGACAGAAAGAAAGGAAGAGAGAAAGGGACAGAGATAGAGAGATATGGATACAGAGAGAGGGAGAGAGAAACAGAGACAAAAAATAACAACAGAGAGACAGACAGAGATAGAGAGAAAGGAAGAGAGAAAGAGACAGAGAGAGAGAGATGGAGACAGAGAAAGGGAGAGACAGAGACAGAGAGAGCAATAGATAGACAGAGACAGGAAGACAGACAGAGAAAGAGAAGGACAGAGAGAAGAGCCAAGAATAGCTTCAGAGTTGCATGAAATTGTCCCTGCCCTCAAGGAGCTTATATTCTATTGAAGTAAACAACACATACAATAGATAAATAAATATGAGTAAATACAAGGCAAGGTGATCAGGGAACCCCTATAATCTGCTGGATTAGGTGCTTCCCTTGAAGCTAAGCCTATATTCTAGATTCTTCCATTGGGCCACATACTAAGGCACATACATGTATTCCCATGTGTCTTGGTTAGTGGGAGTTATGTTGAGGATTTTGAGACCAAAGCACATGGTAAAGATAACATGGAAAGTGTCCCAGGGTGGTTGCCCTAATTTCCCCCATTACTGTAATTTCAGGAAGGGAGGGGAGGCACAAGAAAAGCCTTATGTAGAAGATGGTGCTTGGGCTGAGATTTGAAGGAAGCTAGGGATTCTAAAAGGCAGAAGAGAAGGAGTATATGCCAGGCATAGGGACCAGCTTGGTCAAAGGCAGAGAGATGAGAGAGGGAATGTTGTGTGTGAAGAAAAACAAGAAGGTAGGTTTGACTTGATGTAGACTGCATAGGGAAATTAGAACTAAAATAAAGAAATTTGAAGGAAGGACAGACAGATTTAGGAGAAAAGATGAGTCAAGTGTTAGAACATGGTTGAGGTGCTCGATGAGAGATTCAGGTAAGATGTCCAGATACTGGCATTCCAGGGATAGAGTTGGATAAACAGGTTTGAGAGTGACCCACAGGAAAATGTTCATTGAACCCATGGAAGCAGATGAAATGATCAAAAGAGAGTTGGTTGGTTGGTTGGTTACTGTCCTTCATTCTCAAAGAGGACCAAAATGACATCACTATGTTAGAGTCAAGCTACAGTATTTTTGACTGGCTGATCAGAACAACACAAGCTCGGAATGCTCAGGCACAAATAGTTCATGTGAACATTTGCAATGGATTCTCTAAATTTGCTCATCTCACATTTCTTTTGAGGTCACCCAGGACCACCCTCGAAGACATCCATGGCAGGTGGATTTGGAGCAAATTGATTAATTGTCAAAAAGATAAAGAGGAATGGTCAAATAGGTAGGGGTAGAAGAGAACATTGTCATGAAATCTGAGGGAAGAGAGGGCATCCTGGAGGATGAAAAGGTCAATATGTAATGAAAGGCTATCGGACTTTTCAATTAAGTTAGAGGTAAGAAAAGACCTTGGAGAGAATTGTTTCAGTACAGCAATGAAACCACTGAAGGTTGAATAAGAGAAGGGGGGTGCTGAGGAAGAGAAATGAGATGGTTCTTTCTGGGAGTTTAGGAGATTAGATGGATAGGATCTAAAGAAGATTCTTTTGAGAAGTAGATGAGATGCCAAGGGAGGTATTTGTACAGATTGATGTAATGGCAAAACCCTCAGGTGAAGATATCCACATAGTTAAGAATGTGCCACTGGAGCTCAAGAGATATTAGCCTGGATTTATAGATCTGGAAGGTTTGAGGAGATGAAAATGGAAGTCATGGAAACATGAAATTAGCAAAGAAGAGAATGTAGAAAGAGAAGTCTGCACACAGCATTAAGTAATACCCATGCTTAAAAAGCATCTCTCCCTTGTTCTGTCATCCTTATGGCCCCTTCTCTTTACAGCAATCTCCTTCTCTCCCAAGTGTCACCTCTTCTTCTAGGGTTAGAAAATGAACATTTATTAATTGCATACTATGTGCCAAGCATTATGCCTAACTAATGAGGCACAATGTTAAGAGTTAGAGAATATGTTGATAAAACCCATCAATATGTAGGATGCAGAAAATACATTCAATGCAAAAAAGACATAGATAAAATTTGAGAGTCTGCATGTCTCTTATCATACAACTAATTGCAAGTTAAAAAAGAAAACAGGATTGTCAGTTGAGGCATTTGATACTAATAAAGTGAAATTCAGTTAGGAAAACAATGAAAGAAAACAAATAACAAATATGTAATCATTTTAATGCATATGCACCAAAGAAATTAGACAGTTAAATGTATCAAAGAAATATAAACCAAAATGCAAGTATAATAGGAAAATGTAATAATAGCATGGTACCTCAACATGCTATTATCAGATGACAAATCAAGCAAATTAATAATAAAGAATTCACATATTTACATTGTTTAATTAATATGTTGGAATGAACAGATATATGTAGAAGACAAAAATGGAGAAACAGGGAATAAATATTCTTTCAAATTAAAAAAAGGACTGGAATTACATATGCTGCATTTAAGACTTTCATGTAATAAAACTAAAGTGAAATAAAAATAACATGATTAAAAACTATAGAATTCCATGGAAATTGAAATGTAACATTAAACAACTGTTGTGTAAAAGCAGAAAATGATAGAATATCTAAAACAATGCTGTGAACATAATATGGATAATTTGAATACAGCTAAAATTATCAAATAAAATTTTGTCTAAAAATATATTCAAAAAATTATTCACTGTGCCAAAGATGACTTTAAATTTGGCACGTGAGACTTGTACAAGTTGAAAAGTTATGAACATGACAAAAATACAATATGATTTTATCAGTAGATGGGGAAACCATTAATAAAAAATCCAGTATTTATTCATGATAAAAAAAACACTAAAAGAACTGGAATAGAGGAATTTTTCTTCAACATAATAAAAAATATCTACCTTAAACCAAAAGCAATATAACATGCAATGGGGGAACATTAGAAACAATCCCACAAAAATTAGGTATTAAAGTAAAGATGCTCCTCCCTCACTACTTTTATCAATACAAATCAAGATACTAAGGAACTTATTCAGATGGATAAAATCATAATAAAATGTAACATAACATAATATAAGGAAAAAATGGGAGAATGTAGCCCAGGGAACTGAAAAAGAAAAGCCAATGGGTAAAGGTATTCTATATCATGCAATACTTTAAAACAATATTACAAAACAGTTATCATAGAGACTATACAAAAAAAAAAAGATAAATTGATCATCCAAAGAGAATAAAGATATCAGACACACAATGAAACATATTTTAAAATTAATTTTTGTTTGTATATCTATAAAAAATGTAAGTAATGAAAAGATTTGTGTTTCAAAAAATATGCTGGGGAGTCCATTTGTCTCTCCCCACATTCCCTTCTTTCTCTCAATACCACTTTATCTCCCCAACATCCCCTTTCTTCTCCTCAATGTCTCACTTTTCTTTTGCTTAAAAAAAATTTTTTTTAACATGATGAGGATTAAGTGTGTCAGGATCAGGACCACACAGCTAGCAAGTGTCTGAGGCTGCATTTGAACTTAGGTCTTCCTGACTTCGGGGTCAGTACTCTATCCACTGTGCCACTTAGCTGCCCTTCTGTCTCACTGTTCAACTCTTTCCACTTCTGCTGAATGTCTCCCTCTTAGTACTCCATGTCCTCATAATCTCCCTGTAACACCTAATGTTGCCCTACTTCCACCAGCATCCAGTATTATCCCTTCCTCCCCATATTCACTTCACTCTCTGGTTCTCTCTCCTCCTTTCTTTATCTTTCAAAGTCTCTCCTTATTTTCCTCTTTTTATCTCTCTATCATTTTCTTCTTTCTTTCCCCTATATCCATCTCCCTTCTCCTATTATCTACCTAACTTGTCCCTCTCTCCACATAGGTTCCTCCCTTTTGTTCCAGTGATGTCCCTTTCATTTTAAAAATTTTCTCCCTCCCCCCCCTCCCCACAATAGCATGCAATCTAATATAGGCTATACATGTACGATCATATTAAACATATTTCCACATTAGTCATGTTGTGAAAGAAGAATCAGAACAAAAGAGAAAACCACAAGAAAGAAAGAAAAAACAAAAAAAGGAGAGAAAATAGTATGTTTCAATCTGCATTCATAAATGGTTTTACTTTTCAAATTCATATCATACTCAGGTTTACCCCAATCTTTCTTATGAGCTATCCAATTATTAATAATAATCTTAGACATACATTTTACATATATAAAGAGTAAACAGTCTGTCCTTATTGAATCCCTTATAATCAGTCTTTGATATATACCTTATATTTCTTATATATATTCAATATACTGAAATATATTTCTTATATTTCAATATTATATTGGTTATTGTGTGTCAAATCTTCTATTAAGTTCAGGTTTTTATTTTTCTTTTAATGAAGTCTTGAAACTTTTTTCATTCAGGATTATGTTGACCTTTGCTGGGTATGATATTTCTGGCTGGGGCCCCAGTTCTTTTGGTCTTTGATATACAGTGTTCCAAGACCTGCAGTCCTTTAATGTCTCCACTGCTAGGTCTTGTGTAATTATAATTGTGGCACCATCATATTTAAATTGTTTTATTCTTGTTGCTTTTAATATTTTATCCTTGAACTGGGGCTATCAGAATTTGACTATAATATTCCTATGAGTTTTCTCTTTTTAAGTGGTGATCGATCAACTTTTTCTATTTCTACTTTCTCCACTTGTTCCAATGCTTCAGGACAATTTTAAAAAATTAATTCTTGCATTATTGTATCAAGATTCTTTTTTTATCACAACGTTCAGTTAATCCGATTATTTTTATGTTTTCTCTTCTTAATCTATTCTCCAAATCTGTTGTTTTTCTTATAAGATGATTCACTTTCTTGTTTAATTATTTCTTGATCTCTTATAATTTCACTTCACCTTGCTCACTTCTAATTTTCAAGGTTTCATTTTCTTCCTTAAGAGTCTGAATCTCCTTTTCCAATTGGTTGACTTTCCTTTCATAATCTTGTTTTTCTTGGATTCTTCTTCTTTTAGTTTTTGCTCCATCTCTGTCATTTGCATTTTAAAGTCTTTTTTAAGATCTTCTATGAATTCTTTTTGGTCAGGAGACCATTTAACATTACTCTTTGGGGGTTTCTTTTCTTCAAAATCCCCCTCTGAAGATGAACTTCGGTCTTCTCTATTCCCATAATATTTTTCCATGGTTGGATTCTTTCTCCTTTGCCTGTGCATTTTTTGTGGTAATAGCTTAATTTTTGTAATCGCCTCTAGCCCTGGGGTACAGGGGATGGTGCTTCTTGCCCCAGATCTTCAGTTCTCCCCTCTAGCATGGAACCAAAACCAAACCTTCAACCTTCTGTAAGTGCCCACAGCCAGGGACTTTCTAGCCCACTACTTCTGTGCTCACCAGGCATGTGCTGTCTCCTTCTCACCCCTGCCACTCTTCACAGCACAGCTGGGTCTGGTGTTCCCTTCAGCAAAGTTCCCTTGATCTTCCCCTGGCTCAGATGCCCAACTACCCTCACTATCTTGGGGGTAAAAGTTCCTATGGTTGGGGCCAAGGCAGCCTCTCAAACCAACTAATTCCAGGGCTTGCTGCTTGTTGTTAAAGCTAACCCTAGCCTGGAAGTGTTTAGTCTTCACAGGGAACAAACTTCATCCTGGGATTTTTCCTCTGATCTTCTAAAATTGTCCTGGGAAGACCCCTGCTGTGCCTCTATTCTTATTTACTTTTGCCCACACTTTGCTTGCCCTATGTAATGTAATGCCAAGGAAAGGCAACTTCCCAAGGTTCAAAATACCAGCATAGGCGCTCTCCATTTTATTCAGTGACAAATAAAGAACAGAGAAGGTCAAAACATGACATCATTCCAAATACAGCATTTACTAAGTGTGATTAAATAATCTCCAAGTACTACCCCACCCCAGGACCTTCCATTCATTCAATCAATTACAAAGTCCCTGTTCTAAATACTACTTCACCCCTAGGCTGTACCTTCATTTAGTCCATCACAAAACCCCTCTTCTCAAATGGAGATTAGTTTCCAAACATAAGTAAAGTACATTCATTTGTTCAACCATAGAACACAAAAAGGTCAAAAGTTCCCCACCCCTGGATCACAATTGAATCTACCCCAGAGTTACATCAAGTTTAAGCACAGCACTTAATACCCAAATGGAGGTCTTTCCTTCATCTTGACAGAGGCAAGTTCTCAGCAATCTTTGTTCCTGGGGAGACAAGGCTTAGCAAGGCCACAAGATACATTGCCAGTCTCTTCATTAATTCATCCTCTGTCTGCAGAACAGTTCTAGAACCCCTGAAAACATTAGCAAAACCCTCTCCCAGGATTTCTGTAAACAGACAACAAGAAAATCCTTCTTCAAGGCTTCTGAGCCAACAGAAAGGTTCCCAGACCCCTGCAACAACAGCACTGTCCTTCACCAGTGGACAGTATTCACTCTCTGTCTGCAGGACAGTCTCAGGAACTCTTAGCCAACAACCAGGTTCCAGGACTTCTTCAACAGGACTGTCTTTCACCAGTGGACAAATCTGGCAAAACAACATCAAAACAGACAGACAAAGTACCAGCAAAACAGCCATGTCTCCTCAGTCCTTGGCAGCTCTGGGGGCAGGTCTCAAAAGTCCAGGGCAATTCAAAGTAGCCCTCAGCAATCCTCTCAGTCTCTCTCTGCCTCCATGAGGGTGCTGCTTCCAAAAAGTTCTTCTGCCTCTCTCTTGTCTCTCCAAATCTATGTCACCAGCTCCTCCCAGTTCAGGACTTTCTTTTCACATCAACAAGTCCATCCCACAGGTGGGATAACAAGCTCTGGGTTTTAACACAATCAATTTGTAAACCAAGCCAATACAGGGGGATCTTTATATTCCATTACTATCACACCCTAAGGTGCTATTTTATTTCTTTTGTGGGGGAAAATCTTGAGAGCTGGGCATTTTCTTACCTACTCTCCATCTTCCTGGAATTCTCTGATTCCTGCATTTAGACTCCATAGTTCTGTCTCTGGATATAGCTAACATTGTCCACCATGAGTCTTTTGGAATTGTTTAGATCATTGTAATCAGCTACATCTTGTTAACAAAAATGAATTCATTTTTTAGCCTGGGACAGTAAAATGGTCCCTCAAGTCCACAATTGACCTCTCCTCTGCTGCTTCATGGAGTTTATATTAAATGAAAACTTAAGAGTATGCTCACAGCAGCCAGGTAGGAAAATTCCTAACATTTAGGCAGAGGTTTGACTTCTGCTCTAATTTGAATTTATATCTCTCTCTAGCTAACTTCTGACCTCTTTGTGGTTGAAGCCAAAAAAATCAGGTTATAAGAAACAAGTGAAATCTGTTACGATATCTGTTAATAGACAGACACTGGGAGGTGGAGCTGGGGGAGAAGCAGACCTTTTCTTGGAACTTTCCCCAGTCCTCGGAGAAGAGAGCTAGGCTGCTAGGTAATGCAGTAGACCATGAGCTAGATCTGAAGTCAGGAAGTCTTGAGTTCCAGTCCAGCCTCAGACACTTACTATGTGACCTTGGGTAAGTCATTCAATCTCTGCAAGCCTCAGTTTCCTTTGCTGTGTGCCTCAGTTTCCTCAACTCTATCTATTGAGGATAATAATATCACTTACCTTCCAGGGTTGTGAGGATTAAATGACATTATATTTGTAAAGTGCTTAGTACAGTGCCTGATACTTAAATGCTATTATTAAGAGGTAGGTAGGTATAACAGGTAGTTTCAGCCTGACTCTTGAAATGCTCCAGAGGTCCTCCTTAATCTCTTCCTTCTCTGCCACAGCTCTGCCCTACTTTTAGTCTGGAATCCTGAGGTCCAAGATTCCTGTGGTTTGAACTCCAGGTCTGGGACTCTATTACCTTCCCTTGGAACTGAAAAAGAGAATCAAAACAAGATAAAATCCCAAGCTCTTCCTCAGTGCTCTAGGGTCTAAGGGGAAAGGGACGATGGCCCTCTCCACACACAGCTTACTGCATGGTGCCCATGCTATGGGTCAATGAGACCTTCACCCCTGGACACTAGTTAGAAAGAAAGAATAACTGTGCATCTTTCAGAGAGCTTTAAGACCAGCTAGTCTTCAAAAAGACCATGCAGCTCTGACTATGCAGCCAGTGGAGAGAGACTGCTGGGAAGGCAAATAGAGAATGTCTTCTATAAGATCCCTGGGATCTCCCATGTTGGAATCTCTATCTTAGGTGATCTGAGCATGCAGCAAAGCCCTATTTACATACATTAAAAAAAATAGAATGCTCATTTAAAAACATATGTTGATTTATTGTATTTCTAGTCATTTTTCATTTATTAATATGTATCTTTTTAGAGGGGTAGAGCATATAGTAGAAACAGGCCAGAAATAGGGGTTGGGATATGAATTCAAGGCTCATGGTTCCCAGTTTTTTTTTTCCCCAGGCCATTTTTCCCTCTACTATCTGCCCCTCCAAAAAAATAAAAATCAACTTTTTACCAGTATGTATCATCTTCCTAACTAACTATAATTTCCCTGAGGGTACAGACTATGTTATATACATTTTTGAGTAAACAAAGATAAGGATTTGCCAGGAATTACAAGATAGCAGCAGAAGACTCTTTTTTAGTGCCTCTTACTCCCACCTCATTAACATTTTGGCACCTCTTGGAGGCTTATTAAAAAGTCAAAATATGTCAACTGCAACATGGGAGTTCAAAGGTCCAACAAAGGGGTAGTGTGTGTGTGTGTGTGTGTGTATGAGAGAGAGAGAGAGAGAGAGAGAGAGAGAGAGAGAGAGAGAGATTATCTTTAAACTCAAAAAGGCATAGCTGGAGGCTCACAGAAATTAGAAGGGCACATTGCCTGCTCCTGAGATGGAGAAGTAAAAGGAAGTTACCTACTCCAGCCTAGTTAGGAATCAGGGCTGGAGATCCTCTGTGGTGAGGGGTAAGGAAGTATTCCCTAGTAACTACCTGAGGATTCCTTTGTGTACTCCTTCATGGAACCACAGTAAGAATAACATAAGATTTAGCACCTTCTATGTTAATGGATTGAAGGGCTTGAAATATGATATTCCAGAGGGTGAAGAATCACCTACCCAGAAAAACTGAGTATAATCCTTCAGGGGAAAAATAGATATTCAATGAAATAGAGGACTTCCAAGCATTCTTGATGAAAAGACCAGAGCTGAATAGGAAATTGACTTTCAAATACGAGATTCAAAAGAAGCATAAAAAGGCAAACAGGGAAAAGAAATCATAAAAGCTTCAGTAAGGTTAAACTGTTTATATTCTTACATGGGAAGATGGTAGATCTAACTTCTAATAACTTTCTCATTATTAGAGTAGTTAGAAGGAGTATATATAGACAGAAGACATGGGTGTGAGTTAAATATGATGGGATGATATCTAAAAGAATAAAAATAAGGAAGAGGTAAGAAAGAGGAATGAATTGGGAGAAGGATAAAGGAAGAGGTAGAATGGAGTGAATTATCTCACAAAAAAAGAGATGTGAAAGGATTTTTACAGTGGAGGGGAAGATGGGGAAGGTGGCAATGGTGAGTGCCTAAATCTTATTCTCATTGGAATTGGCTCAAAGTGGGAATAATATACACACTCAGATCAGTACAGAAATCTTTCTTATCTTGCAGGAAAGTAGGAGGGAAAAGGGATAAGAGAAGAGGGGAAGGCTGTTAGAACGGAAGGACGATTGGGGGAGGTGGTACTCTGAAGCAAAACACTTTTTATAGAGTAAAAGGAAAGAGAATAGGATAAATGGGGGGAGGAGAGAGAATTGGGATGGAGGGAAATACACAGTTATCATAACTGAAAAAATATTTGAAGCAAGTTTCTCTGATAAAGGCCTCATTTCTCAAATATATAGAGAACTGAGTCAAATCTATATAAAAAGAGCCATTTCCTAATTGACAAATGGTCAAAGGATATGAAGAGATAGTTTTCAGACAAAGTAATCAAAACTATCTATAGTCATATGAAAAAATGCTCTAACTCACTATTGATTAAAGGAATGTAAATTAAAATAACTCAAGGAACCCCCCTACATACACACATACACACACACACACACACAACTATCAGAATGGCTAATATGACAGAAAAGGAAAATAACAAATGTTATGGAGTGGATGTAGGAAAATTGAGACACTTATTGCACCTTTGATGGAGTTGTAAACTGATTCAACCATTATGGAGAGCAATTTGGAACTATGCTCAAAGGGCTGTAAAGCCATTCATATTGCTTTTATGTCTTCCTGTAGCACCAATGCAATATTTACAGTGCCCATGATCACGATAAAGACCATGACTATAAGTATCTCATGACTTTCAATCGGAAAATATACTAAACTCTCCAGATGGAGGACAGAACTGAAGCATTTATTTAGACACCAGAAAACTGAATCCCCAAACCAGAATTTCATCATAGTACCAAAGATATTCAGAGGTCATAGTAATGCTGAGAGCCACAGCATCCTTCAGCCTTCCCACAAACCAATACGAGATCAATATTTACTCACAAGTCTCTCTATCTCCTTAATGAGTGTCCTCTCTCCCCCACCATCTCACTAGCTCTGACAAGCTTCCTGTGGGCTCTGCTTCCCTTCAGCAAACTCCTCCCACCACAGGCTCCATGTGAC
This sequence comes from Petaurus breviceps papuanus, assembly GCF_028583685.1. Lineage (NCBI taxonomy): Eukaryota > Metazoa > Chordata > Mammalia > Diprotodontia > Petauridae > Petaurus > Petaurus breviceps. The sequence continues at coordinate 966,550 of NW_027185755.1, read as the reverse complement.
TATATTTAGCCTATTAGGGGAATAGAGTTTATCTTCACAGCAGGGAAGCTTCCTGTGGGCTCTGCTGCACCCTTCAGAAAATTCCCTCCATCACAGACTCCATGTGATTACATTCACCCTATTGGGGGGCAGAGTTTACTTTCAAAGCAGGGGAGGTCTTCAAACTACCCCCTAGGTCTATTAAGGGGCACGAAAGATCTTAAAATTCCCATTCCCATTACACTTCCCTACACAGCTGTTGAAATAATTTTCCTTAAGCACAAATTTGACCATGTCACCTCCCTTACTCAACAAACTCCAATGGCTTTCTATTTCTACTAACATCAATACAAACTCCTGTTTTATGTTTAAAGGTCTTCACAAACTAGTCCCTTCTTATTTTTCAGGTCATCTTTCACATTACTCCCACCTGCATATTCTACAATCCAGTTACACTTGTTTATCACATACAAGCCTTCATTTACCATTTTTGTACCTTTGCAATGGCTAGTCCCCATGCTTAGAATGCTCTCCTCCTCACCTAATCCTAGCTTCTGTTCAGATTCAGCTTAAATGCCACTTTTGCATTAAGCTTTTCCAGGTCTTCCCAGCTGCTAGTGTGTTCCTGTAAAATGTCATCTCACATCAACTTGGTATATATTTTGGATATGTACATACTGTTCCCCTCCACTAATATGTAAGCTTCTTGAGGGAAGGGACTTTTTTCATTGTATTGCCAGGACATAGCACAGTGCCTGACTCATAAGTGCTCGTTAAATGCTAATTGATTGATTAATTGAACAAGAATGGATAGGCAAATGGGAACCAAACTGTGGATGCAGGGCTAAGAATGTTGCCTTTTAGCCTAAAAGCAATAGGGACCATTGAAAATTTCTGAGTGTGTGGTTGACATGCCAGCCTGTGTTTTATGAATACCAATTTGTCAGTTGCATAGAAGATAGATTAGAGAGAAGGAAAAGATTGGAGAAAGGGAGATCAAGTAGGAGCCTCTTATACTTGTCCAGGTAAATAATAGAGGATGAGACCCCAAACTAATAAAGAAGATCTATGAGCAGAGAAGGGACAAATGTAAGAGATGTTGTCAAGGTATGATCAATAATACTGTCGCAGTCTGTGGATGTGAGAGCTGAAGAAGAGGAACAAGTCAGACATAACTCCAAGGTCTAGAACATAGGAGATGGAGAGGCAAGCAATACTATCTGCAAAAGGTACTTGACAGGGAAGTTGGCAAACTCAAAGGAGATCATATGCATAAAGTTCTTTGCAAAGTGTAAAGTAATATTTGTGTCAGTTATTTGTATTTGCTATTTTTAAAGTTTTATTAATGTGTTTAGTTCTAAACATCATAGTCATTTCCACCTGCACTATTAATTGAGTGATTTTTATAACCAGAAACAACTAAGTAAAACTGACATCACTGACATCATCATATTTGCTAGTCTTTAAAAATAGCATTTTAAGTTTTGCCAAGGGCTTTACAAATATGACCTCATTTTATGCAAGATGTAGCTTCGATAATATGCAACTGTAACCTATGTCTAGGCTTATACAACTCTGGGTTTATACAGACTCATTCAATCTTGAAAGTGGCCCTAAAAGATAAGTACAATCAATCCTCAACTTTTGCTGGACTAATGTTCCTAGAAAATGGAGTGAAGGTGAAAAATGCTCATGTCAATGCATTGAACCTATGTTCAATGGAAACCAATGTTCCCTATGGGAAATAGGGGGTTAGGTTCTGGTGCCTACCAAAAACTGTAATATTTTGTTAGAGATTGCTGAAAATTCATTTCCCTGAATACAATTCTATATAACAAGACATTTGTTCTGATAATATGCGCTTTTCCTAACACAGTAGCCATGAAATAACCCATTAAATGCAAAATTTAATAACATGCAAAACATTTTTCTCACTAGATATTCCCTAGAATTCTGTGACCTTTTATGCTAATATCTCAATTTAAAAAATTCATTTCAGACAATATTTACTTTTTATAACACATGAAAGCAACAATAACGTAAATGCAGTACAGAAAATAAAATTCTTAAAATAAACGTTTTTTGACCTGAATCTTACCTCCCACTGTGTCTGATAACAATGTGAGGACACCACACTATATACTATACTGCTATAAACCTCTTTACCTTGGTTGCCCTCTGAAAACCAAGGGAGAGGTTTCTGGGGTTTCAGTCGTTGCTGTTGAATTATCAAGACTAGAGAGGTCTAGACATCACCTCTAACACTCTGTCCTGGATGCTGTTTGAGATTGTGAAGGATGTACCAGCTTTAAATAATCCCTAAGAGCTATCTACTTCATGCACAATAATCTTGTGGCTGTAGACATTGCAGCACAAACTTTATCTTTTACATTTATGTTCTCACTAAGATGCATAACCAACTTTGCACACTTGGGCTCAGAGGCCAAAGGACTTAACCTATGCTTTGGGAGCATAATCAAAAGGCAAAACTTGAGTTTTAAAGGCAACTAAAGAAAACAGGCAACAAATGTACAAGGAGCTCTTTAAAATGGTAGGGTGAACAAAACCAGTGAAGCACCTAGGAAGATACCAGTCACTCTACAAGCTTGCACATGTCATGCCTTTCATTTTTTTCTCTACTACATATAGCCATGAATGTACTTGGTTGCCAACAGAAAAGTAAAAATAAGGTTACTAATAAACTCCTGTGAATTTTTATTATTTTATTTTCTCCTAATTACATGTAAAAATAATTTTTGACATTCAATTTTTAAAAAATTTCAAGTTCCTAATATGAATGTATATGTAGAGCCTATAACAGACTGCATGGCATCTTAGGGAGGGGGAGGAGAGTAAGGGGGAGAAAATTTAAAACTCAAAATGTTATGGAAGTGAATGTTAAAACCTAAAAATAAATTAATTAACTTAAAAACTTTTTGAGTTTCAAATTCTTTCTTTATCTCCCTCTTCTCCTCCCTCATTGCAAAGGCAAGCAATTTAATATAGGTTATACATGTGCAGTCATGCAGAACATATTTCCATATTAATCATGTGAAAAAAAACATGGATCAAAAAAGAAAGACAAGAAAAATAAAGAAAAATTTTAAAAGTATGCTTTGATCTGTATTCAGACTCAGTTCTTTCTCTGAAGGTGGATAACATTTTTCATTATAAGTCCTTTGAATCATTGTTATTTCTCAGAATAGGTATGTTATTCACAGTTGAGCTTTGCACAATATTGATGTTACTATATACAATATTCTCCTGTTTCTGCTCACTTCACTTTTCACCAGCCCATGTAAGTCTTTCCAGGTTTTTCTGAGAGCATCCTGCTCATCATTTCTTATAGTACAAGTATTCCATCCCAATCATATACCACAACTTGTTCAGCCATTCCCCAGTTAATGGGCATCCTCTCCATTTCCAATTCTTTGCCATTATTAAAAGACCTGCTATAAATTTTTGTGCACATATAGATCCTTTTCCATTTTGTTTTTTTTTATCTGTTTGGGATACAGACCTATTAGCAGTATTGCTTTAAAGGTGTATACTATTATTACCCTTTGGGCATAGTTCCAAATGTACTCCAGAATGGTTGAATCAGTATTTTTCCACATCCCCTCCAACATTTGCCATTTTCCTTTTCTTTCATATTAGCCAATCTGATGGAGTGGGGCTAGGGGTGGTGGTATACCTCAGAGTTGTTTTAATTTGCATTTCTCTAATTAATAGTGATTAAGAGTACTTTTTTATTTGACTATAGATAGCTCTGATTACTTTGTCTAAAAACTATCTGTACATATCATTTGACCATTATTGGCTCTTATTTTCATAATTTTTACTCAGTTCTCTATATATTTGAGAAATGAAGTCTTTTTCAGAAAAACTTGCTTCAAATTTTTTTCACAGTTATGATTATTACTGTGTGTTTCTCCTCCATCCTATCCCTCCTCTTTTGTCCTATTCTCTCTACTTTCACTCTGTTCATCCTCAGAAGCCAATTCTGATGAGAGTAAGGTTCAAGCTCATCACCCCCACATCTCTCATCTTCTCCACTACTGTAAAAGCTCTTTCACAGCTTTTTCACACCCCATTCTACCTTTCCCTTTTCCCTTCTCCCATGGTTTCACCCCTTATTTTTATTTTTTTAGATATCATCCCATCATATTCAATTCACACCCATGTCTTCTGTCTATGTACACTCCTTCTAACTGCCCTAACAAATAAGAAAGTCATTAGAAGTTAGATCTATCATCTTCCCATGTAAGAATGTAAACAGTTTAACTTTATTGAATCCCTTATGATTTCTCTTTCCTCTTTACCTTTATACGCTTCTCTTGAGTCTTGTATTTGAAAGTGAATTTCCTATTCATCTCTGGTCTTTCATCATGAATGCTTGAAAGTCCTCTATTTCATTATATGTTTGTTTTTCCCCCTGAAAGATTATGTGCTGGGTAAGTGATTCTTTCTTTCTTTTTTCATTATTCCTTCCTTCCTTTCATTCTTTCTCTCTTCTTCTCTTCCTTCCTTCCTCCCTTCCTCTCTCTCTCTCTCTCTCTCTCTCTCTCTCTCTCTCTCTCTCTCTCTCTCTCTCTCTCTCTCTTTCTTTCTTTCTTCCTGCTTTTTGGAGGGGGGAAGACAGAGCAATTGGGGTTAAGTGATTTGCCCAAGGTCACACAGTTAAAAAGAGTTAAGTGTCTGAGGCCAGATTTGAACTCAGGTCCTCCTGACTCCAGGGCCAGTGCTTTATTCACTGCACCATCTAGCTGCACCTGGGTAAGTGATTCTTGGTTATAATCCTAGCTCCTTTGTCCTCTGTGATACATATTTCAAACCCTTCAATCCATTAACAGAGAAACTGCTAAATCTTGTGTTATTATTATTATAGCTCCATGATATTTGAATTGTTTCTTTCTGACTGCTTGAAATATTTTCCCCTTGACCTGGGAGCTCTGAAATTTGACTATAATATTCCTGGGAATTTTCATTTTGGAATCTCTTTCAGGGGGTGATTGGTGGATTTTTAAAATGTCTATTTTACCCTCTAGTTCTAGAATATGAGGATAGTTTTCTTGATAGTTTCTTGAAAGGTGATGCCTTGGTTCTTTTTTGGACTATGACTTTTAGGTAATCCAATAATTCTTAAATTATGTCTCCTCAATTTATTTTCCAGGTCAATTGCTTTTCCAATGAGATATTTCACATTTTCTTCTGTTTTTTTTCATTCTTTTGACTTTGTTTTATTGTTTCTTGATGTCTCGTGGAGTCATTAGCTTCTGCTGGTCCAATTCTAGTTTTTAAGGAATTATTTTCTTCAATGAACTTTTTTTTTTACCTCCTTTTCTATTTAGCTGATTTTACTTTTTTAAAGAATTATTTTCTTGAATTTTTTGAACCTCTTTTTTCCATTTGGTCAATTCTGATTTTTAAAGAGTTTTCTTCAGTAGATTTTTGTACCTCTTTTACCATTTGTCCTATTCTATTTTTTAAAGTGTTATTTTCTTCAGTATTTTAATCATGCAAATGTCATGAAAGTTAAATGCACAAATGTTGAGGACTGACTATATCTCTCTGGCTCATTTTACCTCTATCCATTATTTCCCCTGGGATATCTTTGACCATAGATTATTTTTCTAGCTCTTTAATGGCAAATAAAGTGGTACTTTGCTCCTTGTTTCAGTTATTCAAAGTTATTCAAGTCAGCAAAGTAGTACTTCAGCTCTGTGTTTCAACTATTCAAGTGCCTTTGTGCCCCACCTGTGATTATATCAAGTCTTTGTTAGAAACAGCATACATTGTGCTGCCCTCAATTGGCCTCTTTAGGCCTTCTTTAAGTTTGGAGACCTTCCTTGGTCTAACATCATCACATGGAGTCCACAGTGGGAGAAACTTGCTGAAAGAGTACAACAGGAAATATGCAACAGGAAAGGTGGAATGGGAAGGAGCAAATCTGATAAAAGCTTGAGCATGAATTTGGACCAAGCAGAACTGAGATCAAGAATGCTTGTGATTTCAGTACTCTGTTTACTGGTCTGTTGGACAAAAGCCTTGTCTGTTGCTTTTAGACAGAAATTTTGAAAGAGGATTTTACTGCTGATCCAGAAGCCCTGAGAGAGGACTTTACTGTTGTTTACAGAGGTCCTGGGACTTCACTGCTGATTTGTGTTTGATTTCTCAGACAGAAGCTTTGTCTGTTGGTTTGTTTTACTTTGTCAGACAGAAAGTGAATTGAGATGATAGTGCCAGTAATGTGTGTGAATATTGCTGTAACTCTGCTAAATTTAATGTGTGTGAATATTGTTGTGGCTCCATTAAGTTTTGTCTTCCCAGAAGCAGAAACTGTGAAGGGCTTGGAATGGATTAGTCACCATGAGCTGCAATCTGACATCTGAGGACTGCCTACCTATGAATCCAGGCAGTAGTTGGGTGAATTCAGGCAAGAGCTGGGAGCATGGAAGAGGAGCCATGGAGTTTGGAAGTCAGCCTTGAGTTAAGATGAAAGGACCTTTACTTGGGTACTTAGTGCTGACTGGTGAGATTATGAGTTATTGTGACCTAGGGGTTGTACCATTGTACTTTCTGCTACCCCTTAAGGATGATTGACTTAAGGATGATTGGAAGCCAGCCTGGAGTCAAGATGAAAAGAGACTTTGACTTTATACTGATTGATGAGATTGTGACTTCCTGAATAATATGTTTGGTTTAAGACTATGTGGCCACCTTAGTAATAAATTGTTATGTTATATTGTTGTGAATGTTTTGCTTTAGTTTATTGCTGAATAAATCGAGAGTTCACTATACTATGATCAGAACCTTAAAGTTATTCACAGCAGCAGTCCTCAGGAGAGCTGCTCTTGATTGGCTTTACAAGCTCATATCTGGAATTCTGTAATTGGGTCTCATCCAGCTCTCATACAAAGACTCAAGGTAACGCATGTACATTGTATATAGACAAGATTTCACCTCTAAAAAAGTGCACAAAACACAAAGAACCCACACACAGTAGACCACAAACAAATGTAGAACAACAACAATAATATCATATAAAAGCTTTATAGCAGCTCACAAACAATCAATGCAATTGTACTTTCTAGCAAGTCTCACTTTTCAATAGGGTTTTATAGTTCTCCAGACACAATTTCATCCCATAGTTTAGACCTCCCTCAGAAAAGAAGCATAGTTTGAAACCGATAGATAGTCAGTCTGTTTCCTGAATAACTTTGGAAAATAGTGGAGGACAAAGCCAAGGCCTTTTGCATTTTTGTGTTGTGATTTTCATCCCTTACTGACCCTCCAGCTTCGGGATCCATGTGGGCAATCCTCTTTCTTCCTTAAGAAATCTGCTTAGGAAATTTCCCTCCTCAGGAAAGAAGGCTAGATTCTGTGATTATGCAGCCTTGGATATCCCCAGTGTCTCCTCCTCCAGCTAGGAGGCAGGAATTCAGGAAGATATCGACTCATTTTGGGCTATGTGAATGAGCACTGGGAGTCACCATGTGCTTTTCCAGCACATTGTAGCACTGCTCCCCTCTAGGTCATCCTCTTGACTCCCCAGACTTCATCTACTATGCCACAGAAATCTCTTTAACCTACTACATCACACATATCCAATTGACTAACATGACAAAACAGGAAAATGTTAAATGTTGGAATGTGGGAAAATTAGAAAACTAATGCATTACTATAAAACTGTACTTACCCTTTGGTCCAACAATACCATTACTAGGTCTGTATCCCAAAGAGATCATAAAAACGGGGAAAGGACCCACATGTACAAAAATATTTTTAGCAATTCTTTTTGTGCTAGAGAAGAATTGGAAATTGAAGTGATGCCCATCAATTGGGAAATGACTGAACATGTTGTGGTATATGAATGTAATGGAATACTATTGTTCCATAAGAAATGATGAGCAGGCAAACTTCAGAAAAACCCAGTAAGACTTTCATGAACTGATACTGAGTGAATTGAGCAGAACCAAGAGAACATTGTACAAAGTAAGAGCAATATTGTGTGATGACTAACTTTGATAGATGTAGCTCTCCCCAGCAATTCAATGGTCTAAGACAATTCCAAAAGGGAATTCCATCCTCATGATGGAAAATGCTATCCACAGCCAGAGAAAGAACTATGGAGTCTGAATATAGATCAAAGCAGACTATTTTCTCTTTTTTTATCTTTCTCGTGGTTTCCTCCTTTTGTTCTGCTTGTTCTGTCTGATTTTTCTTTCACAACATGACTAATGTGGAAATATGTTTAAATTTATTTAGTATGATTTGTTTAATATGCTGATATGTTTAATATGATTGTACATATACAGCCTATATCAGATTGCATGCCATCTTGGAAAGGGGAAAAATTTAGAACTCAAAATCTTACAAAAGTGAGTGTTGAAAACTAAAAATAAATACATTTTTAAAAAAAGAAATCTCTTCATCCTGGAAGGTCGCTCTGGACTTCTTACACTGGAAGTACCATCTGCCTCTAAGGCATCTTCCACAGGCTAGCTGGTTCCTCCCAGAACCTCTATTCTGAGGAAGATGTCCAGGGCAGTCATAGCATTCCTCTCCGGGATGTAATCCTGAATACTTACCTACCATTTGTTACTGTTTTTTTTTTTTCTTTTTGATCTACTTATTCAAACCTGAGGACTTCCCCCCCCCCTGAAGTTTTTCAGTTTCCATTTTTATGTTTTGCTTTCCCCCATTAAAGTATAGGGTCCCTGAGGATAGGGATTGTCTTTCTTTCTATTTGTTTTTGTATTCTTAGCACTTAGCACAGTGTCTGGCATATAGTAAGTGCCTAATAAATGCTTGTTAACTTGACTCACTCCAGTTGTTGCTAACTCAAGCTAGGATAATCTATTTCAGGTCCCCAGGTTTCTGACCTGTGCTCCGGAAGGGAAAAAGAAAGACAAAAATCATCCAGGAGCTCTCTTCTCTGGTAGACTGGGCAAGTGTATTTAACTCCAATGTTGTTTACCTGGCCATCAACAACATTGTAGTTAAATATACTCATCCAAGCATATTTATTTAACTACAGTGTGCTACAGTATCAAGTATCTATTAATGTTTTTTTTTTTAATTCCTGCATCACCCTCTGCAAAAGAGAAGGGAAGGGGGGGAAAAGAGAAGGGAAGGGGGGGAAAAGAAGCCAGATTTCTCAATGAAGGTTCCTTTTATAGGCCTTTGTAACAGGTCTGTCTTCCAGAGAGTTCAAGCCCATCAATTCAATTTGGGGTAAATCCCAATTCCCTGAAAGAACTCCTAGTCACTGAGACTTAATCTGGAGTTCTCTTGTCTTCTTAACAAGATGCTAATAGTTATGTCTATACCCCATCCACATATCAAGAATGTGGCAGGTGAAACTTTTTAGAAGTCCCAGACAAAGGTTTAATGTCCTATAACAGACTCATAAAGTTAATTGAAGCTAAATTTGCTTGAAAAATACCTCATACAAATACCTGTTCTTATAATCCCTCATCTCTGCAGAAGATGGTACAACGGAGGAGGCAGAACAATGTAGAAGAAATAGCACTACTCTGAAATCAGGGGGTTTGGGTTCAAATCCCACCTCTGATACTTACCACCTTTATCACCTTTGGCAAGTGACTTAACCTTGCTGGTCCTTAGTTTTCTCAACAGTTAAATGAAGGTGTTAGATTAGATAGCCTCTAGGTTCCTTTCCAACTCCAGATCCATGACATGAAGTGCATTTCAATCATCTCTCTTTTCCAGAATAAAATTTTACCATTCAAGTAACTCATATTCTGAATTTTTTTTAGTTGTCTCCTTTATGTTACTATATTCACTGCATTATATTTTTCTGCTAGTTTTGGTTTCTTCATTCTATATCAATTCATATATATCTTCCCATGTTTCTCTGAATTCCTCATCTTTTTTTTTTTTTTTTTGCCTTTTGGAGGGCAATTGGGGTTAAGTAACTTGCCCAAGGTTACACAGCTAGTTTTATGTGTGTGTGGGTGGGTGTTAAGTGTCTGAGGCCGGAACCGAACTCAGGTCCTCCTGACTCTGGGGGCCGGCGCTTTACTCACTGCGCCACCTAGCCGCCCCATCTTCTTTGTTTCATATAGCTATAACCCAGTATATCACCTGATACAAATTCTACCAAAGAAAAATAATTCTGGATACCCCCAGGACTATTTCTGCTGAGGAAGCCTGAAGATTGGATTAGACTCCTGTGATCTATGAATAGAGGAAGGATTGCATCTTCAAGGGAGAGCACTGTTGAAGTTTTGTATCCCATCCTGCCACTGGGAATTAGCAAACTGAAGAACCTCCCATCAGAGGGGAAGAAGGACTTTTTGCTTTTGTTTTAGAAGAAAAGAATTTGTGGCAGCAGTGATTGTGGTGGCAATAGTGATTGAAAAAAAATAGAGACTGGACTTTGATCTTTGCAGGCTCCTTTCCTCTGGGTGAGTCTCTAATAATGAAGAAATAACTCCCCAAGAGGTATTGTTGAATCATTTTTCTTCAAGAAGTTGAGTAAACCAGTAATGTACCTTGTCTTACCCTCTTCTTCTACACTATCTCCTGGAAATTGGCAAGCATTTAATCCAAATTTTTTCTGCTCTTTATGTCTAGTCCTCATTTCTGATTTAATTTGTGTTTTTAAAAATGTTTTCCTTTAATATAAGAATGTGTGATCAATTATGACTGTTTGATGTTATACATCTGTATATTTATTCCATGTCAGGGAAGGGGAATTGGAGGATGGTAATGGATAGTTGAAAATGCACAGGATTAAATCAGGTCAAAGATCTAAATCTCTGTCCAAATATTAGGGTCCCTCCCCCAGAACTCGAAGGATTATATGTATAAGAAGATCTTATGGTGATGATCTTTATTAATTACCTTTATTTATTTTTTACAAAATTTATTAATGCTATTTAGTTATAAGCTCCATAAAATAGCATAGAGAAAGAGATCTATCTGTGTTAGAATAAAGTCATCCTTGGTCTAAAGGCAAGTGATTCCTTGTTATAGCCAGATCAGTGGGCTAAGACTTTGGATGCCTCAGACAAACCTCTAATCTCTGGAGAAGGTGGGCAAATAGAAAGATTATATCTGTCCTCTGGGCTATTTAGTAAGAAGAGAAGAATGTGATCTGGAAAGAATCAGATCCTCCCAAATTCCTATGAAAGAAGAGAGAGGAAGAAAAGAGCAAGCACCCAGCCAAACTTTACTCCAGAGACACCTGCTGGTTACACTGCACAATAGTATTTCATGATATTCTTACATTATAATGTGTTGATCAATTTCCCAATCAAATGACACTCATTTTATTTCCAGTTCTGTTGTTATCTGAACATGTTTTTAGGCAGCAAGAAATCCAATGTTGTTTCTCTTACTTGGTTGCTCTTTCATCAGGGTCCCTCCTTCCCTCTCCTCAATGCTTGCCCTCTCATCTTCAAGGACTTCCCTTTCTGTCCAATGTCATCTCCCCCATTTTCCACCAACTTCCCCTGATACTTTCCTCTCTACCCAGTGTTTCTTCTCCTTCTGCCTCACAGACAGTACCTACGCATCCAATAAAGTTTGAAAGGGGCTCCTTCTTGGGGCCCCACTAGCCACTGATCCTTCTTATATTTTTTCCCCTGGGGCACTGTGGGAACCTGATGACTACTGTCTCTGGAAAGGGATAGAAACCCATATAAGGTCAGTCTTCTACCCATAAAATTTACTCTAGGAAATGATTCAATCAAGCCTTTATGTCCTACTCCCTCTGCATCTACCAAGAAAGCCAAAGACACCCGACCTCAGGATTCTATGAAGCAATGGAAATGGGAGAAATGAAAGTAGAAAAGAAGAGATGAGAAGTTAGAGATAAGAAATAGGAAATATAATTTTAAAAAAGCTGAAAGATTAAAAAGTCCAAGAGAAAAAGACTAGGTATAAGCCCAGACCCCAAGCAGATAAACTAACAATAAGTTTCATAAAGACAGAAAGTATGTATAAAAATTCCTCCAAAAAACATAACACCTTGAACATATAATATATTGTGAAGGAAAATGAACAAAAATTTCTAAAGAAAATGAGAACTTTTCATGACTTCATATTTGTAATAGGTTTTTTTTTTTTCTTGTCTTCTCAATGGGTGAGAAGTCAGAGGAGAGGCAGAAAGAAAATCAGGAACTGAAAATAAAGTGAAATTGAATGGAAAAAAAAAAGATTCTTTAGACCCCCAAAAGGTCATGGAGCGATGGCAAGAAACACAAGAAAAAGGTTCAAAAGAAAAATAAAAACTTTAAAAGAAGACATTTTGATAGAAATTAGATCAAAAATAGGAATTAATGGAAATAAATAACACTATAGAGAACTTAAAACAAGCACCGGAGAATCTCTCCAAGAAAGGAGAGTCTCTGAAAAAGAAAACAACAGATCTGAAACTAAAAAAAAATGCAGAGGTGGAAGAAAATTTGACAGAAGAGAAGCAAAAGCAAAAGTCAGCAACTTTAGATAAAACATGAATTCTATATTAGGCAGAAGCAACTGACCTTGAAGACAGGATGCAGAGACATAAAAATACTAGGTCCCCTGGAGAAAAAAGGATAACTTTTAAAATCTCAATGCCATATTGCAGTAAATTAAAAAAAAACAAAACACTACTCAGACCTTTTGAATAATGATTGATCAAATCCATAGATCACTGCCAGAGAAAAACCCCAAGCTCATGAGCAAGCAAGTTTTTCAAGGAAGCAGGAAAAAGCCCTTTATCTCAGAACCTTTCCATTCATCCCTGAGCTCCATGAGAGAAGGGATTATCATTTGCCTTTCTTTATATCTCCAGTGTTTAGCATAGTTCCTGATATATATAGCAAGTGCTTAATAAATGCTTATTGATGTCTTGATGCTGAAGGAACACTGATTCAAGTAACTCAGGTTTCCTATGAAATCAGAGAAATTGGAATGGATATTCTCAGTTTCTTTTGAATTTTTATTTTTTGGAAGCATTTGGAGTTAAATGACTTACACCCAGGGTCACACAGTTAGTGAGTGACTGAGGTAGACTTGAATGCAAGTCCTCCTTACTTCAGGGATAGTGCTTTATTCTGGGCACCACCTAACTGCCTAGAACAGGATAGTCTCAAAAGCCTGGGAATTCAAGCTGCAATTCTAAATTGCATATTTTGCAAGGCTGAACTTAATCACCAATGAAAAAAATATAAATCCTTACCACAAAAGAGGCATTTGAAGCATTTCTACAAAGAAACAAACAAAAAAAAAACAACAAAAAAATACTTCAGAGGACAGCAGGACATTCAATTTACAAATACTTCACACAAGAGAAACATAAAAAAAATAAATATAATTTTTAAGAAAAGTGAAACAATGAAATCTACAGGCTTTTGTCTTATAAAAAAGAAAACAAAGTAGACTGAGGGGGTAAAAAGAAGAATAAAGAAGAAACTCAAGGGATTAAAAGTACCTAAGGAGTTGTAAATTTAACAGTAAAGGGGATGGAAGAGGAGCTGAGTTAATATTTAATGGTCTGAATTCCACATTCCTCTTTCAGTCAGTCTTTTCATGGACAGGATAGCACAGATTCCCTCTGTTCTATCAGAGAGCACAGTCTTAGGAGTGAGAAGAGGGAATGCAATGGATAGGGAGGAGCTAGAGATGTATCCTTACTCCATCCACGGATGGTCAAAGAAGAAACAATAATTTCTTTAGTTTCTCAATACGAATGGGAAGGTTGTGAGAAAAAAGTAATGGAGAGAAGGGAATGCACCACACCATACTGTTTCCATTGGAAATATCTAATTTATATTTTTAAGAGTGAGCCACAGCAGGAAAAAAGGCCCTACCATTAATGAATATATGTACACACACACACCCATAAATATATATATGTATGTATACACACACACACACACACACACACACACAAAAGGAAGGAAGCATGGTGGGATAAGATCTAGACAAAAATAATGTAGAAATTAGAAAAGGTAGCTCCAATTTGATTCTCCAAAAGCCCTACCTTCATGAGGCACATAGAATAAAAAAGGCAGCCTACTTTATTTATTTATTTTCGCTTTTTTGGAGGGGGGAAAGGCAGGGCAATTGGGGTTCAGTAATTTGCCCAAGGTCACACGACTAGTAAGTGTTAAGTGTCTGAGGTCACATTTGAACTCAGGTCCTCTTGACTCCAGGGCCGGTGCTCTATTCACCTAGCCACCCCTGGCAGCCTACTTTAGTAGAAAGAGTGTTTAATTTGGTTTCAAAAGGATATGGGTTCAATTTCCCCCTCAGACACTTAGCTGTAGGGTCATGGACAAGTAATTTAATCTCTTTGATCCTCAGTTTCCTTATCTGTAAAAATAGGGAGTTGGAATAAAATGATCTTTAAGGTCCCTTCTAAAACTTTAAATCTACGATGGTATATTATAGCCTTCCTGCTTCCTACTGGCCAGCTGTGCTGAATATTTTGCAGCCACAAGGTGGCAGCTGCAGCAGCTCTGAGAGTCCGACCCTCCCCTGGCCTAAGGACAGGGTCCCTTGCACAGCCTGCCAGTAAAAAGTCCAAGGAGAACCATCTTAGCTTCTCAGAACATTAGAAATGAAGAGGACCTTGGAGACCCATTCATCCAATCCCCTTATTTTACACAGAAGGTAACCTGAGGCTCAGAGAGGGGAAAGGATTCCCTTAAGATCAAGAAGTCAGGTGGCGTCAAAGCTAGGAGTGGAATCTATCTACACTAGCAGCACAGACCTCTTGGCACCAAGTCATCTCTGCAGCAGTATGATCTCCACGAAAGTAGCCCAGGGAAAGTGCCCTCCATCACTACCTCCAAACTCACACTCTCTCAGACAATCAGTCCATAAGCATTTATTAATGTTATCTGTTATCATTGTCCTATCTAATTCTTTGTGACCCTGTTTGGGGTTTTCTTAGCAAAGATACTGGAGCCAGTAGGTGACTCATCCCAGGACATTTTTTTTTCTTTCTGAACTCCATCAAATATAAAATGAGGACAGAATACAATAATAGCAATTTATATGGCACTTTAAAATTTACAAAGCACACCACCACATGTATATGTTCTTGAATTGGTGTGTAAATGATGCTGTGGGTGGACGTTGATTTGAGTGTGTGAGTTCATGAGTGACACCTGAAAGAAAGGGAATGTAGAGGTCATTTGGGGAAGACCTGTGGTGGGCGTGTGCTTTGTGTGTTCTTTAGAGGGTAAGCTTCTTGAGGGCTGGGACTACTTTTTTGTCTTTCTTTGTATCTCCAGTGCTTAGCATAGTTCCTGGCACAAAATAGAAGCATAATAATGAGCAACTAGATGGTACAGTGGATAGAGTGCTGGACCTGGAGTTAGGAAGACTCCTCTTTCTGAGTTCAAATCTGGCCTCAGACACTTACTAGCTGTGTGACTCTGGGCAAGTCACTTAACCTTCTTTGTCTTGGTTTCCTCATTTGTACAATGAGCTGGATTTAATATTATCCACTCCAGTATCATTGGATCAATTAACGATATAAGAAAGATACCAGCTGTAATTGATGTTTGATATCAGGGAACATACCAATTAATGAATAAATAAGCATTTATTAAACGAATAGTATATGCCAGGTACAGTGCTAAAGAGGAAAAAGAAAATAATTGAGTGGCGGGGAGGGGGGGGGACATGCAAACAAACAAATACAAAGCAAACTACATACATACAAGATTAATAGGAAATAACAGAGGATTAAGGCTCTAGGATTAAGACAGATTGAGGAAGGCTTCCTATAGAAGGTGAAATTTGAGCTAGGACTTAAAGGAAGATGTGGAGGTTAGTAGTCTGAGCAGAGTAGAGAATTCCAAGCATGGGGAACAGCCATAGAAAATGCTCAGAGTCAAGAAATAGAGTGCCTTCTTCCTCGAATGTCTAGGAGGCCAGGGTCACTGGATGGAAGAGTACATGTCAGGGAGTAAGGTGTAAGAGCCTGGAAATGTAGAAGGGGGCTAGGTTATGAGGGGCTTTGGAGAATGTTTTGTTGGAGGAATAGCCAGGAGGCCAGTATCGTTTTATGGAAGAGTAGATGTTGGGAGTAAGGTGTAAGAAGATTGGAAAGGTAGGAGGGTGCTAGGTTATGAAGGGTTTTGAATGCCAAATAAGGGATTTTTCTGTTTGATCCTGGAGGCAATAAGAAACCACTGGAGTTTATTGAGTAGGTGAATGTCGGTACTGAACCTGTGCTTTAAGGAAAATCACATTAGTATCTGAATAGAAGTTGAATTGGAGTGGGGAGAGACTTGAGGCAGGCAGACCCACTAGTTGACTATTGAGATAACCCAGGCATGAGGTGCCTACACTAGAGTGGCCGAAGTGTCAGAGGAGAGAAGCAGATGTATTCAAGAGATGTTGCAAAGGTGAAATAAACAGATTTGCAACAGATTGAATGTGGGGGAGGGGTGAGAGATAGTGAAGAGTCCAGGATGACCGCTAGATTGTGAGTCTGAAGGACTGGGAGGATGATGTTGTCCTCTACGGGAATAAGAAAGGTTGAAGAAAGGGGAGGGCTTAGTGGGAAAGATAATGAGTATACCAGAATGGAGGCTTAAGTTGACAGCATTAGAAAGACACTCCACAATCCCTCAGAGAGTACCCTTAAGACCTTAAGAGAGATATAGTAAGCCAACCCTCTGGGGATTCAGCTCATCAGTGAAACTTGGAATTAGGACATTCAAAGAGTGTATATGACTATATTCTTTGACCATTTGTTCCTCCAGATAAATTTTGTTATAATTTTTTCTTGTTCTATGGAGTAACTATTGAGTAGTTTGCTATAGAACTGAATAAGTTAGTTTCAGATGATAATTTCTGTTAGCATAACCTAATGATGAATAATTAATATAGCTCCAATTATTCAGTTCTGACTTGATTTCTGTAAGGAGTGTTTTGCATTTGTAGTCATAAAGTTCTTGTGTGTATCTTGGTAGGGAGACAACTATATTATAGATTCCATAGTTATTTTTAAAAGAATTTCTTTTTCTGGTGCTTGTCTGGTGATATCCAGAAAAGCTGATAACTTTATTACATACTTTATTGAATTTATTAATTATTTCAGTGAATTTTAGCTGAATCTTTAGGGTTATCTCAATAAAACACATCATCAGCAAAAAGTGATAATTTTGTTTCCTCTTAGCCTATGGTTATTTCCTCAATTTTAAAATCGTGTCTTATTCACTAAAGGGCAGCTAGGTGGCGCCCTTTCTGAATTCCAATCTGGCCTCAGATACTAGCTATGTGACTCTGGGCAAGTCACTTAATCCTGTTTGCCTCAGTTTTCTCATCTATAAAATGATCTGGAGAAGGAAAAGGCAAACCACTCCAGTATCTTTGCCAAGAAAACCCCAAATGGAGTCTTAAAGAGTTGGACACGACTGAACAATAACAATATTCTTTTATATTAAATGTTCTTTGGAGTATTTCAGAGAAGGATAAAGTAACTGCTTTTTGTAACTGAATAATGGTATTGGTATCCTTTTAGGAGTTTTCTGATGACAAGGAGCAGATAGGATCCCATTTCCACATGGTTTTGATTCTTTTGCTTTTTGTTATTTATTTGCTATGTTTCTATTTTGAAAGCTTTTCATTTCATGTAGGTTGGCCATTCTAAGTGTTTAGTTTGGAAAAATCAATTAAAATGTTAGTCTAAAATGTTTATGGATCAGTGTTCCATCTGGATGACTGACAGGGCATCAGCATTATTTGTGATCATTCTTCTGTTGTAATACATTTGTTGTGTTTAATTGTCATAGATATTTTGAGGTCTGAATTTGTAGCATGGACATTTCTTGTTTGTCTATTATTATTCATCTTCTTCTCATCTTTTTTCTATGGGATCCAGATAGAAATAATCTTGGGACAAGTAAATATCCTAGTGTTATTTTTTAAAATATGTAATGTCTAAGTGGATAAATATCTGCTGTTTGTAATTGAATCAAAGTTTGGGGATGATCAGAATGCCTGAGTCTCAGCTCTGACGCTTAGCAGCTGTGTGAATTTGGGCAAACTTTTCCCTTTCTCTGTCTTTAGTCTCCTCTTCTATGAAATGAAGACTTTGGGCTAGGTTCAATTCAATTGAACATTTATTAGTTGCCTACTGTGTGTTATTGTAATAGATGCTGGGGATATAAAGAGAAAAAAAAGAAACAGTATCTGCCTTCAAGGAGTTTGATGCTATTAAATATTCTCTTAAGGTCTCTTTTAACTCCAACATTCTGAGGTTCTTCATGCAGTCAGAGACTAGAGACTGTTTACATGGGTCCTGTTCCAAGTCTTTTTCTCAGCCCCTCCTACCATCTCCTCTACCCCAGATTCTAAAGAGGCAGAGTAATCACGTAATTCTGTGTGAACCACATGTGACAATATTCTCCATGCCTGAGGGGTAGTACTGGGCTCTTCCACCTCTTCTCCCCCTCTTCACCCCCACATAACTCATTAATTCCTGCTCTGGCCCATAGCATTCTTTAAGATCTAGCTCAATGTTCCCTTTCTCCACTAAGTCTTCTCTGGCTTCTTCAGCTCCCTTCTCTTAAATCCTCTCACTTGCTACTTGTGGTACATAATTTATAACTTTCTCATAATAATCATCCATTTACACATGGGAGTCCTGTTTCCCCAGACACATCAGAAGATGTAGAGTCAGAGTTTGGGTGTTCTTCCTCTGTTTTTTCCCCATACTGGGAGCCCCTCCCTTACCCCCATCAGTAGTACAAAGCTGAATATGCTGGGAGGGGGTTAGAGGGAGGTGTGCTTGAGGTGTGTGTAGAGGATTCCAATGGACAAATAGAAAGGTGATTGACTTCCTCTTCTAAAAAATAAAAATAAAAGCAGGAGGGAATCAGACCCATGATCCTTCTGCTGAACCACCATCCTGAGCCCTCAGACAACCAGTTCAAGAGGGTTATGCACTTGTTTCTGGAGTGGGTAGGTGAGTAGAAACGGATTTTGCTTCTGCCTCTGTGAGTGAGGTGAGAGGCCCGAAGTGTCTGCAGAAAAACACAAAACCAAAGAAACCTCAAAGCTACCACATCTGGCAACATTTTGTATCAGGACATATTGCTGGGGCCAACGGTCTTATGCTGGCCCCTTGCCAGTGATCTGGCCAACCCCCTCCCCCCCCCACACACACACACACAACACTGGGCCTGGCACAGCTAGGCCCTTCCCTGGGGATACTGGGTACCTCCAGAAAGAAACTATCTTGAATTCTTGCCGTATATAGCTAATTGGGCAAATTTTCCCTCCCAAGGCAGCCTCCGAAAAGCCACAAGAACTGTTTTTCTTTAAGAAAGAGAGAGAGAAGAAAAGAAAATACAAGAAGTGTTTTTCTTTGAGAAAGAGAGAGAGAGAGAGAGAGAGAGAGAGAGAGAGAGAGAGAGAGAGAGAGAGAGAGAAGAAAATAAAGAAAAAAAGCCAAGAAGCTGGTGCTTTGTATCACCTGTGTTCTGCCTTCCCCACCCCCACCTCCCACTCTCCATGTCTCTGTGTTAGCCACAAGAAATATTTATTAGTCCATTACCGTGTGGAGAATACTGTGTTAAGATGGAGGAGAAACAAAGTATAGATAAGATAGAGTTCCTGCCCTCATGGAGTTCACAATCTATTGAAGATAAAGGTTACAAGCACTATAATACACAATAAGCATTCATTAAGTGCCTACTATGTTCCAGGAACTGAAGATGCAAAAACAACAACAAAAAAACCCCCAACAAAAATGATCTTTCCAGTTTTCATTCTTATTTTTTTTTTTGGTGGTGGTGGTGGTGGTGGTGGGGAAGGTGAGGAAAATTCAGTGCATTGGGAAGGCTGCTAGATTAAGAGATGGAATATCTGAGTTGAAAGCCTAGCTCTACCATTGTCAAGCCAACAAGCATTTATTAAGCACCTGCAATGTACTAGCCATTGTACTAAGTTCTGGGATAAAGAAAGAAAGGCAAAAACCAGTCCCTGCTCTCAAGGAGCTCTCAGTCTAATGGAAGAAGCAACATGCAAACAACTATGTACAAACAAGTATAGCCAGGAGTGCTAATGTTCACCCTTCATTCTCAAAAAGGACCATGACATCAGGAATATGAAGCCATGACATGCAAGGGAATTGGATTTAAGTGAGGCAGGGCTGTGCAAGGTCACCAACCTCACTTTATCCTCCAGAGTCATCTGGGTCCAGTGGCCAGATATGGATCAGGATGACTGGAGATGGCCCAGGATGCAGTGGGGGACCTTGGCCTTTTCAAGCTAAGGTTTTTTTTTTAAATTAAATTTTATGTTTATTTTTAGTTTACATCATTCATTTCCACAAGATTTTGAGTTACAAATTTTCTCCCTATCTTTCCCCTACCCACCACCTCAAAACAGCAATCCCACTGTATACCCCCTCCCCCAATCTGTTCTCTCCTATATCCTCCCCCATTTCCCCTCTGACTTTCCAGTAGGGTAAGATGGATCTCTACACCCCAGTGCCTGTATGTTGCATATTTCCCAGTTGCATGTAAAATAATAATAACAATTATTATTATTATTATTATTATTATATTTTTTAAACATTTGATTCTAAAATTTTGGATTCCAGATTCTTTCCCTTCCTCCCTCATCACCCACCCTTACTGGGAAGATAAGCAATTCAATATAGGTTGTAAATGTGTAGCTACGCAAAACATTTCCATAGTGGATATAATGTAAAAGATTGACTATATTTCCCTCCATCCTATCCTGCCCACCACTTGTTCTGTTCTCTACTTCAACCCTATCCCTTTTCTTTTTTTAAGTATTTTTTTAGTTTACATCATTCATTTCCGCAAGATTTTGAGTTACAAATTTTCTCCCCGTTTTCCCCTACCCACCACCCCCAAAACAGCAATCCTACTGAATATCCCCTCCCCCAATCTGTCTCTCCCATATCTTCCCCCATCCGTCCTCTGACTTTCCAGTAGGGCATAGTGGATCTCTATGCCCCAGTGCCTGTATATCTTATTTCCCAGTTACATGTAAAATAATAATAATTATATGCATATATATATATTTTTAAACATTTTATTTTAAACCTTTGAATTCCAGATTCTTTCCCTACCTCCCTTGTCACTCACCCTTACTGGGAAGATAAGCAATTCAATATTGGTTGTACATATGTAGCTATGCAAAACATTTCCATAGTGGATTTATTTTAAGAGACTGACTGTATTTCCTTCCATCCTATCCCACTCCCCACTTGTTCTATTCTCTACTTTGATCCTGTCCCTTTTCAAAAGTGCTTCCAACTTCCCTCCCCCCCAGCATGTCCTCCCTTCCATCATCTCCCCTCTCATCCCCTTCCCCACTACTCTCCTGTAGGTGAGATACTCTTTTTAGTGTGTATGTCATTCCCTCCCTAAGCCAAATTCACTGAAAATAAGGTTGAACCATTCCCTTTTGCCTTCCTGTTCTTCCCCTACATTGTAACAGTTTTCCCTTGCCTCTTCTATATGGCATAATTTACCCCCATTCTGTTTTTCCTCATCTCTTCTCATTATATTCCCCTCTTACCTCTCAATTTCACCTTTTAAGTATCATCCCTTCCTATTCAACTGGTCCTGTGCCCTCTGTCTATGTATACCTGTACACTCACATACACTTACATATGTATTCATACGCCCATATACCCTCCTATATAGACATATGTATGTATGTATGTATACATATATATATACATTTATATTTCCTTCAATTATTCTCATACTGAGAAAAGTTTCATAAGTTACAATTATCATTTTTCCATTTAAGAATGTAGATAGTTCGACTTTGATAAGTTCCTTATGATTTCCCTGTTTACCTTCTCATACTTCTCTTGTTTCTTGTATCTGAATGTCAAATTTTCTATTCAACTCTGTTTTTTTTTCATCAAGAATGGTTGAAAGTCCTATATTTCATTGAGTGACCATATTTTCCCCTGAAACATGATACTCACTTTTGCTGGGTAGGTGATTCTTGGTTTTAATCCCAGCTCCTTTGACCTCCAGAATATCATATTCCAAGCCCTTTGATCCCTTAATGTAGAAGCTGCCAGATATTGTGTTATCCTGATTGTGTTTCCACAATATTCAAATTGTTTCTTCCTGGCTGCTTGTAATATTTTCTGCTTGATCTGGGAATTCCAGAACCTGGCTATAATATTCCTAGGAATTTTCTTTTGGGGATCTTTTTCAGTAGGTGATTGATGGATTCTTTCAACTTCTATTTTGCCCTTTGGTTCTAAAGCATCAGGGCAGTTTTCTTTGAGAACTTCCTGGAGGATGATTTCTGGGTTCTTACTTTGATCATGGCTTTCAGGTAGTCCAATAATTTTTAAATTATCTCTCCTGGATCTATTTTCCAGGTCAGTGGTTTTTCTAATGAGATATTTCACATTGCCTTCTATTTTTTCATTTGTTTTGATCTGTTTAATAGTATCTTGATTTCTCATAAAGTCATTAGCTTCCATTTGCTCCAATCTAATTCTGAAGGAATGATTCTCTTCAGTGAGCTTTTGAAATTCTTTTTCCATCTGGCAAATTTGGCTTTTTAAGGCATTCTTCTCCTTATTGGCTTTTTGAGCCTCTTTTGCCATTTGAGTTACTCTGTTTTTTAAGGTGTAATTTTCTTCAGTCAGGTGGTTGACTCTCTTTTCATGATTTTCTTGCATCATTCTCATTTCTCTTCCCCAAGCTAAGGTTTTTAATAGGTCTTAGTTCAACTGAGGTAGCACCCATTGCACATGGGAGTCCTGTTTTTAAGGCTTAATAAAAAATGAGGCAAAGAATGGCCTCTTAAAAAAATAGAGCTGGGAGGGGATATAAAGACTGTAGACAGCTTTTCTAGGAGTTTGAATGAATGGAAGTGAGAGATATTGGATAATGAGGTAATAGTTGAGTTAAAGTGAAGTCTTTTCAATGATTGAGGAAGCAGGTACATATATACATATGTACAATGTATAGACACTGGGGAAGGAAAAGTTAAGAAAAGTTAAGGAAGAGAAAAAGGATAATCAAAGGGGAAAGCTCCCCAAAAAGACAGCATACAACTGGACGCAATCAAGCACACAAGTGGAAGGTCTGCCCCCTGGACAAAAAGCAGGAGAACCTCCACAGAGCCTAGAACAAAGATGTAGACAAGAGGAGGGGTTTTAAGGGGCGGCCAGGTAGCACAGCGAGTAAGAGCACCGGCTCCAGTGTTGGGATGACCTGGGGATCGAATCCCGGGCTCAGACACTCAGCACCACACCCAGAAATATCTGGCCGTGAGCAAGTTACTTAACCCCGATTGCTTAAAAAAAAAAAAAGAGGAGGGGTTTTGAGTTGTGGAGATGGTCCCAGACCAAGCCCTACCTGGTCACAGTTTGGGCCCTGATTGTCTCAGAAGGAATGTAAATAACAGTTGTTTCTGTTTTGGTCAGAAGCATAGGAAGACATATGAACTGATACAAGGGAAAGGAGGCAGAGACAAGAAATAACACAAACAATTATAATGCTGCGAGTGGAAAGAACAACCACAAAACAATCTAAAACATTACATAATTATGAAGAACAAGCCCCCAAAAGAGGTATAAGAACCTCACGCCACCACACACACATACTCCTTTGCTAAGGCAGGCGATCCAATGCTATGGAATATCACATATATTTTCAGATTTTTTTGAATGTATTCATCAGTTTTGCTGATTTCTTCTTCTTGAAAAAACATAGGGAATGCCTCTCAGATACCAAGGGAACTTTAGGTAATGTGAAAACAAAAGATATAAATACAAATTTGCTTTAAGATAGCTTGATGGTTCTTAGTACACCCTATCCTGCTTTCTGTACTCTGCCATTGTAGGAATAGAAGGGGACCCCACAGGACCAAGGTCCATTTAATGCTTTTCTTTGGTTCATGGGTTGCCATGGCCAAGGAATTCATCCCCCAAGGCCCCACCTTATTGGAGATTAGCTCTTAAAATTTAATTAGGCTAAACAACTGTTGGAAAGCTGGCACAGTTTGTTATTGGGACCCTACTAGAAGTCTTTCCAGAACAGTAGAACTTATCGTACCTTATAGAACCTACCAGAATAATAGAATCGTACCATGTCTTCCATGGCATAACTTTTGAGACTCAAGATCACCTCCATACCACCCCACTATTTCTGGTTCTGTCCTTGATAGCCAAGTAAAACAAATCTAATCCCTCCTTTTATATGACAGTCATTCAATACTTGAAAACAGGAGTTCTGTCTCTCTAAGTCAAATATTTGTAAAAAGTTCTTAACACAATGCCTATGGTAGGGGCTATGTAAATGCTCCTCCCCTCCCCACCCCTCCCCTCTGTCCAATTAAGGAGGTTCAGGATTCCCATAAATGGAATGTTTGGCACTCCAAGAAAGACCCAAGGCAATTTCTTTAGAATGTTTATTCAGAATATATGTATATATGGGCAAGTGAGAAAGAAACTGGAGATAACAGAGTAAGAGGCTTAAAGATAGCAGAATAAGAGCAACTATGATTAATAGTGGATATATATACATATTTACAAGCATCCCCGTTGTGGGGAAGCACCAACCCCTGACCACACAAGCTGGGGAATCCCAGTACAGCCGTCAGGGTCCCAGGCAAGACGTCTCCTCCATGGGTGAGATTACAATTTGGGGTCTGAATCTTACAGTTTAAGTAGTGCTGAGAACAAAGAGGGCATACTGCCAGGTGTTTTTAGCAAGCATCATGTCTTGTGTGAGGCCGGGGACAGAGACCAATCCCTCCAAGGGCCCCCCCCCCCC